>NC_054480.1:84868498-85199376 GCF_017639515.1 Carcharodon carcharias | reverse complement strand
AGGACGCGCCCCGTGCACAGTCTGCACTCTGAGCCCACACCCCGTGTACAGCACGCACTCTGAGCCCACTCCCAATGTACAGTCTGCATTCTGAGCCCACTCCATGTGTACAGTCCGCACTCTGTGCCCACTCCCCGTGTACAGTCCACACATTCTGCATTCTCCCCATCTACAGTCTGCCCTCTGAGCCCATTCTCTTTGTCCAGTCCACACTCGGAGCTCATTCCCTGTGCACAGTCTGCACTGTGAGATCATTTCCCATGCACAGTCTGCACACTGAGCCCACTTCAAGTGTACAGACCGCACTCTGTGCCCACTCTCGATGTACAGTCCGCACACTGAGCCCAACTCCACATGTACAGTACGCACTCCTTGCCCACTCCCCGTGTACTGTCGACACTCTGTGCCCACTCCCCGTGTGCAGTCCGCACTCTGAGCCCACTCCCTCTGTTCAGGCCACACGCTGAGCACACTCCCCAAGTACAGTCCGGAGATTGAGCCCACTCCCCGTGTACAGACACATTCTGCGACCATTCCGTGTACAGTCCATGCTCTGAGCTCACTTCCTATTTACAGTCTGCACACTGAGCCAACACCCCGTGTACAGTCTGCACACTGAGCCCACTCCCTGTGTACAGTCCGCACTCTGAGCCCACTCCCTGTGTACAGTCCACCCACTGTACCCTCTCGCCGTGTACAGTAAACACACTGAGCCTAATCCCCTTGTGCAGTCTGCACTCTGAGCCCACTCCCCGTGTACAGTCTGCACACTGAGCCCATTCCCTGTGTACAGTCCAGGATGTGAGCTCACTTCCCATGAATAGTTTGCACCCTGAGACCACTTCAAGTGTACAGACTGCACTCTGTGCCCACTCAAGATGTACAGTCCGCACACTGAGCCCACTCCACATGTACAGTACGCATTCCTTGCTCACTCCCCATGTAGAGTCGACACTCTGTGCCCACTGCCCATGTGCAGTTCGCACTCTGAGCCCACTCCCTCTGTACAGGCCACATGCTGAGCCCACTCCCCATGTACAGTCCAGACACCGAGCAGAATCCCCGTGTACAGACACACTCTGCGACCATTCCGTGTACAGTCCGCGCTCTGAGATCACTTCCCGTGTACAGTCTGTACACTGAGCCAACACCCCGTGTACAGTCTGCACACTGAGCCCACTCCACGTGTACAGTCCACCCACTGTACCCTCTCGCCGTGTGCAGTAAACACACTGAACCTACACCCCTTGTGCAGTCCACACTCTGAGCCCACTCCCCGTGTACAGTCTGCACTGTGAGCTCACTTCCCATGCATTGTCTGCACCCTGATCCCACTTCAAGTGTACAGACCGCACTCTGTGCCCACTCCCCATGTACAGTCCGCACACTGAGCCCACTCCCTGTGTACAGTCCACGCTCTGTGCCCACTCCGCGTTACAGTACACACACTGTGCCCTCTACCTGTGTACATTCCAAACACCGTGCCCATTCCCCATGCACAGTCCACGCACTGAGCTCACTCCCTGGGGACAGTCCACACTATGAGATGACTACCCGTGTACACTCCACAGAATGACCTCACACACCGTGTACAGTGCGCTCTCTCAGCCCACTCTCCGTATAAAGTCCACACACTGTGCCCACTCCCCATGTACTTTCCACACTCTGTGCCCACTCCCTGTGTACAGTCCACACTCTGTTCCCACTCCCCTTGTACAGGACACACACTGAGCCCACTCCCCCTAAACTTCCGGACTTTGTGCCCACTCTCCATGTACAGTCCGCACTCTGAGCCCACTCCCCATATGCAGACTGCACACTGAGGCCCCTCCATGTGTGCAGTCCACACTCTGAGCCCAATCCCTGTGTACAGTTCGCACCCTGAGCCCACTCCCAGTGTACAGTACACACTCTGTGCCCACTCCGCGTGACAGTCCACACACTGTGCCCACTCCCTGGGTACAATCCACAATCTGTGCCCACACCCCATGCACAGTCCACAGTCTGAGCTCACTCCCTGTGGTCAGTCCACACTATGAGACGACTACCAGTGTACAGTCCACAGACTGACCTCACACCCCGTGTACAGTCATCTCTCTGAGCCCACTCCCCGTGTACAGTCCACACACTGTGCCCACTCCCCGTGTTCATTCCAGTCTCTGTGCCGACTCCCGGTGTACATTCCACACTCTGTTCCCATTCACCATGTACAGTACACACACTGATCCCACTCCCCCTGTACTTCCGGACTTTGTGCCCACTCTCTGTTTACAGTCCGCACTCTGAGCCCACTCCCCATGTGCAGACTGCACACTGAGGCCCCTCCATCTGTGCAGTCCATACCTCGAGCTCATTTCCGGTGTATAGTCCACATTCTGAGACCACGCCCCGTGCACAGTCTGCACTCTGACCCCACTCCCCGTATACAGCCCGCACTCTGAGCCCACTCCCCATGTACAGTCTGCATTCGGAGCCCACTCCATGTGTACAGTCCACACACGGCGCCCTCTCCCCGTGTACCATCTGCACTCTGAGCTCATTCCCTGTGTACAGTCCGCACTCCCCATGTACAGTCTGAACTCTGCGCAAACTCACCGTGTACAGTCCGCATTCTGAGCCCATTCCCCGTGTACAGTCCACACACTGAGCCCACACCCCGTGTGCAGTCCGCACTCTGAGACTACTCCCAGTGTACAGTCTGCAAATTGAGCCCATTCCCTGTGTACAGTCCGCGCTGTGCGCTCACTTCCCATGAACAGTCTGCACACTGAGCCCACTTCAAGTGGACAGACCGCACTCTGTGCCCACTCCCCATGTACAGTCTGCACACTGATCCCATTCACTGTGTGCAGTCCGCACTCTGAGCCCACTCCCCGTGTGCAGTCCACACACTTTGCCCACTCCCCGTGGCAGTCCACACACTGAGCCCACTCCCCTGTACATTCCACACACTGCCCGGTCCCCGTGTACAATTCACACACTGAGCACACTCTCTTTGTACAGTCCGCGCTCTGAGCTCACTATCTGTGGACAGTCCGCACTATGAGCCCACGCCCCATGTGCAGTTCACACTCTGTGCCCACACCCCGTGACAGTCCACACACTGAGCCCACTCCCCGTGTACAGTCCACACTCTGCCCAATCCCAATGTACAATCCACACACTGAGCCCACTCTCCTTGTACACTCCGCGCTCTGAGCTCACTCCCTGTTGACAGTCCACACACTGAACCAACTCACCGTGTGCAGTCCACACTCTGAGCCCTCTCCGCGTGTACAGACTGCACACTGAGCCCTTTCCCTGTGTACAGTCCACACTGTGAGCTCACTTCCCATGCACAGTCTGCACACTGAGCCCACTTCAATTGTACTGACCGCACTCGGTGCCCACTCCCCATCTACATTCGGCACACCCACTCCACGTGTTCAGGCCGCACTCCTTGACCACTCCCCGTGTACAGTCCAAACTCTGTGCCCACTCGCTATGTACAGTCTGCATTTGGAGCCCACTCCTTCTGTACAGGCCACACGCTGAGCCCACTCCCCATCTACAGTTTGGAAACTGAGCCCACTCCCTCTGTACAGGCCACATGCTGAGCCCACTCCCCATGTACAGTCTGCTAACTTAGCCCATTCCCTGTGTACGGTCCGCGCTCTGAGCTCACTTGCCGCGTACAGTCTGCAAACTGAGCCAACACTACATGTACAGTCTGCACTCTGACCCCACTCCGCGTGTACAGTCCACACTCTGTGCCAATCCCCATGCACATTCCGCGCTCTGAGCTCACTCCCTGTGGACATTCCACACTATGAGCCAACTACCCATGTACAGTCCACAGACTGACCTCACACCCCGTGTACACTCCACGCTCTGAGCTTACTCCCTGTTGACAGTCCACACACTGAGCCAACACACCATGTGCAGTGCGCACTCTGAGCCTTCTCCCCGTGTACAGTCTGCACACTGAGCCCTTTCCCTGTGTACAGTTCACACTGTGAGCTCACTTCCCATGCACAGTCTGCACACTGAGCCCACTTCAAGTGTACATACCGCACTCTGTGTGCACTCCCCATGTACATTCCGCACACTGAGCCCACTCCACGTGTTCAGACCGCACACCTTGCCCACTCCCCGTGTACAGTCCACACTCTGTGCCCAATCCCCGTGTACAGTCCGCATTCTGAGCCCACTCGCTCTGTACAGGCCACACGCTGAGCCCACTCCCCATGTAAAGTCCGGAAACTGAGCCCACTCCCTCTGTACAGGCAACACGCTGAGACCACTCCCCGTGTACAGACTGCAAACTCAGCCCATTCCTGTGTACGGTCCGCGCTCTGAGCTCACTTGCCATGTACAGTCTGCACACTGAGCCAACACCACATGTACAGTCCGCACTCTGAGCCCACTCCCCGTGTACAGTCCACGATCTGTGCCCAGTCCCCATGACAGTCCACACACTGTGCCCACTCCCCGTGTACAGTCCACACTCTGTGCCAATCCCCATGCACAGTCCGCGCTCTGAGCTCACTCCCTGTGGACAGTCCGCACTATGAGCCGACTACCCGTGTACAGTCCACAGACTGACCTCACACCCCATGTACAGTCCGCTCTCTGAGCCCTCTCCGCGTGTACAGTCCACACACTGTGTACTTTCCACATTCTATGCCCACTCCCTGTGTAAAGTCCACACTCTGTTCCCATTCACCGTGTACAGTAGACACACTGTGCCCACTTCCCCCGAAACGATCCAGACTTTGTGCCCACTCTCCATGTACAGCCCACACTCTGAGCCCACTCCCCATGTGCAGACTGCACACTGAGGCCCCTCCATGTGTGCAGTCCACACTCTGAGCTCATTTCCGGTGTACATTCCACATTCTGAACCCGAGCATCGTGCACAGTCTACACTCTGAGCCCACTCCCCATGGACAGCCCGCACTCTGAGCCCACTCCCTGTCTACAGTCCATACACTGAGCCTTCTCCCCATGTAGAATCTGCAATCTGAGCCCACTCCCTGTGTTCAGTCCACACTCTGAGCTCATTCCCTGTGTACAGTCCGTACTCTGAGCCCACTCCCTGTGTACAGTCCACACTCCGTGCCCACTCCCCATGCACAGTCCCGGCTCTGATTTCACTCCCTGTGGACAGTCCACACTATGAGACAACTACCCGTGTACAGTCCATGGACAGACCTCACACCCCGTGTACAGTCCACTCTCTGAGCCCACTCCCTGTGTACAGTCCACACACTGTGCCCACTCCCCGTGTACTTTCCACACCCTGTGCCCATACCTGCTGACAGTCCACACACTGAGCCCACTCCCTGTGTACAGTCCACACTCTGTGCCCATACCCGCTGACAGTCCACACACTGAGCCCACTCCCTGTGTACAGTCCACACTCTGCTCAGTCCCCGTGTACAATCCACACACTGAGCCCACTCTCCTTGTACAGTCCACGCTCTGAACTCTCTCCCTGTGGACAGTCCGCACTATGAGCCCACTCTCCGTGTGCAGTCCATACTCTGTGTCCACTCCCCGTGGCAGTCCACACACTGAGCCCACTCCCCGTGTACAGTCCACACTCTGCCCAGTTCCCGTGTACAATCCAGGTACACTGAGCCCACTCTCCTTGTACACTCCGTGCTCTGAACTCACTCCCTGTTGACAGTCCGGTCTCTGAGCCCACTCCCCAACTACAGTCCACACATTGTGCCCACTCCCGGTGTACTTTCCACACTCTGAGCCCACTCCCCATGTACATTCCGCATTCTGAGCCCACTCCCTCTGTACAGTCCGCACTCTGTGTCCACTCCCCATGTAGAGTCCACACACTGAGCCCTCTCCCCGTGTATTTTCCACACTCTGAGCCCACTCCTTGTGTCCAGTCCGCAATCTGAGTCCACTCCCCGTGTACAGTCTGCAAACTGAGCCCATTCCCTGTGTACAGTCCGCGCTGCGAGCTCACTCCCCATGAACAGTCTGCGCAGTGAGCCGACTTCAAGTGTACAGACCACACTCTGTGCCCACTCCCCATGTAGAGACCGCACACTGAGCCGATTCCCTGTCTACCGTCCGCACACTGTACTCACTCCCTGTGTACAGTCCACACCCTGCGCCCACTCCCCGTGACAGTCCACACACTAAGCCCACTCACCGTGTACAGTCCGCATTCTGTGCCCACTTCATGTGTACAGTCCAAACTCTGTGCCCACGCCCCATGTACAGCCCGCACTCAGAGCCCACTCCCTGTGTACCGTCCGCATTCTGAGCCCAATCTATGTGTACAGTCCGCACTCTGTGCCCTCTCCCCGTGTACAGTCCATACACTGAGCCTTCTCCCCGTGTAGAGTCGGCACTTTGAGCCCACTCCCTGTGTCCAGTCCACACTCTGAGCTCATTCCCTTTGTACAGTGCGCACTCTGAGCTCACTTCCTGTCTGCAGTCTGCGCACTGAGACCGCTCCCTGTGTACAGTCCGCACTCTGAGCCCACTCCCCATGTACAGTCCGCATTCAGAGCCCATTCCCCGTGTACAGACCACATACTGAGACCACACCCCGTGTGCAGTCCGCACTCTGAGCCCACTCCCCATGTACAGTCTGTAAACTGAGCCCATTCCCTGTGTACAGTCCGCACTCTGAGCCCACTCCCCATGTACAGTCTGTAAACTGAGCCCATTCCCTGTGTACAGTCCGCGCTGTGAGCTCACTCCCCATGTACAGTTTGCACACTGAGCCCATTCCCTGCGTACATCTGCACTCTGAGCCCACTCACCGTGACAGATCACACACTGAGCCCACTCCCCGTGTACAGTCCACATTCTGTGCCCACTCCCCATGTACAGTCCGTGCTCTGAGTTCACTCCCTGTGGACAGTCCGCACTATGAGCCCACTTCCTGTGTGCAGTCCACACTCTGTGCCCACTCCCCGTGACAGTCCACACACTCAGCCCACTCCCCGTGTACAGTCCACATTCTGAGCCTGCGCCCCGTGCACAATCTACACTCTGAGCCTGCTCCCCGTGTACAGCCCGCACTCTGAGACTACTCCCCGTGTACAGCCCACACTCTGAGCCCAGTCCCTGTGTACATTCCACATTCTGAGCCCACTCCCTGTGTACAGTCCACACTCTGAGCTCCATTCCCGTCTGCAGTCTGCGCACTGAGACAACTCCCCATGTACAGTCTGCACTCTGAGCCCACTCCCCATGTACAGTCCGCATTCTGAGCCCACTCCCCATGTACAGTCCACTCATGGATCCCACACCACGTGTGCAGTCCGCACTCTGAGCCCACTCGCCGTGTACAGTCTGCAAACTGAGCCCATTCTCTGTGTACAGTCCGCGCTGTGATCTCACTTCCCATGAACAGTCTGCACAGTGAGCCCACTTCAAGTGGACAAACCGCACTCTGTGCCCACAGCCCATGTACAGACGGCACACTGAGCCGATTCCCTGTGTACCGTCCGCACTCTGAGCCCACTCCCCGTGTACAGTCCACACTCTGTGCCCACTCCCCATAACAGTCCACACACTGAGCCCACTCCCTGTGACAGTCCACATGCTGAGCCCACTCCTGGTGTACAGTCCACACTCTGTTCCCGCTCCCCGTGTACATTACACACACTGAGCCCACTCCCCCTGCACTTCTGGACTTTGTGCCCACTCACCGTGTACAGTCCGCACTCTGAGCCAACACTCCATGTGCAGACTGCACAGTGAGGCTCCTCCATGTGTGCAGTCCACACTCTGTGCCCAGTTCCTGGGTACAATCCACACACTGAGCCCACTCTCCTTGGACAGTCTGCACACTGAGCCCATTCCCCGTGTACAGTCCACAGTCTGAGCCCACTCCCCATGACAGTCCACACACTGAGACCACTCCCGGTGTACAGTCCATACTCTGTGCCCACTCCCCGTGACAGTCCAAAAACTCAGCCCACTCCCCGCATACATTACACAATCTTTGCCCAGTTCCTATGTAGAATCCACACACTGAGCCCACTCTCCTTGTATAGTCCACGCTCTGAGCCCTCTCCCTGTGGACAGTCCGCACTATGAACCCTCTCCCCGTTTGCAGTCCACACTCTGAGCCCACTCCCTGTGTACAGTCAGCACACTGAGCCCTTTCCCTGTGAACAGTCCACACTGTGAGATCACTTCCCATGCACAGTCTGCACACTGAGCCCACTTCAAGTGTGCAGACTACACTCTGTGCCCACTCCCCATGCACATTCCGCACACTGAGCCCACTCCATGTGTACAATCCGCACTCCTTGCCCACTCCCCATGTACAGTCCACACCTTGCGCCCACTCCCGGTGTAAATTCCGCATTCTGAGCCCACTCCCTCTATACAGGCCACACACTGAGCCAACTCCCCATGTACAGTCCACACTCTGTGCCCTCTCCCCGTGACAGTCCACATTCTGTGCCCACTCCCCATGCACAGTCCGCGCTCTGAGCTCACTCCCTGTGGACAGTCCACATTATGAGCCAACTACCCGTGTACAGTCCACAGACTGACATCACACCTCATTTACAGTCCGCTTTCTAATCCCACTCCTCGTGTTCTGTCCACACACTGTGCCCACTTCCCGTGTACTTTCCACATTCTATGCCCACTCTCTGTGTACAGTCCACACTCTGTTCCCACTCCCTGTGTACAGCCCGCACTCTGAGCCGACTCCCCGTGTGCAGTTTGCATTCTGAGCCCACTCCCCGTGTACAGCCCGCACTCTGAGCCTACTCTCCGTGTACAGTCCGCACTCTGAGCCCACTCACTGTGTCCAGTCCACACTCTGAGCTTATTTCCCATCTGCAGTCTGTGCACTGAGACCACTCCCCATGTACAGTCTGCACTCTGAGCCCACTCCCCATGTACAGTCCGCATTCTGAGCCCAATCCCCGTGTACAGTCTGCAAACTGAGCCCATTCCCTGTGTACAGTCCACACTGTGAGCTCACTTCCCATGAACAGTCTGCACACTGAGCCCACTTCAAGTGGACAAACCACACTCTGTGCCCACTCCCCATGTACTGTCCGCACACTGAGCCGATTCCTTGTGTACCATCTGCACTCTGAGCCCACTCCCCATGTACAGTCCACACTCTGTGCCCACTCCCCATCTACAGTCCACACACTGAGCCCTCTCCCTGTGTACAGTCTACACTCTGAGCTCATTCCCTGTGCCCAGTCCGCACTCTGAGCTCACTTCCCATCTGCAGTCTGCAAACTGAGACCACTCCCCACGTACAGTCTGCGCTCTGAACCCACTCCCCGTGTACAGTCCACATTCTGAGCCCACTCCCCGTATACAATCTGCAAACTGAACCCATTCCCTGTGTACAGTCCGCGCTGTGAGCTCACTTCCAATAACAGTCTGCACTCTGAGCCCACTCCCCTTTACAGACCACACTCTGTGCCCACTCCCCATGTACAGTCCACACACTGAGCCCCCTCCCCGTGTACAGTCCACACCCTGTTCCCACTCCCCGTGTACAGTACACACACTGAGCCCACTCCCCGTGTACAGTACACACACTGAGCCCACTCCCCCTAAACATCCGGACTTCATGCCCACTCTCTGTGAACTGTCCGCACTCTGAGCCCAGTCCCCATGTGCAGACTGCACACTGAGACCCCTCCATGTGTGCAGTCCACACTCTGAGCTCATTTCCAGTGTATAGTCCACATTTTAAGCCCGCGCTCCGTGCAAATTCTGTACTCTGAGCCAACTCCCCGTGTACAGCCCGCACTCTGAGCCCACTCCCCATGTAAAGTCCGCATTCTGAGCCCACTCCCCATGTACAGTCTGCAAACTGAACCCATTCCCTGTGTACAGTCCGCGCTGTGAGCTCACTTCCATTAACAGTCTGCACACTGAGCCCAATTCAAGTGGAGAAACCCCACTCAGTGCCGACTCCCCATGTACAGTCCGCACACTGAGCTGATTCCCTGGGTCCCATCCGCACTCTGAGCCCACTCCCCGTGTACAGTCCACACTCTGTGCCCACTCCCCGTTACAGTCCACACACTGAGCCCCCTCCCCATGTACAGTGCACAGTCGTTTCCCACTCCCCGTGAAGAGTACACACTCTGTTCCCACTCCCCGTGTACAATACACACACTGAGCCCACTCCCCCATACTTCCGGACTTTATGCCCACTCTCCGTGAACTGTCCGCACTCTGAGCCCACTCCCCATGTACAGTCCACATTCTGAGCCCACTCCCCGTGTCCAGTCTGCAAACTGAGCCCATTCCCTGTGTAAAGTCCATGCTGTGAGTTCACTTCCATGAACAGTCTGCACACTGAGCCACTTCAAGTGGACAAATCGCACTCTGTGCCCACTCCCCATGTACAGTCCGCACACTGAGCAGATTCCCTGTGTACAGTCCACACTCTGTGCACACTCCCCGTGACAGTCCACACACTGAGCCCACTCCCCGTGTACAGTCCACACTCTGTTCCCACCTCCCATGTACAGTACACACATTGGCCCACTCCCTATGTACAGCCCGCACTCTGAGCCCACTCCCCATGTACAGTCCGCATTCTGAGCCCATTCCATGCATACAGTCCGCACTCTGTGCCCACTCCCTGTCTACAGTCCACACACTGTGCCCTCTCCGTGTGTACAGTCTGCATTCTGAGTCCACACCCTTTGTCTAGTCCGCACTCGGAGCTCATTCCCTGAGTACAGTCCAAACTCTGAGCTCACTTCCCATCTGCAGTCTGCCTACTGATACCACTCCCCAAGTACAGTCTGCAAACTGAGCCCATTCCCTGCGTACAGTCCACGCTGTGAGATCACTTCCCATGCACAGTCTGCACACTGAGCCCACTTCAAGTGTACAGTCCTCACTCGGCGCCCTTCCCCATGTACAGTCCGCGCACTGAGCCCAATCCCTGTGTACAGTCCACACTCTGCCCATTCCCCGAGTACAGTCCGCACTCTGAGCCCACTCCCTGTGTACGGGTCACATGCTGAGCCCACTCCCCATGTACAGTCCGGAAACTGAGCCCACTCCCTGTGTACAGACTGCACTCTGTGACAATTCCTTGTACAGTCCTGGCTCTGAGCTCACTTCCCTTGTACAGTCTGCACACTGAGCCAACAACCCGTGTACAGTCTGCACTCTGAGCCCACTCCCCGTGACATTCCGCACACTGTGCCGACTCCCCCTGTACAGTCCACACTCTGTGTCCATTCCCCATGTACAATCCGCACTCTGTGCTCACTCCCTGTGGACAGTCCACACTATGAGCTGACTACCCGTGTACAGTCCAGAGACTGACCTCACACCCCGTGTACAGTCCACACACTGTGCCCACTCCCCGTGTACTTTCCACACTCTATGCCCACTTCCTGTGTACATTCCACACTCTGTTCCCATTCAACGTGTACAGTACACACTCTGAGCCCTCTCCCCTTGTACAGTCCGCATTCTGAGCCCACTCCATCTGTACAGTCTGCACTCTGTGCCCACTCCCCATGTACAGTCCACACACTGAGCCCACTCCCCGTGTACAGTCCGCACTCTGAGCTCAATCCCTGTGGACAGTCTGAACTATGAGCCCACTTCCTGTGTACAGTCCACACTCTGTACCCACGCCCCGTGACAGTGCACACACTGAGCCCACTCCCGTGTACAGTCCGCACTCTGTGCCCCGTCCCCGTGTACAATCCACACACTGAGCCCACTCTCCTTGTACAGTCCGCGCGCTGAGCTCACTCCCTGTGGACAGTCCACACACTGAGCCCACACCCCGTGTGCAGTCCGCACTCTGAGCCCACACCCCATGTACAGTCTGCACACTGAGCCCTTTCCCTGTGTACATTCCACACTGTGAGCTCACTTCCCTTACACAGTCTGCACACTGAGCCCTCTTCAAGTGTACAGACCGCAGTCTATTCCCGCTCCCCATGTACAGTCCGCACAATGAGCCCACCCCACATGTACAGTCCGCACTCCTTGCCCACTCCGCATGTACATTCCACACTCTGTGCCCACACACCGTGTACAATCCACACTCTGAGCCCAGTCCCTCTGTACAGGCCATTACGCTTAGCCCACTCCCCATGTAAAGTCTGGAAACTGAGCCCACTCCCTGAGTACAGACTGCACTCTGCAACCATTGTCTACAGATCGCGCTCTGAGCTCACTTCCCGTGTACAGTCTGCACACTGAGCCAACACCCCGTGTGCAGTCTGCACACTGAGCCCACTCCAAGTGTAAAGTCCGCACTATGAGCCCACTCCCTGTGTACAGTCCACCCATTGTGCCCAGTCGCCGTGTACAATAAACACACTGAGCCTACACACCGTGTGCAGTCCGGAATCTGAGCCCACTCCCTGTGTACAGTCTGCACACTGAGCCCATTCCCTGTGTACAGTCCATGCTTTGAGCTCACTTCCCATGCATACTCTGCACCCTGAGCCGACTTCAAGTGTACAGACCGCAATCTGTGCCCACTCCCCATGTCCAGTCCGCACACTGAGCCCATTTCTCGTGTACTGTCCGCACTCCTTGCCCACTCCCCGTTTACAGTCCACACTCTGTGCCAACGCCCCATGTACAGTCTGCACTCTGAGCCCACTCCCTCTGTACAGGCCACACGCTGAGCCCACTCCCCATGTACAGTCCGGAAACTGAGCCCACACCCTTTGTACAGACTGCACCCTGCGACCATTCCGTGTACACTGTGCGCTCTGAGCTCACTTCCTCTGTACAGTCTTCACGCTGAGCCCACTCCACGTGTACATTCTGCACACTGAACTCTTTCCCTGTGTACCATCCACATTGTGAACTCACTTCCCATGCACAGTCTGCACAATGAGCCCACTCCCCATGTACAGTCCACACACTGAGCCTCCGTGCCGTGACAGTCCACACACTGAGCCCACTCCCCGTGTACAGTCCACACTCTGTGCCCACTCCTCTTGAGCAGTCAGCACTCAGAGACCACTCCCCATGTACATTCTGCACACTGAACCCTTTCCCTGTGTACCATCCACATTGTGAGCTCACTTCCCATGCACAGTCTGTACAATGAGCCCACTTCAAGTGTACAGACTGCACTCTGCGCCAACTCCCCATGTACAGTCTGCACTCTGAGCTCACTCCCTCTGTACAGGCCACACGGTGAGCCCACTCCCCATGTACAGTCCGGAAACTGAGCCCACACCCTTTGTACAGATGGCAATCTGCGACCATTCTGTGTACACTCTGCGCTCTGAGCTCACTTCCCGTGTACAGTCTGCACACTGAGCCCACTCCACGTGTACAGTCCGCACTCTGAGCCCACTCCCTGTATACAGTCTGCACACTGAGCCCATTCCCTGTGTACAGTCCACGCTGTGAGCTCACTTCCCATGCATAGTCTGCATCCTGAGCCCACTTCAAGTGTACAGACCGCACTCTGTGCTCACTCCCCATGTACAGTCCGCACACTGAACCCATTCCCTGTGTACAGACCGCACTCTGAGCCCACTCCCCATGACAGTACACACAACGTGCCCACTCCCTGTGTACAGTCCACACTCTGAGCTCACTCACTGTGGACATTCCACACACTGAGCCCAATCCCCGTGTACAGTCCGCACTCTGAGCCCACTCCCTCTGTACAGTCCACACTCTGTGCCCACTCCCCATGCTCTGAGCTCACTCTCTGTGGACAGTCCACACTATGAGCCCACTCCCCGTGTACAGTCCACGCACTGTGCCCACTACCCATGTACTTTCCACAATCTGTGCCCACTCCCTGTGTACAGTCCACACTCTGTTCCCACTCACCGTGTACAGTGCATACACTGAGCCCACTCCCCCTGTACTTCCGGACTTTGTGCGCACTCTCCGTGTACAGTCCGCAATCTGAGCCCAATCCCCATGTGCAGGCTGCACACTGAGGTGCCTCCATGTCTGCAGTCCGCACTCTGAGCTCATTTCCGCTGTATAGACCACATTCTCAGCCCGCAACCCGTGCAGAGTCTGCACTCTGAGCCCACTCCCCGTGTAAAGCCCGAACTCTGAGCCCACTCCCCATGTACTGTCCGCATTCTGAGCCCACACCATGTGTACATTCCACACACTGAGCACTCTCCCCGTGTACAGTCTGCACTCTGAGACCACTCCCCGTGTACAGTCCGCATTCTGAGGCCACTCCCCGTGTACAGTCCACACACTGAGCCCACACCCCATGGGCAGTCCACCCTCTGACACCACTCCCCGTGTACAGTCTGCAAATTGAGCCAATTCCCTGTGTACAGTCCGCCCTGTGAGCTCACTTCCCATGCACAGTCTGCACACAGAGCGCACTTCAGGTGGACAGACCGCACCCTGTGCCCTCTCCCTATGTACAGTCCGCACTCTGAGCCCATTCCCTGTGTACAGTCTGCACTCTGAGCCCACTCCCCGTATACAGTCCACACTCAGTGCCCACTCCCTGTGACAGTCCACAATCTGTGCCCAGTCCCCGTGTACAATCCATACACTGAGCCCACTCTCCTTGTACAGTCCATTTTCTGAGCTCACTCCCTGTGGACATTCCGCACAATGAGCCCACTCCTCGTGTGCAGCTCACAGACTGACCTCACACCCTGTGCACAGTCCGCTCTCTGAGCCCACTCCCCATGTACAGTCCACACACTTTGTCCACTCACCGTGTACAGTACACACATTGAGCCCACTCCTCCTGTACAGTCCAGACTTTGTGCCCACTCTCTGTGTACAGTCCGCACTCTGAGCCCACTCCCCATGCGCAGACTGCAAACTCAGTCCCCTCCCTGTGTGCAGTCCACACTCTGAGCTCATTTCCAGTGGAAAGTCCACACTCTGAGCCCATGCTCCGTGTACAATCTGCACTCTGAGCCCACTCCCCGTGTATAGTCCGCATTCTGAGCCCACTCCCAGTGTATTGTCTGCTCTCTGAGCCCAGTCCCCGTGCATAGTCTGCACTCTGAGCCCAATCTCCGTGTACAGTCCGCACACTTTGCTCACTCCCCGTGTGTAGTCCGCACACTGAACTCACTCCCCGTATACAGTCAACACACTGAGCCCGCACCCTGTGTACAGTCCGCACACTGAGCCCACTCCCCGTGTACAGTCCGCACACTGAGCCCATTCCCCGTGTACAGTCCGCACACTGAGCTCGCTCCCCATGTACAGTCCGCACTCTGAGCCCACTCCCCATGTACAGTCTGCATTCTGAGCCCACTTCCCATGTACAGTCAGCTCTCTGAGCCCAATCCCCATGTACAGTCTGCACTCTAAGCCTACTCGCTGTGTAGAGTCCGCACATTGAATTTTCTCCCTGTGTACAGTCCACACGCTGAGCCCACTCCCCTTGTACAGTCCGCACTCTGAGCCCACTTATTGTGTACCGTTTGCAATCTGAGCCCACTCCCCATGCACAGTCCACGAACTGAGCCCACTCCCCGTGTACAGTACACAGACTGACCTCACATCGCGTGGACAGTCGGCTCTCTGAGCCCACTGCCCGTGTACAGTCCACACACTGTGCCCACTACCCGTGTACTTTCGACAATCTGTGTCCACTCCCTGTGTACAGTCCACACTCTGTTCCACTCACCATGTACCGTAAACACACTGAGCCCACTCCCCCTGTACTTCCGGACTTTGTGCCCACTCTCCGTGTACAGTCCACAACCTGAGCCCACTCCCCATATGCAGGCTGCACACTGAGGTGCCTCCACGTCTGCAGTCCGCACTCTGAGCTCATTTCCGGTGTATAGACCACATTCTCAGCCCGCAACCCGTGCAGTGTCTGCACTCTGAGCCCACTCCCCATGTAAAGCCCACACTCTGAGCCCACTCCCCATGTACAGTCCGCATTCTGAGCCCACGCCATTTGTACATTCCACACACTGAGCCCTATCCCCGTGTACACTCTGCACACTGAGACCAGTCCCCGTGTACAGTCTGCACTCTGAGCCCACTCCCCGTGTGCAGTCCGCCCTCTGAGACCACTCCCCGTGTACAGTCTGCAAACTGAGCCAATTCCCTGTGTACAGTCCGCCCTGTGAGCTCACTTCCGATGCACAGTCTGCACACTGAGCCCACTTCAGGTGGACAGATCTCACCCTGTGCCCTCTCCCTATGTACAGTCCGCACTCTGAGCCCATTCCCTGTGTACAGTTCGCACTCTGAGCCCACTCCCCGTATACAGTCCACACTCAGTGCCCACTCCCTGTGACAGTCCACAGACTGAGCCCACTCCCGGTGTACAGTCCACAATCTGTGCCCAGTCCCCGTGTACAATCCATACACTGAGCCCACTCTCCTTGTACAGTCCATGCTCTGAGTTCACTCCCTGTGGACATTCCGCACAATGAGCCCACTCCCCGTGTGCTGCCCACAGACTGACCTCACACCCTGTGTACAGTCCGCTCTCTGAGCCCACTCCCCATGTACAGTCCACACACTTTGCCCACTCACCATGTACAGTACACACATTGAGCCCACTGCTCCTGTACAGTCCAGACTTTGTGCCCACTCTCTGTGTACAATCCGCACTCTGAGCCCACTCCCCATGTGCAGACTGCAAACTCAGGCCCCTCCCTGTGTGCAGTCCACACTCTGAGCTCATTTCCAGTGGAAAGTCCAGACTCTGAGCCCACGCTCCGTGTACAATCTGCACTCTGAGCCCACTCCCCGTGTACAGTCAACATTCTGAGCCCTCTCCCAGTGTATTGTCCGCTCTCTGAACCCAGTCCCCGTGCATAGTCTGTACTCTGAGCCCAATCTGCATGTACAGTCCGCACACTGAGCTCACTCCCCGTATACAGTCCACACACTGAGCCCGCACCCTGTGTACAGTCCGCACACTGAGCCCACTCCCCGTGTACAGTCCGCACACTGAGCCCATTCCCCGTGTACAGTCCGCACACTGAGCTCGCTCCCCATGTACAGTCCGCACTTTGAGCCCACTCCCCATGTACAGTCCGCACTCTGAGCCCACTTCCCATGTACAGTCAGCTCTCTGAGCCCAATCCCCATGTACAGTCTTCACTGAGCCCACTCCTCACATACAGTCTGTGCTCTGAGCCCAGTCCCCATGTATAGTCCGCACTCTAAGCCCACTCGCTGTGTAGAGTCCGCAGACTGAATCCTCTCCCTGTGTACAGTCCACACGCTGAGCCCACTCCCCTTGTACAGTCCACACTCTGAGCCCACTTATTGTGTACCATTTGCACTCTGAGCCCACTCCCCCTGTACAGTCCACAAACTGAACCCACTCCCCGTGTACAGTACACAGACTGACCTCACACCCCATGTACAGTCCGCTCTCTGAGCCCACTCCCCATGTACAGTCCACACATTGTGCCCACTCCCTGCGTACAGTCCACACTCTGTTCCCACTCCCCGTGTACAGTACATACACTGAGCCCACTCCCACTGTACAGTCCGGACTTTGTGCCCACTCTCTATGTACAGTCTGCACTCTGAGCCCACTCCCTGTGTGCAGACTGCACACTGAGGCCCTTCCCTGTGTGCAGTCCACACTCTGAGCTCATTTCTGGTGTAAAGTCCACACTCTGAGCCCGGGCACCGTGTACAGTCTGCCCTCCTAGCCCATTTCCTGTGTACAGCCAGCACTCTGAGCCCACTTCCTGTGTACAGTCCGCATTCTGAGCCCACTCCCAGTGTATTGTCCACTCTCTGAGCCCAGTCCCCGTGCATAGTCTGCAATCTGAGCCCAATCTCCGTGTACAGTCCGCACACTTTTCTCACTCCCCGTTTATAGTCCACACACTGAGCTCACTCCCCGTATACAATCCACACACAGAGCCCACACCCTGTGTAGAGTCTGCAGACTGAGCACACTCCCCGTGTACATTCCACATTCTGAGCCCACTCCCCGTGTACAGTCCACACACTGAGCCTACTCCCCATGTGCAGTATGCACTCTAAGCCCACTCCCCATGTACAGTCTGCACACTGAGCCCTTTCCCTCTGTACAATCTGCATTATGAGCTCACTTCCCATGCACATTCTGCACACTGAGCCCACTCCTAGTGCACAATCTGTACACTGGGTCCTTTCCCTGTGTACATTCCGCACTATGAACTCACTTCCCGTGCACAGTCTGCACACTGAGCCAACACCCCATGTACAGTCTGCACACTGAGCCCACTCCACGTGTACAGCCCACACTGAGTGCATTCCTTGTGTACAGTCCACACTCTGAGCCCACTCCCTGTGTACAGTCCACACTCTGAGCCCACTCCCCATGTACAGCCCGCACTCAGAGCCCTCTTATTGTTTACCATTTGCACTCTGAGCCCACTCAACTTGTACAGTCCACTCTCTGAGCACACTCCCCGTCTACAGCCCGCACTCTGAGCCCTCTTGTTGTTTACCATTTACACTCTGATCCCACTCAACTTGTACAGTCCGCTCTCTGAGCACACTCCCTGTGTACAGTCCGCACTCTGATCCCACTCCCCATGCATAGCCCACACCTAAGCCCACTTCCCATGTACAATCTGCATATTGAGCCCACTCTCCGTTTACAGTCCACACTCTGTGCCCACTCCCCCTGTTCATCCACACTCTGAGACCACTCCACCTGTATAGTCCACACTCTGAGCACAATCTCCCTGTACAATCTGCACACTGAGCACAGTCCCCATGTGCAGTCCGCACACTGAGCCCATTCCCTGTGTACAGTCAGCACTCTGAGTCCACTCCCCATGTACAGCCCACACTGAGTGCATTCCTTGTGTACAGTCCGCACTCTGAGCCCACTCACCATCTACAGTCCACTCTCTGAGCACACTCCCCATCTACCGTCCGCACTCTGAGCCCACTTCCCGTGTACAGTCTACAAGCTGATCCCACTACCCCTGTACATCCACACTCTGAGACCACTCCCTCTGTACATCCACACTCTGAGCACACTCTCCCTGTATAGTCCACACTCTGAGCACACTCTCGCTGTACAATCTGCACACTGAGCACACTCCCCGTGTACAGTCCGCACTCTAAGTACACTCCCCGTGTACAGTCTGCACACTGAGCCTATTCCCCGTGTACAGTCCGCACTCTGAGCCCAATCCCTATTTACAGTCTGCACTCTGAGTCCAATCCCTGTACAGTCCGTGCTGTGAGCTCACTTCCCATGTACATTCTGCACACTGAGCCAACTCCCCGTGTACAGTCTGAACTCTGAGCCCACTCCCCGTGTACAGTCCACATTCTGAGCCTACTCCCCGTGTACAGTCCACACACTGAGCCTACTCCCCGTGTGCAGTCTGCCCTCTAAGCCCACTCCCCGTGTACAGTCTGCACACTGAGCCCTTTCCCTCTGTACAATCTGCATTATGAGCTCACTTCCCATGCACAGTCTGCACATTGAGCCCACTCCTAGTGCACAGTCTGTGCACTGGGTCCTTTCCCTGTGTACATTCCGCACTATGAACTCACTTCCCGTGCACAGTCTGCACACTGAGCCAACACCCCGTGTACAGTCTGCACACTGAGCCCACTCCCTGTGTACAGTGCACCCACTGTGCCCACTCGCCTTGTACAGTAAACACACTGAGCCTACAGCCCTTGTGCAGTCCGCACTCTGAGCCCACTCCCCGTGTACAGTCTGCACACTGAGCCCACTCCTAGTGCACAGTCTGCACACTGAGCCCTTTCCCTGTGTACAGTCCGCACTATGAGCTCACTTCCCGTGTACAGTCTGCACACTGAGCCCACTCCACGTGTACAGTATGCACTCTGAGCCCACTCCCTGTGTACAGTCCACCCACTGTGCCCACTCACCTTGTACAGTAAACACATTGAGCCTACACCCCTTGTGCAGTCCACACTCTGAGCCCACTCCCCGTATACAGTCTGCACACTGCGCCCATTCCCTGTGTACAGTCCGCGTTGTGAGCTCACTTCCCATGCATACTCTGCACCCTGAGCCCACTTCGTGTACAGACCTCACTCTGTGCTCACTCCCCATGTGCAGTCCGTACACTGAGCCCATTCCCTGTGTACAGTCCGCACTCTGAGCCCACTCCCCATGTACAGTCTGCACACTGAGCCCTGTCCCTCTGCACAGTCTGCACTATGAGCTCATTTCCCATGCACAGTCTGCACACTGAGCCCACTCCTAGTGCACAGTCTGCACACTGAGCCCTTTCCCTGTGTGCAGTCCACATTATGAGCTCACTTCCCGTGCACAGTCTGCACACTGAGCCCACTCCCCGTGTACAGTCTGCACACTGAGCCCTTTCCCTGTGTACAGTCTGCACTATGAGCTCACTTCCCATGCACAGTCTGCACCCTGAGCCCACTTCAAGTGTACAGACCGCAATTTGTGCCAACTCCCCATGTACAGTCCACACACTGAGCCCACTCCCCGTGTACAGTCCACACACTTTGCCCACTCCCCGTATACAATCCACACACTGAGCCCACTCTCCTTGTACAGTCCGCGCTCGGAGCTCACTCCCTGAGGACAGTCCGCACTCTGAGCCCACTCCCCGTGTACAGTCTGCACACTGAGCCCATTCCCTGTGTACAGTCCACAATTTGAGCTCAGTCTCCATGTACAGTTCACACACTGAGCCCACTCCTCGTGTACAGTCCGCACTCCTTGCCCACTCCCCGTTTACAGTCCACACTCTGTGCCAACTCCCCATGTACAGTCCGCACTCTGAGCCCACTCCCTCTGTACAGGCCACACGCTGAGTCCACTCCCCATGTTCAGTCCGGAAACTGAGCCCACACCCTTTGTATAGACTGCACTCTGCGACCATTCCGTGTACACTCCACGCCGTGAGCTCACTTCCCGTGTACAGTCTGCACACTGAGCCCATTCCCTGTGTACAGTCCACAATTTGAGCTCAGTCTCCATGTACAGTTCACACACTGAGCCCACTCCTCGTGTACAGTCCGCACTCCTTGCCCACTCCCCGTTTACAGTCCACACTCTGTGCCAACTCCCCATGTACAGTCCGCACTCTGAGCCCACTCCCTCTGTACAGGCCACACGCTGAGTCCACTCCCCATGTTCAGTCCGGAAACTGAGCCCACACCCTTTGTATAGACTGCACTCTGCGACCATTCCGTGTACACTCCACGCCGTGAGCTCACTTCCCGTGTACAGTCTGCACACTGAGCCAACACCCCTGCACTCTCCCCAAAGAGAGAAAGCTAGCTAGAACTATAAAAACAGGAATATAAAAAGGAAAAGAGTAAGTCAAGTGAACGTTGGTCTTCTAGGGTGTCAGAATGGGGAATTAATAATGGAAAACATAGAAATGGCCGATGAACTGAATGTATATTTTGCATCTGTCTTCATTGTAGAGGATACAAATAACATCTCAGACATAATTATGAATCGGAAGGTGAAACGGAGGAAGGAGATTAAAACAATTACAATCACCAGGGAAAGGGCACTGAGAAAATTGAGAACCAAAAGCTGACTAGTTCCCAGGTCCTGATGGACTTCATCCTAAGGTCTTAAAAGAAGTGGCTGGTGAGACAGTAGATTTAATTTTCCAAAATTCCCTAGAGTCTGGAAAAGTTCCCTCAATTTGGAAGTAGCGAATGTGACTCCTCTATTCAAGAAAGGAAGGAGACAGAAAGCAGGAAACTACAGACCAATTAGCTTAATATCTGTTTTAGGGAAATTGCTGGAATATTATTAAAGAGATTATAGTGGGGCGCTTAGAAAATCTCAGTGCAATCAGGTAGACTCAATATAGTTTTGTGAAAGTTTGACTAATTTATTGGAGTTCTTTTATTGCAGTAATAGTAACGTGGTTAAAGGGGAACCTGTAAATGTACTATACTTAGATTTCCAGAAGGCATTTGACAAGGTGCTACATCAAAGGTTACTGCACAAAATAAGAGCTCATGGTATAGGGGGTAACCTATTAGCATGGACAGAGGATTGGCTGGCTAACAGGAAGTAGGCATATATGGGTTTTTTGGTATGGCAAAATATGGCAAGTAGAGTGCCACAGGGATCAGTGCTGGGGCCTCAACTATTTATAATTTATATCAATGACTTGGATGAAGGAACCAAATGTATGGTTGCTAAATTTGCTTATGATGCACAGACTGGTAGGAAAGTAAGTTTTGAAGAGGGCATAAGGAGTCTGCAAAGGGACAGATAAGTTAAGTGAGTGGGCAAAAATTTGGCAGGTGGAGTATAATGTGGGAAAATGTGAACTTGTTCACTTGGGCAGGAAGAATAAAAAACAGCATGTTATTTAAATGACAAGGGATTGCAGAACTTTTGAGGTACAGAGGGATCAGAGTGTCCTGGTACACATTTCAGGTGAAGTTATTATGCAGGTACAGCAAGTGATTAGGAAGGCAAATGGAATGCTGTCATTTATTGCAAGGGGAATTGAATATAAAAGTAGGGATGTTTTGCTACAGTTGTACAGGGCATTAGTGAGACCACATCTGAGTACTATGTACAGTTTTGGTCTCCTTATTTAAGAAAGGACATAAATGTGTTAGAAGCAGCTCAGAGAAGGCTTACTCAATCGATACCTAGGATAGGAAATAGGGCCAGGAGTAGGTCATTTGGCCCTTCGAGCCTGCTCCTCCATTCAATATGATCTTGGCTGATCCTCTATCTCAACACCGTACTCCTGCCCTCTCCCCATATGCCTTTATGCCTGCAGAGTCCATAAATCTATCTATTTCCTTCTTAAATATATTCAGTGACTTGGCCTCCATAACCTTCAGTTGTAGAGAATTCCATAGGTTCACCACCCTCTGAGTGAAGAAGTTCCTCCACGGGCGACACAAAAATTGGCCACTACAGGCAGCGAGAAGGCCGGCTACGTTACAGGCAATGAGAAGGCTGGCTACGCTACAGGCAACAAGAAGGCCAACACACATGCTTCTCTTTTCTTTCCACTGCAAAACTCCCATGAATCAAACATATTTGGTGGAGTTGTGAGGATTACAAGGGGCTTGTACAAAGTAAATTACCTCAGACGTCTCTCAGTTGAATGGCCACTCAGCTCCTTCCTCTGCGTAGAACTATTAGGTCGGAGGAGAAATTTGCTCTTGCTGACTGGGCTTGACACTGTCCTAATAATCTACAAAACAGGAATTATGGGAATCATAACACTTCCAACATTCTTGACACAACAATCAAGAACAATCAGCATTCTGGTAACTGCATTTAAAAAGTAACTGCACAGAAATCAGTGATGGCAGATTCTGTCAAATTCCAATTGGTGTGAAAAGCTGCAGATCAATAATCAATACTCAAACCCACTGAGAGAGTGAGGTGGTTCTCTTTGGAAAACATTCCAAACATAATGGGTTCTCAGCTTTACACCACATTTATCAATGACATGGATGAAGGAATAGAGAACCAAATATCCAGGTTGGCTGATGACATCTTAAGTGGCACAGTAAATAGTATAGATGGAATCAGAATGTCGCAATTAGACACTGACAGACTAAGTGAGTGGGAAAAGCTGTGGCAGATGAAATTCCATTGAGGAAAGATAGAGCAGAATATTTTCTAAATGCTGAGAACCCTGGATGAATAGAGAGATTCAGCGATCTAAGTACAGAAATTACTCAAAGCCAGCGGACAGTTACACAGAATTTTTAAAAGGCTAATGGAATGTCGGCATTTATCTTGGGGGTTGGAATACAAACATTGGAACTTTTATAACAAAAACAGAATTACCTGGAAAAACTCAGCAGGTCTGGCAGCATTGGCGGAGAAGAAAAGAGTTGACGTTTCGAGTCCTCATGACCCTTCGACAGAACTTGCGTTCGAGTCCAAGAAAGAGTTGAAATATAAGCTGGTTTAAGGTGTGTGTGTGGGGGGCGGAGAGATAGAGAGACAAAGAGGTGGAGGGGGGGGTGGGGGGGTGTGGCTGCAGGGACAAACAAGCAGTGATAGAAGCAGATCATCAAAAGATGTCAACGACAATAGTACAATAGAACACATAGGTGTTAAAATTAAAGTTGGTGATATTATCTAAACGAATGTGTTAATTAAGAATGGATGGTAGGGCACTCAAGGTATAGCTCTAGTGGGTTTTTTTTATATATAATGGAAATAGGTGGGAAAAGGAAAATCTTTATAATTTATTGGAAAAAAAAGGGGAAGGGGGAAACAGAAAGGGGGTGGGGATGGGGGACGGAGCTTACGACCTAAAGTTGTTGAATTCAATATTCAGTCCAGAAGGCTGTAAAGTCCCTAGTCAGAAGATGAGGTGTTGTTCCTCCAGTTTGCGTTGGGCTTCACTGGAACAATGCAGCAAGCCAAGGACAGACATGTGGGCAAGAGAGCAGGGTGGAGTGTTGAAATGGCAAGCGACAGGGAGGTTTGGGTCATTCTTGCGGACAGACCGCAGGTGTTCTGCAAAGCGGTCGCCCAGTTTACGTTTGGTCTCTCCAATGTAGAGGAGACCACATTGGGAGCAACGGATGCAGTAGACTAAGTTGGGGGAAATGCAAGTGAAATGCTGCTTCACTTGAAAGGAGTGTTTGGGTCCTTGGACGGTGAGGAGAGAGGAAGTGAAGGGGCAGGTATTGCATTTTTTGCGTGGGCATGGGGTGGTGCCATAGGAGGGGGTTGAGGAGTAGGGGGTGATGGAGGAATGGAACAGGGTGTCCCGGAGGGAGCGATCCCTACGGAATGCCGATAAGGGGGGTGAAGGGAAGATGTGTTTGGTGGTGGCATCATGCTGGAGTTGGCGGAAATGGCGGAGGATGATCCTTTGAATGCGGAGGCTGGTGGGGTGATAAGTGAGGACAAGGGGGACCCTATCATGTTTCTGGGAGGGAGGAGAGGGCGTGAGTGCGGATGCGCGGGAGATGGGCCGGACACGGTTGAGGGCCCTGTCAACGACCATGGGTGGAAAACCTCGGTTAAGGAAGAAGGAGGACATGTCAGAGGAACTGTTTTTGAATGTAGCATCATCGGAACAGATGCGACGGAGGCGAAGGAACTGAGAGAATGGGATGGAGTCCTTACAGGAAGCAGGGTGTGAGGAGCTGTAGTCGAGATAGCTGTGGGAGTCGGTGGGTTTGTAATGGATATTGGTGGACAGTCTATCACCAGAGATTGAGACAGAGAGGTCAAGGAAGGGAAGGGAAGTGTCAGAGATGGACCACGTGAAAATGATGGAGGGGTGGAGATTGGAAGCAAAATTAATAAATTTTTCCAAGTCCTGACGAGAGCATGAAGCGGCACCGAAGTAATCATCGATGTACTGGGGAAAGAGTTGTGGAAGGGGGCCGGAGTAGGACTGCAACAAGGAATGTTCCACATACCCCATAAAGAGACAGGCATAGCTGGGGCCCATGCGGGTACCCATAGCCACACCTTTTATTTGGAGGAAGTGAGAGGAGTTGAAGGAGAAATTGTTCAGTGTGAGAACAAGTTCAGCCAGACGGAGGAGAATAGTGGTGGATGGGGATTGTTCGGGCCTCTGTTCGAGGAAGAAGCTAAGGGCCCTCAGACCATCCTGGTGGGGGATGGAGGTGTAGAGGGATTGGACGTCCATGGTGAAGAGGAAGCAGTTGGGGCCAGGGAACTGGAAATTGTTGATGTGACGTAAGGTGTCAGAGGAATCACGGATGTAGGTGGGAAGGGACTGGACAAGGGGAGAGAGAAGGGAGTCAAGATAACGAGAAATGAGTTCTGTGGGGCAGGAGCAAGCTGAGACTATCGGTCTACCGGGGCAGTTCTGTTTGTGGATTTTGGGTAGGAGATAGAAGCGGACCGTCCGAGGTTGGGCGACTTTCAGGTTGGAAGCTGTGGGAGGGAGATCCCCAGAGGAGATGAGGTCACTGACAGTCCTGGAAACAATGGCTTGATGTTCAGTGGTGGGGTCATGGTCCAGGGAGAGGTAGGAGGAAGTGTCTGCGAGTTGACGCTCAGCCTCCGCGAGGTAGAGGTCAGTGCACCAGACAACAACAGCACCACCCTTGTCAGCGGGTTTGATGACAATGTCAGGGTTGGACCTGAGAGAGTGGAGTGCAGTAAGTTCAGAGAGAGACAGGTTAGAATGGGTGAGAGGAGCAGAGAAATTGAGACGACTAATGTCGCGCCGACAGTTCTCAATGAAAAGATCGAGAGAAGGTAAGAATCCAGAGGGAGGGGTCCAGGTGGAGGGAGAATATTGGAGATGGGTAAAAGGATCCGTTGAACTGGGAGAGGACTCCTGCCCAAAGAAGTGAGCCCGGAGATGAAGACGGCGGAAGAAGAGTTCAGTATCATGCCGAGCCCGAAATTCATTGAGGTGAGGGCGTAAGGGTATGAAACTAAGTCCTTTGCTGAGCACTGAACGTTCAGCATCGGAGAGGGGAAGGTCAGGGGGTATAGTGAATACACAGCTGGGGTTGGGATTGGAAGAAAGGGTGGGGACGGAGGAACAGGCAGGGGTGGGGGGTCCTAGATGGGTGTTGGTGTCGATGAGTTGTTGTAGCTTGCGTTCCTTAGCACTTGAGAGAAAGAGAAAAAGTTTCTTGTTGAGGCGTCGGATGAGCCGAAGGATAAAATGAAACTGGGGGCACGCGCAGCTTTGAAAAAGGGTATGGCGGTGCTGCTGGAGGGAGAGGTCGAGTGTGTTCATATGGCGGCGCATGGCACTGAGTGTGGATTTCAGAATGTGACGGGAACAGCAGTCCGAGAAACGTTTTATGTCCCTGTAATCCTGGGTGGGTTCGAAACATGAGGGGTGGAATTTCAGTTGAAATCCACGTGGGGTAAGTCGGAGACGGAGACAGTCACTGAGAAAGGAGATATGGCTGTGAAAGCGGGTTTTAGTAAACACCTTGTCAAACACTAGGAGGGAAATGGAAAGCAAAGAAGGTGAGCAAGACAACAGAGAGATACGGAAATCTTGTCGCAGAGAGGAACAGAACTTCTTCAAGGAGGTAGGCATTTCTTGAAGAGCAGTGGCAGTCAATTAAACACAGAGATAAAAACAAAAAAAACCCAAAAAAACGGCGGATGCTGGAAATCCAAAACAAAAACAGAATTACCTGGAAAAACTCAGCAGGTCTGGCAGCATCGGCGGAGAATAAAAGAGTTGACCTTTCGAGTCCTCATGACCCTTCGACAGAACTTTTATTACAGCTGCATGGAGCATTGGTTAGACACCATCAGGAATAGTGGGAACACAGTGAAAGCAGCGGGAATAAAGAGCAGAGGCAGAGCAGTGGTGGGAGCACAGTGTGGGCAGTGGTGAATGCAGCAGTGGCAGCGGTATCAGCAGCAACAGAGGGAGCAGCCGTGGCAGCAACAGCAGCAAAAGCAGCAGCAGGAGCGGGAGCAGCAGCAGCAGTGGGAGCGGGAGCAGCAGCAGCAGTGGGAGTGGGAGCAGCAGCAGCAGCAGGAGCAGCAGCGGGATCAGCAGTGGGAGCAGGAGCAGCAGCAGCAACGGGAGCAGGAGCAGGAGCAGCAGCAGGAGCAGCAGCGGGAGCAGCAGTGGGAGCAGGAGCAGCAGCAGCAACGGGAGCAGGAGCAGGAGCTGCAGCAGGAGCAGCAGCGGGAGCACGAGTGGGAGCAGCAGTGGGAGCAGGAGCAGCAGTGGCAGCGCGAGTGGGAGCAGCAGCGGGAGCAGGAGCAGCAGCAGTGGGAGCGGGAGCAGGAGCAGCAGCAGGAGCAAAAGCAGCAGCGGGAGCGGGAGCAGCAGAGGCAGCGCAAGTGGGAGCAGCAGCAGGAGCGGGAGCAGAGCGGCAGCGCGAGCGGGAGCAGCGGCCGTGGGAGCGGGAGCAGGAGCAGCAGCGCGAGCGGGAGCAGCAACCGTGGGAGTGGGAGCAGGAGCAGCAGCAGCAGCGGGAGCGAGAGCAACAGTTGCAGCACAAGCGGGAGCAGCAGCTGCAGCAAGAGCGGGAGCAGCAGCAGGAGTGGGAGCGGGAGCAGGAGCAGGAGCAGGAGCAAAAGCAGCAGCGCGAGCAGGAGCAGCAGCGGGAGCAGCAGCAGCAGGGGCAGGGGCAGGAACAGCGGGAGCGGGAGCAGGAGTGGGAACAGCAGCGGGAGCAGCAGCAGCAGGGGCAGGGGCAGTGGCGTGGGCAGTGGTGGTAGCAGTGGCAAGTGGAGTAACTGCTTTGAAAAAAGACAAATAAAAATTGACGTGCAATGGCATAGGAAAGCAGTTTACTGATTGGTCGGTGAGTATTTCTCTTTATCTCTTGCTAAACTAGGGCACTTGTTTAAACTAAGAGCTGAGAGATTTAAAATGTAATTTGGGATATGTATAACTAAGTGATTTAATAAGAATATTAGTGCAGAGCAGGTCCGGAGGCATTAATTAAAATTAATTGTTTAAACAAGGTACATAAAGAAGGAATAGTAGATATTTGATTTTGATCATGGAGTCGGACATGAAGCCGGGTGCTCGAAATACCTGCACGTGTTGAAATTTCGGGACATTTCATGTGTCCTGGGGGAAAGCATGATGTAGGGAGTGTCCCCTGTTGCTTGAACTTGAATTCAAGGTTTTGGAGGAATTAGCTTGAGGAGTTACTGCAGAGCATCAGGGAGAATGAGAGCTTCCTGGAACATACATTCTGGCAAGTGGCCATCACATAGTTTATTTTAATTCTCCATCTTGCTCTCACACTGACGTCTCTGCCCTTGGTCTCCTGCAGTGTTCCAGTAAAGTTCAATGTAAGCTGGAGGAACAGCAGCTTAATTTTCAATTAGACACTTTACGGCCTTCCAGATTCAATAACGAGTTCAACAATGTCAGACCTTAAACTATGCCTCCATTTTGTTTTCTCTTTATTTGTAGGTTTCGGTTTTATGCTTGCTTTCAGCTGGCTGTTTTTCAACATTCTGCCATTCACACCTCCTCCAGACACATCTCTTGTTTCTTTATTTGTCCCATTCCCACTCCCTCTGGCCTTGCGCCACTAACCCTGTTGTCATTTAATTTCTCCTGTCTTCTACCCTATCACAGACCTGCTCTTATGTTCTTTTTCCACCTACCCTTTTCATTTACTAAAATCTATTACATTTATATGGGTTCAGGTCCAGCTCCAGGCCTTGAGCACAAAAATCAAGGCTGACACTCCAGTGCAGGACCGAGGGTTTACTGCATGGTTGGTGGTGCCATTTTTCAGATAAGACATTAAAAGATGTAAAAGATCCCATGGCACTATTTTGAAGAGCAGGAGAATTATTCCTGCTGTCCCAGACAATATTTATCCCTTGATCAACATCAAAATAAAGAGAGATGATATGGTCATTAGCTGGGAGGTTGCTGTGGTCAAGATGCTTGCCATGATTCCTACATTACAACAGTAGCTACACTTCAAAAAGTACTTCATTGGCTGTAAAGCCCTTTGCAATTGCCCATCCCTAATTGCACTTCTCAAGGACAACCAAAGATGGGCAATAAATGCTGGCCTAGCCAGCAGAGCCCACAACCAGTGAATTAATTTAAAAAAATGTCTGGTGATCATGAAACATGCTATATAAATGCCAGTCTTCATTCCTTTTTTACATTTCCAACTTTTCTCAGTTCCTAAAAAGGTCATCAACCAGAAACAGAATTTGACAAAAGCAAGGAATATAAGAACACAGCAAGAAAGTGAGGTTGAAAATCAGGCATAAACTTGCTGAATGGTGAAGCATTTTTGAGGGGCTGTACAGCCTGTTATTTCTTATATTCTTCTTATGAGGGCAGGACTCTAAAATTGGAGCCAAGTTCAGAGGTGATGTCAGGAAACACATATAAAGATAGGTAGTAGAAATCTGGAACTCTCCCTCTCAAGAAGCTGCTGAGGCTGTGGGATTAATTGAAAATTTCAAAACTGAGATTGGTAAATTTTTGTCAAGTAAGCCTGGACAGCACACACATATGTACATACGCACACAGACTGTACTATCTCTCCACCTTACACACACACACACACTGATGACTGTCTTTCCCCCTTACGCACCCACACTGCCTGTACTGTCTCTCCACCCTACACACACAGACTACTGTCTTTTCCCCTTACACACCAACACTGCCTATGTCTGTTGACGTTACACACAGTCCGTACTGACTCTCCCCCTTACACACACACCCACAATTACTATAATGTCTCTACTTACACACACACTGCCTGTACTCTCTCCCCAGCTCAGACACACACTGCCTGTACTGTCTCTCCTCCTTAAACACACACACAAACACAACCTGTACTGTCACTCCACCTTACACACAAAGCACACTGCCTATGCCATCTCTGTCTTACAAACCCACACTGCCTACGCTGTCTCTTCCCCTGGGACACCCACACAGCCTTTACTATCTCTCCCCCTTGCACAACCATAACGCCGATACTGTCTGTCCCCCTTACACACTCTCACTGCCTATACTCTCTCCCCCTTACACACCCACACTGCCTGTACTCTCTCCCCCTCACACTGCCTGTACTATCTATCCCTCTTACACACATACTGCTTGCACTATCTCTCTCCCTTACACACCCACACTATCTGTGCTGCCTATCCCCTTTACACACAAACTGCCTGTACTGTCTCCCCCACATATACACCCACACTGTACATACAGTTTCTCTACCTTTCACACCCACAAAGTTCTCTGAAGGCAGAGGGGCATGTTAGTGGGGTGGTGAAAAAGGCATATGGGACACTTGCATAGATTACAAAAGTAGGGAGGTCATGTTGGAGTTGTATAGAACCTTAGTGAGGCCACAGCTGGAGTACTGTGTGCAGTTCTGGTCACCACATTATAGGAAGGATGTGATTGCACTGGAGGAGGTGCAGAGGAGATTCACCAGGATGTTGCCTAGGATGAAACATTTAAGTTATGAAGAGAGGTTGGATAGACTTGGGTTGTTTTCGTTGGAGCAGAGAAGACTGAGGGGTGACCTGATCGAGGTGTACATGATTATGAGGGGCATGGACATGGTGGACAGGGAATAGTTGTTCCCTTTAGTTGAAGGATTAGTCACAAGGGGGCATAAGTTCAAGATGAGGGGCAGGAGGTTTAGGGGGGATGTGAAGAAAACCTTTTTTACCCAGAGGGTGGTGACAGTCTGGAATGTGCTGCCTGGAAGACTGGTACAGGTGGGTTGTCTCACATCCTTTAAAAAGTACCCGTCTCTACTTTGCCATCACCTCCCTGACCCCTCCTCATATAGCAAGTTCAATCGGGCAAAGTTCCTTGAGTCACGACAAATGCAACTAATGAGCAGAATAAAGAGACCTTCTAGAAAATTATTGATAGAACATTCAGCGACACATGTCACTCCTTCATAAAGGGACGTCACGTCATAATATTCAAGGCTATGGGCCAAGTGCTGGTAAATGGGTTTAGGTAGGTAAGTCAGGTGTTTCTCACGTGTCGGTGCAGACTCGATGGGCCGAAGGGCCTCTTCTGCACTGTGATTCTGTGACTGTAGTGTCTCTCCCCCTTATACATCTACACTGCCTGTACTGTCTCCCCCCTTATGCACCCATACTGTCCATACTGTTTCTCTGCCTTTCACACCCACACTGCCTGTATTGTCTCTCTACCTCACACACCCACACTGCCTGTACTGTCTCACCAGACACCCACACTGCCTGTACTGTCTCTCCAGCTTACACACACACCCTCATACTGTATGTATTGTCCCTCCACCTTACAACCAATACTGCCTCTTCCCCTTATACACACACACACTGCCTGTACTGTCCCTCCCCCTTACACACACACGCACTGCCTGTACCATCTCACCCCTTACACACACACACACACACACACACACTGCTTGTACTGTCTCTCCACCTTACACACCCACACTGCTTGTACTGTCCTCCCCCTTACACACTGCCTGTACTGTCTCTCCCCTTACACACCCACAATGCATGTACTGTCTCTGTACCCTAAACACCCACACTGCCTGTGGTGTCTCTCCGCTTTTCACTCACACACACTGCCTGTACTATTTATCCACCTACACACCCACACTGCCTGAACTGTCTCTCCCACTTACACACCCACACTGCCTATACTATTTCTCCACCTTACACACACACACACACACATAAACACACACACACACACACACACACACCAGTATTGTCTCTCTAGCTCTCTCATACCCAATCTGCGTATACTGCCTTTCCATCTCTCACACACATACGCACAGTACTGTCTCTCCATATCTCCCCCTCACACAAACACAATGTACTGTCCCTACATTTCTATCTCTCACACACACACACACACACACACACACACACACACACACACACACACACACAAAGTACTGTCACTCCATCTCGCTCCCTCTCATACACACTCAAGCACTCTCTCTCCACTTCTCACCCACTTTGCCTGTTATGACAAGGTGACGAGGAGTGAACTGGCTCCCCTCTATCCAGCCTCCTCAGGTGATTACAATGAAGGTTTTTAAATTTTATTTTCCATGTGGATGCCTTTTCCGAATCAAAATGTATTTCACTCTCTATGCGGTGAATAAGGAGCCAATCACAAGGTTTTAATGGGTCAAAGAAAGAACAAGTTTATTAGCCACTAAACCTGAGGCAAATAATAAAAGACGTCACTCTCTCACACACACACACACACACACATACACACACACGTAAACAAACACACACACACACACACACACACGTATACACACACATACACACACGTACACACACACGTAAAAACACACACACACGTACACACACACACACGTACACACACACACACACACGTACACACAAACACATGTACACACACACACACGTACACACACACAAACACACACACGTACACACACACACACACGTACGTATCAGAAGTAAGGAAAGTTAGAGTCCGAATAAAAGAATATACAGTTAGATGTCCTTTGTTTGCCCTTGAGGTGCAGATTGTTCAACTTTGTGGCCGATTTAAATTTCCTTGTTCCTTGGATGCAGTCAGATGTGGAAGGTGTTGCAATTCTTATGAGATCTCAGTTCGTTGGTATATTTGGTACTTTGACGTCTTGATCTTGTTCCCAGAGATAGGGAAAGAGTGAGAGATTTTCTCAACCTGCTTCTCTGAAGTCTTCTTAAAAATCTCTCTGATGATGATCTCTTCTTTCTGGCTTGGTAAACCAGTTCTTAAAGCTCTGCTGGCTGTATATTCCAGAGGGATTAGATTATCATGTCTGCTGTAGTCATTCTTGTGGAACAGGTAATCATATTTTTTGATGTTTCATCACAGAAACTCAGACATGTTTCAAGAATATAGAAACCAACAGGAGATGGGGGGAATGGAGGGGGTGGGGTGGGGGGTTCTTTCACACTCCACAGTGCGGTTTGAGTGTCTGTTCCAAGTTGGGTGGAGCGCAGTTGTATATCCTGGCTGCCTAGCAGTTCCCTATAGTCTTAAAAAGATTACAGTTGAATAAAATCCAGCACTTCACATTTTTAATATCTTCCTTAGTGTTGAGTTTCAATGTCTGTAGATTACCAAAAATGTCTCTCTTTCTCTTCACACTCCCTTTGGTGGGGTTGGTGGGGGGAGGGGGTTCATTTGTTTTTTTCACCTTTACCTTGGAAAGTGGCCACACATTTTAAAGCCATTTGTGGTGTCTCATTTCAGATTACAGGGGTTTCAGTCAGTTGAATGGTTTAAAAATCATTTTTCAAAAAATTAAAAAGCTATAATTTCACGACGCTGTATCGTTGCTTCATCTCATACGTACATACTGCCTCTACTCTCTCCTCTTACACACAGCCTTAATACTTCACCATCTCAAATACACTGCCTATACGTTCTCCATCTCTTCCCCACACATCCTGTAGTGTCCTTTCATCTCCATGATAAACAAAGGTTAGAACACAAGAAATATAAGAACAGGAATAGCCCAGATGCCCTGTCAAGTCTGCTCCAAATACAGTCATAGTTAATCTTGGACTTTAATGCCACTTTCCCACCTCCTCCCTCAATTCCCTGGGAGACCAAAAATCTGTCTGTCCCAAACTTCAATATAATTAACGATGGAGCATCCACAAGCCCCTGGACAGAGAATTCAAAAGGTTCGCAATCCTTTGAGTGAAGTAATTTCAGAAAATGTGCCCCCGTGTTTTAGATTCTCCGACCAGCAGAAACAATCTCTGTGTCAAACCCCGTCAGAATCTTGTAGGTTTCAATGAGATCACCTCTCATTCTTCTAAACTCCAGAGAAAATAGATAAAAGCAAAAAACTGCGGATGCTGGAAATCCAAATCAAAAACAAAAATATCTGGAAAAACTCAGCAGGTCTGGCAGCATCAGTGGAGAGGAGCACAGTTAACCTTTCGAGTCCGAATGACCCTTCAACAGACCTAAGTAAAAATAGAAAAAAGGTGAAATATAAGCTGGTTTAAGGGGGCGGGGGGGCACAGTGGGACAAGTAGAGCTGGATAGAGGGCCAGTGATAGGTGGAGATAACCAAAAGATGTCACAGACAAAAGGACAAAGAGGTGTTGAAGGTGGTGATATTATCTAAAGGAATGTGCTAATTAAGGGTAGAAAGCAGGACGAGCAAGGTACAGATAGCCCTAGTGGGGATAGGGTGGGGGGAAGGGATCAAAGTAGGTTAAAAGGTAGAGATAAAACAATGGATGGAAATACACTTAAAAATAATGAAAGTAGGTGGGAAAAGAAAAATCGATATATATTATTGGAAAAAACATAAAGGAGGGGGAAATCGGAAAGGGGGTGGGGATGGCGGAGAGAGTTCATGATCTAAAATTGTTGAACTCAATATTCAGTCCAGAAGGCTGTTAAGTGCCTAGTCGGAAGATGAGATGCTGTTCCTCCAGTTTGCTTTGAGCTTCACTGGTACAATGCAGCAAGCCAAAGATGGACATGTGGGCATGAGAGCAGGGTGGAGTGTTGAAATGGCAAGCGACAGGTAGGTCTGGGTAATGCTTGCGGACAGACTGAAGATGTTCTGCAAAGCGGTCACCCAGTCTGCTTTTGGTCTCTCCAATGTAGAGGAAACTGCATTTGGAGCAACGAATGCAGGAGACTAAGCTGAGGGAAGTGCAAGTGAAATGCTACTTCACTTGAAAGGAGTGTTTGGGCCCTTGGACGGTGAGGAGAGGGGAAGTAAAGGGGCAGGTGTTGCACCTTCTGCGGTTGCATGGGAAGGTGTCGTGAGAGGGGGTTGAGGTGCAGGGGGTGATGGAGGGGTGGACCAGGGTGTCCCAGAATGAACGATCGCTGCCGAATGCTGCCAGGGGGCGTGAAGGGAAGATGTGTTTGGTGGTGGCATCATGCTGGAGATGGCGGAAATGGCGGAGGATGATCCTTTGAATGCAGAGGCTGGTGGGATGGTAAATGAGGACAAGGGGAACTCTATCATATTTCTGGGAGGGAGAAGAAGGTGTGAGGGCGGATGCGCAGGAGATGGGCTGGACACGGTTGAGGGCAATGACCGTGGGTGGAAAACCTCGGTTAAGGAAGAAGGAGGACATGTCAGAGGAACTGTTTTTGAAGGTAGCATCATCAGATCAGATGCAACGGAGGCGAAGAAACTGAGAGAATGGGATGGGGTCCTCACAGGAAGCGGGGTGTGAGGAGCTGTTGTCGAGGTAGCTGTGGGAGTCGATAGGCTTGTAATGGATATTGGTGAACAGTCTATCACCAGAAATTGAGACAGAGAGGTCAAGGAAGGGAAGGGAAGTGTCAGAGATGGACCACGTGAAAATGATGGAGGGGTGGAGATTGGAAGCAAAATTAATACATTTTTCCAAGTCCTGACGAGAGCATGAAGCAGCACCGAAGTAATCATCGATGTACCGGAGAAAGAGTTGTGGAAGGGGGCCGGAGTAGGACTGGAACAAGGAATGTTCCACATACCCCATAAAGAGACAGGCATAGCTGGGGCCCATGCGGGTACCCATAGCCACACCTCTTATTTGGAGGAAGTGAGAGGAGTTGAAGGAGAAATTGTTCAGTGTGAGAACAAGTTCAGCCAGACAGAGGAGAGTAGTGGTGGGTGGGGATTGTTCAGGCCTCTGTTCGAGGAAGAAGCGAGAGCCATCAGACCATGCCAGTGGGGGATGGACGTGTAGAGGGATTGGACGTCCATGGTGAAGAGGAGGCGGTTCGAGTCAGGGAACTGGAAATTGTTGATATGATGTAGGGTGTCAGAGGAATCATGGATGTAGGTCGGAAGGGACTGGACAAGGGGAGAGAGAATGCAGTCAAGATAGCAAGAAATGAGTTCCGTGGGGCAGGAACAGGCTGACACGATCGGACTGCTGGGACGGTCCTGTTTGTGGATTTTGGGTAGGAGGTAGAAGCGGGCCATCTGAGGTTTGGAGACTATCAAGTTGGAAGCTGTGGAAGGAAGATCTCCAGAGGAGATGAGGTCAGTAACAGTCCTGGAAACAATGCCTTGATGTTCAGTGATGGGGCCGTGGTCCAGGGAGACATAGGAGGAAGTGTCTGCAAGTTGACGCTCAGCCTCTGCGAGATAGAGGTCAGTGCGCTAGACAACAACAGCACCACCCTTGTCAGCGGGTTTGATGACAATGTCAGGGTTGGACCTGAGAGAACGGAGTGCAGCAAGTTCAGAGAGAGACGGGTTAGAGTGGGTGAGAGGACCTGGACCCCTCCCTCTGGATTCTTACCTTCTCTTGATCTTTTCATTGATAACTGTCGGCGTGACATTAGTCGTCTCAATTTCTCTGCTCCTCTCACCCACTCTAACGTGTCTCTGAGCAAGAATTCATAGAGTGAATTCGGGTCAGTTTCCTAGAACAATATGTTGTGGATCCAACCAGGGATCAGGCTATTTTAGATCTGGTAATGTGTAATGAGGCAGGTTTAATAAATGATCTCAGAATAAAAGATTCCACAGGAAACAGTGACCATAACATGGTAGAATTTAGCATTCAATATGAGAGTGAGAAACCTGGATCGGAAACAACTGTGCTAAACCTAAATAAGGATAATTGCAAAGGAATGAGGGCAGAGTTGGCTAGAGTGGACCGGGAAAGGAGTTGGAAAAGACGGTTGATGAACAATGGCAGACCTTTAAGAAAATAGTTCATGATTCACAACAAAGATGAGAAAGAAGGATTCTAGGAAGGGGATAAACCAACCAGGGTTAATCAAGGAAGTTAAGGATAGTATCAAATTAAAAGAAAAAACATTCAGTGTGGCAAAGATTAGTGGTAAGCCAGAGGATTGGGAAATTTTTACATGCAAAAGATGACCAAAAAAAAAATAGAGGTAGAAAATAAACTTTGAGGGTAAACTAGAAAGTAATATAAAAACAGACAGTAAGAGCTTCTTTAAATACATAAAAAGGAAGAGAAAGGCCAAAGTGAACATAGGCCCCTGAGAGAATGATGTTGGGGAAATAATAATGGGGAACTAGGAAATGGCAGAGGAATTGAATAAATACTTTGCATCAGTCTTCACAGTAGAAGACACTAATAGCATTCCAAGAATACTAAATAATCAAGGGGCAAAAGGGGGAAGGAAATAAATACAATAACTATCACTAGAGAAAAAGTACTAGGAAAACTAATGGGGCTAAAGGCTGATTAGCTTCCTGGACCTGATGGGTTGCATCCTAGGATATTAAAGGAAATGGATAAACAAATAGTGATTGCACTAGTAGTAATCTTCCAAGAACCCTTAGATTCTGAAAAGGTCCCAGAAGTTTGGAAAATTGCCAATATTCCAAAGGAAAGGGAGACAAAAAAACAGGTAACTATAGGTCAGTTAGCTTAACATTCGTCATTGGAAAAATGTTAGAATCTATTATAAAGGATGTAACAGTAGAGCATTTAGAAATGCATAATATAATCAAGCAGAGTCAAGTTGGCTTCACGAAGAGGAAATCATGCCTGACAAATTTATTAGAATCCTTTGAGGAGGTAACAAGCAGGGTAGATAAAGGGGAACCAGTAGACGTAATATATTTGGATTTCCAAAAAGCATTCGATAAGGTACGTAAGGCTAAATAATAAGAAAAGAGCCCATGATGTTAGGGATAGTATACTGGCATGGATAGAGGATTGGCTAACTAATAGAAGACAGAGAGTTAGGATAACAGGAGCATTTTCAGGATGGCAACCTGTAACTAGTGGAGTGCTACAGGATCAGTGCTGGAAGCACAATTATTTGCAATATATATTAATGACTTGAATGAGGGAAGTGAGTGTACTATTGCCAAATTTGCAGATGGCAAAAATATTTGGGAAGGCAAGTGGTGAGGATAACACAAAGAGTCTACAGAGGAATACAGACAGGTTAAGTGAGTGGGCAAAAACTTGGCAGATGGAATATAATGTGGGAAAAGGCATTTTGGCAGGAAGAATAGAGGAGCTGAATGTTATTTACATGGAGAAAGACTGCAGAAAGCTACAGCACAGAGGGATTTTGGAGTCCTCATGCATGAATCCTAAATAGCTAACATACAAGTTCAGCAGGTAATAGGGAAGGCAAATGGAATGTTGGCCTTTATTTCAAAGGGAATGGGGTATAAAAAAAAAAGGAAGTCTTGCTAAAACTATACAAGACACTAGTTAGATCACACACAAAATACTGTGAACAGTTTTGGTCCCTTTATCTAAGGACAGATATATTGGCATTGGAGGCAGTCCAGAGAAGGTTCACTAGGTTGATTCCGGGTATGGAGGGATTTTCTTATGAGGAGAGGTTTAGTAGGTTGGGCCTGCACTCATTGGAGTTTAGAAGAATGAGAGGCGACCTTATTGAAACATATAAGATTCTTAGAGGGCTTGACAGAATAGATGCTGAGAGGTTGTTTCCCCTCGTGGGAGTGTCTCGGACCAGAGGGCATAATCTCAGAGTAAGGGGTCACACATTTAAGACAGATGAGGAGAAATTTCTTCTCTCGGAGGGTAGTGAATCTGTGGAATTCTTTGCTGCAGAGGGCTGTAGACATTGGGTCATTAAGTCTATTCAAGGCTGAGATAGACAGATTTTTAATTAGTAAGGGAATCAAGGGTTATGGGGAAAAGCAGGAAAGTGGAGTTGAGGATTTTCAGATCCGCCATGATCTCAATGAATGGCGGAGCAGACTTGATGGGCCGAATGGCCTATTTCTGCTCCTATGTCTTATGGTCTTATAATATCAATGGTTTTGTTGAGTGGGCAGAAAAGTGGCAAATGTAATTCAATCCAGAGAAGTGTGAGGTAATGCATTAGGGGAGGGGAAACAAAGCAAGGGTATACACAAGAAATGGTAAGCTATTGAGAGGGGTTGAGGAAGTGAGAGATTGCATATCCACAGGTCCTTGAAGTTGGCAGGACAGGCAGACAAGGTGGTAAAGGAAGCATATAGAATGCTTCCTTTATTGAGTGAGGTATTGAATACCAAAGCAGTGATTTATTGATGGAAATGTATAAAACACCGGTTAGGCCACTGCTAGAATTTTGTTTACAGTTCTGGTTATCACATTACAGGAAGGACATAATTGTTCTGGAGAGAGTACGGAGGAGACTTACAAGAATGTTGCAAGGGCTTGAAAACTGCAGCTATGAGGAAAGATTGAATAAGCAAGGGTTGTTTTCCTTAGAACAGAGGAGGCTGAGGGATGAACTAATTAAGGTGTGCAAAATTACGAGGAGCCTAGCTAAGGCAGACAGGAAAGATCGGTTTCCCGTATCTGAGGGGTCTACAACCAGGGGGTATAGGGACGGTGTGTGGGTGAGAGATGAAGAGAGTGCAGGCAGCGAGTGTGGGTGAGAGATGGAAACTGTGCAGGCAGTATGTGTGTGTGAGAGATGGAGAGAGAGTGCAGGCAGTGTGTGTGGGTGAGAGATAGAGAGAGATTGGAGGCAGTGTTTGTGTGAGAGAGATGTAGAGAGAGTGGAGACAGTGTGTGTGAGAAAGATGGAGAGAGATTGGAGGCAATGTGTGTGGATGAGAGATAGAGAGAGTGGAGGCAGTGTGTGTGGGTGAGAGATGGAGAGAGAGTGGAGGCAGTGTGTGTGGGTGAGAGATGGAGAGAGAGTGGAGGCAGTGTGTGTGGCTGAGAGATGGAGAGAGAGTGGAGACAGTGTGTGTGAGTGAGAGATGGAGAGAGTGCAGGCAGTGTGTGTGGGTGACAGATGGAGAGAAAGTGTAGGCTGTGTGTGTGAGTAAGAGATGGAGAGAGAGTGGAACCAGTGTGTGTGTGTGTGAGAGATGGAGAGAGAGTGGAGGCAGTGTGTTTGGGTGAGAGATGGAGAGAGAGTGGAAACAGTGTGTGTGGATGAGAGATGGAGAGAGAGTGGAGGCAGTGTGTGTGTGAGAGAGATGAAGAGAGAGTGGAGACAGTTTGTGTGAGAGAGATGGAGAGAGAGTGGAGGCAGTGTGTGTGGGTGAGAGATGGAGAGAGAGCGGAGACAGTGTGTGTGGGTGAGAGATAGAGAGACAGTGGAGGCAGTGTGTGTGGCTGAGAGATGGAGAGAGAGTGGAGACAGTGTGTGAGAGAGATGGAGAGAGAGTGGAGACAGTGTGTATGAGTGAGAGATAGAGAGACAGAGGGGAGATAGTGTGTGTGGTTGACAGATGGAGAAAGAGTGGAGGCCGTGTGAGTGGGTGAGAGATTGAAAGAGAGTGGAGGCAGTTTGTGTGTGTGAGAGATGGAGAGAGAGTTGAGGCAGTGTGTGTGGGTGAGAGGTGGAGGCAGTGTGAGTGAGTGAGAGATGAAGAGAGAATGGATGCAGTGTTTGTGGATGAGAGATAGAGACAGAGTGCAGGTAGTGTGTGTGGGTGAGAGATGGAGAGACAGTGGAGGCAGTGTGTGTGTGTGAGAGATGGAGAGAGAGTGCAGGCAGTGTGTGTGATTGAGAGATGGAGATAGAGTGGAGGAAGTGTGTATGGGTGAGATATAGAGAGAGAGTGAGGCAGTGTGCGTGAGTGTGAGATGGAGTAGAGTGCAGGCAGTGTGTGTGGGTGTGAGATAGAGAGAGATTGAAGGCAATGTGTGTGGATGAGAGAAAGAGAGATAGTGGAGGCAGTGTGTATGTGAGTGAGATGCAGAGAGAGTGGAGACAGTTTGTGTGGGTGAGAGATAGAGAGAGAGTGCAGGCAGTGTGTTTGTGTGAGAGATGGAGAGAGAGTGGAGGCAGTGTGTTTGAAAGAGAGATTGAGAGAGAGTGGAGGCAGTGTGCGTGAGTGAGAGATGGAGAGAGAGTGGAGGCAGTGTTTGTGGATGAGATATAGAGAGAGAGTAAAGGCAGTATATGTGAGTGAGAGATAAGAGAGAGTGGAGGCAGTGTGTTTGAGAGAGATGGAGAGAGAGTGGAGACATTGTGTGTGAGTGAGAGATGGAGGGAGAGCGGAGGCAGTGTCTGTGGGTGAAAGATGGAGAGAGAGTGGAGCCAATGTGTGTGAGAGCGATGGAGAGAGATTGGAGACAGTGTGTATGAGAGAGATGGAGAGAGAGTGGAGGCAGTGTGTGAGTGAGAAATGGAGAGAGAGTGGAGGCAGTGTGTGTGGGTGAGAGATGGAGAGAGAGTGGAGGCAGTGTGTGTGTGTGAGAGATGGAGAGAGAGTGCAGGCAGTGTGTGTGATTGAGAGATGGAGAGAGAGTGGAGGAAGTGTGTATGGGTGAGATATAGAGAGAGAGTGAGGCAGTGTGCGTGAGTGTGAGATGGAGTAGAGTGCAGGCAGTGTGTGTGGGTGTGAGATAGAGAGAGATTGAAGGCAATGTGTGTGGATGAGAGAAAGAGAGATAGTGGAGGCAGTGTGTATGTGAGTGAGATGCAGAGAGAGTGGAGACAGTTTGTGTGGGTGAGAGATAGAGAGAGAGTGCAGGCAGTGTGTTTGTGTGAGAGATGGAGAGAGAGTGGAGGCAGTGCGTTTGAAAGAGAGATGGAGAGAGAGTGGAGGCAGTGTGCGTGAGTGAGAGATGGAGAGAGAGTGGAGGCAGTGTTTGTGGATGAGATATAGAGAGAGAGTAAAGGCAGTGTATGTGAGTGAGAGATTAGAGAGAGTGGAGGCAGTGTGTTTGAGAGAGATGGAGAGATAGTGGAGACATTGTGTGTGAGTGAGAGATGGAGGGAGAGCGGAGGCAGTGTCTGTGGGTGAAAGATGGAGAGAGAGTGGAGACAATGTGTGTGAGAGCGGTGGAGAGAGATTGGAGACAGTGTGTGTGAGAGAGATGGAGAGAGAGTGGAGGCAGTGTGTGAGTGAGAAATGGAGAGAGAGTGGAGGCAGTGTGTGTGGGTGAGAGATGGAGAGAGAGTGGAGGCAGTGTTGGTGTTTGAGAGATGGAGAGAGATTGGAGGCAGTGTTTGTGAGAGAGAGATGGAGAGAGAATGGAGACAGTGTGTGTGAGAGAGATGGAGAGAGATTGGAGACAGTGTGTGTGAGAGAGATAGAGAGAGAGTGGAGGCAGTGGTGTGGGTGAGAGATGGAGAGTGTGCAGCTGGTGTGTGGGGGACAGATGGAGAGAAAGTGGAGGCTGTGTGTGTGAGTAAGAGATGGAGACAGAGTGGAGCCAGTGTGTGTGTGAGAGATGGAGAGAGAGTGGAGGCCGTGTTTTTGGGTGAGAGATGGAGAGAGAGTGGAGGCAGTGTGTGTGTGAGAGAGATGAAGAGAGAGTGGAGACAGTTTCTGTGAGAGAGATGGAGAGAGAGCAGAGGCAGTGTGTGTGGGTGAGAGATGGAGAGCGCGGAGACAGTGTATGTGGGTGAGAGATAGAGAGACAGTGGAGGCATTGTGTGTGGGTGAGAGATGGAGAGAGTTTGGAGACAGTGTGTGAGAGAGATGGAGAGAGAATGGAGACGGTGTGTATGAGTGAGAGATAGAGAGACAGAGGGGAGATAGTGTGTGTGGTTGAGAGATGGAAAAAGAGTGGAGGCCATGTGAGTGGGTGAGAGATTGAAAGAGAGTGGAGGCAGTTCGTGTGTGTGAGAGATGGAGAGAGAGTTGAGGCAGTGCGTTTGGGTGAGAGATAGAGACAGTTTGGAGACACTGTGTGTGAAAGAGTGATAGAGAGAGAGTGCAGGCAGTGTTTGTGTGTGAGAGATGGAGAGAGAGTGGAGGTAGTGCATGTGAGTGAGAGATGGAGAGAGAGTGGAGGCAGTGTGTTTGAGTGAGAGATGGAGAGAGAGTGGATGGAGTGTTTGTGGATGAGAGATAGAGAGAGAGTGCAGGCAGTGTGTGTGGGTGAGAGATAGAGAGAGATTGGAGGCAGTGTTTGTGAGTGAGAGATAAGAGAGATTGGAGGCACTGTGTTTGAGAGCGATGGCGAGAGAGTGGAGAAAGTGTGTGTGAGTGAGAGATCGTGAGAGAGTGGAGGCAGTGTGTGTGTGTGAGAGATGGAGAGAGAGTGGAGGCAGTGCGTTTGAAAGAGAGATGGAGAGAGAGTGGAGGCAGTGTGCGTGAGGGAGAGATGGAGAGAGAGTGGAGGCAGTATTTGTGGATGAGATATAGAGAGAGAGTAAAGGCAGTGTATGTGAGTGAGAGATAAGAGAGAGTGGAGGCAGTGTGTTTGAGAGAGATGGAGAGATAGTGGAGACATTGTGTGTGAGTGAGAGATGGAGGGAGAGCGGAGGCAGTGTCTGTGGGTGAAAGATGGAGAGAGAGTGGAGACAATGTGTGTGAGAGCGATGGAGAGAGATTGGAGGCAGTGTGTGAGTGAGAAATGGAGAGAGAGTGGAGGCAGTGTGTGTGGGTGAGAGATGGAGAGAGAGTGCAGGCAGTGTTTGTGTTTGAGAGATAGAGAGAGATTGGAGGCAGTGTTTGTGTGAGAGAGATGTAGAGAGAGTGGAGACAGTGTGTGTGAGAAAGATGGAGAGAGATTGGAGGCAATGTGTGTGGATGAGAGATAGAGAGAGTGGAGGCAGTGTGTGTGGGTGAGAGATGGAGAGAGAGTGGAGGCAGTGTGTGTGGGTGAGAGATGGAGAGAGAGTGGAGGCAGTGTGTGTGGCTGAGAGATGGAGAGAGAGTGGAGACAGTGTGTGTGAGTGAGAGATGGAGAGAGTGCAGGCAGTGTGTGTGGGTGACAGATGGAGAGAAAGTGTAGGCTGTGTGTGTGAGTAAGAGATGGAGAGAGAGTGGAACCAGTGTGTGTGTGTGTGAGAGATGGAGAGAGAGTGGAGGCAGTGTGTTTGGGTGAGAGATGGAGAGAGAGTGGAAACAGTGTGTGTGGATGAGAGATGGAGAGAGAGTGGAGGCAGTGTGTGTGTGAGAGAGATGAAGAGAGAGTGGAGACAGTTTGTGTGAGAGAGATGGAGAGAGAGTGGAGGCAGTGTGTGTGGGTGAGAGATGGAGAGAGAGCGGAGACAGTGTGTGTGGGTGAGAGATAGAGAGACAGTGGAGGCAGTGTGTGTGGCTGAGAGATGGAGAGAGAGTGGAGACAGTGTGTGAGAGAGATGGAGAGAGAGTGGAGACAGTGTGTATGAGTGAGAGATAGAGAGACAGAGGGGAGATAGTGTGTGTGGTTGACAGATGGAGAAAGAGTGGAGGCCGTGTGAGTGGGTGAGAGATTGAAAGAGAGTGGAGGCAGTTTGTGTGTGTGAGAGATGGAGAGAGAGTTGAGGCAGTGTGTGTGGGTGAGAGGTGGAGGCAGTGTGAGTGAGTGAGAGATGAAGAGAGAATGGATGCAGTGTTTGTGGATGAGAGATAGAGACAGAGTGCAGGTAGTGTGTGTGGGTGAGAGATGGAGAGACAGTGGAGGCAGTGTGTGTGTGTGAGAGATGGAGAGAGAGTGCAGGCAGTGTGTGTGATTGAGAGATGGAGATAGAGTGGAGGAAGTGTGTATGGGTGAGATATAGAGAGAGAGTGAGGCAGTGTGCGTGAGTGTGAGATGGAGTAGAGTGCAGGCAGTGTGTGTGGGTGTGAGATAGAGAGAGATTGAAGGCAATGTGTGTGGATGAGAGAAAGAGAGATAGTGGAGGCAGTGTGTATGTGAGAGAGATGCAGAGAGAGTGGAGACAGTGTGTGTGGGTGAGAGATAGAGAGAGAGTGCAGGCAGTGTGTGTGGGTGAGAGGTGGAGGCAGTGTGAGTGAGTGAGAGATGGAGAGAGAGTGGATGCAGTGTTTGTGGATGAGAGATAGAGACAGAGTGCAGGTAGTGTGTGTGGGTCAGAGATGGAGAGACAGTGGAGGCAGCGTGTGTGTGTGAGAGATGGAGAGAGAGTGCAGGCAGTGTGTGTGATTGAGAGATGGAGCGAGAGTGGAGGAAGTGTGTATGGGTGAGATATAGAGAGAGAGTGAAGGCAGTGTGCGTGAGTGTGAGATGGAGTAGAGTGCAGGCAGTGTGTGTGGGTGTGAGATAGAGAGAGATTGAAGGCAATGTGTGTGGATGAGAGAAAGAGAGATAGTGGAGGCAGTGTGTATGTGAGAGAGATGCAGAGAGAGTGGAGACAGTGTGTGTGGGTGAGAGATAGAGAGAGAGTGCAGGCAGTGTGTTTGTGTGAGAGATGGAGAGAGAGTGGAGGCAGTGCGTTTGAAAGAGAGATGGAGAGAGAGTGGAGGCAGTGTTTGTGGATGAGATATAGAGAGAGAGTAAAGGCAGTATATGTGAGTGAGAGATAAGAGAGAGTGGAGGCAGTGTGTTTGAGAGAGATGGAGAGAGAGTGGAGACATTGTGTGTGAGTGAGAGATGGAGGGAGAGCGGAGGCAGTGTCTGTGGGTGAAAGATGGAGAGAGAGTGGAGCCAATGTGTGTGAGAGCGATGGAGAGAGATTGGAGACAGTGTGTGTGAGAGAGATGGAGAGAGAGTGGAGGCAGTGTGTGAGTGAGAAATGGAGAGAGAGTGGAGGCAGTGTGTGTGGGTGAGAGATGGAGAGAGAGTGGAGGCAGTGTGTGTGTGTGAGAGATGGAGAGAGAGTGCAGGCAGTGTGTGTGATTGAGAGATGGAGAGAGAGTGGAGGAAGTGTGTATGGGTGAGATATAGAGAGAGAGTGAGGCAGTGTGCGTGAGTGTGAGATGGAGTAGAGTGCAGGCAGTGTGTGTGGGTGTGAGATAAAGAGAGATTGAAGGCAATGTGTGTGGATGAGAGAAAGAGAGATAGTGGAGGCAGTGTGTATGTGAGTGAGATGCAGAGAGAGTGGAGACAGTTTGTGTGGGTGAGAGATAGAGAGAGAGTGCAGGCAGTGTGTTTGTGTGTGAGATGGAGAGAGAGTGGAGGCAGTGCGTTTGAAAGAGAGATGGAGAGAGAGTGGAGGCAGTGTGCGTGAGTGAGAGATGGAGAGAGAGTGGAGGCAGTGTTTGTGGATGAGATATAGAGAGAGAGTAAAGGCAGTGTATGTGAGTGAGAGATTAGAGAGAGTGGAGGCAGTGTGTTTGAGAGAGATGGAGAGATAGTGGAGACATTGTGTGTGAGTGAGAGATGGAGGGAGAGCGGAGGCAGTGTCTGTGGGTGAAAGATGGAGAGAGAGTGGAGACAATGTGTGTGAGAGCGGTGGAGAGAGATTGGAGACAGTGTGTGTGAGAGAGATGGAGAGAGAGTGGAGGCAGTGTGTGAGTGAGAAATGGAGAGAGAGTGGAGGCAGTGTGTGTGGGTGAGAGATGGAGAGAGAGTGGAGGCAGTGTTGGTGTTTGAGAGATGGAGAGAGATTGGAGGCAGTGTTTGTGAGAGAGAGATGGAGAGAGAATGGAGACAGTGTGTGTGAGAGAGATGGAGAGAGATTGGAGACAGTGTGTGTGAGAGAGATAGAGAGAGAGTGGAGGCAGTGGTGTGGGTGAGAGAAGGAGAGTGTGCAGCTGGTGTGTGGGGGACAGATGGAGAGAAAGTGGAGGCTGTGTGTGTGAGTAAGAGATGGAGACAGAGTGGAGCCAGTGTGTGTGTGAGAGATGGAGAGAGAGTGGAGGCCGTGTTTTTGGGTGAGAGATGGAGAGAGAGTGGAGGCAGTGTGTGTGTGAGAGAGATGAAGAGAGAGTGGAGACAGTTTCTGTGAGAGAGATGGAGAGAGAGCAGAGGCAGTGTGTGTGGGTGAGAGATGGAGAGCGCGGAGACAGTGTATGTGGGTGAGAGATAGAGAGACAGTGGAGGCATTGTGTGTGGGTGAGAGATGGAGAGAGTTTGGAGACAGTGTGTGAGAGAGATGGAGAGAGAATGGAGACGGTGTGTATGAGTGAGAGATAGAGAGACAGAGGGGAGATAGTGTGTGTGGTTGAGAGATGGAAAAAGAGTGGAGGCCGTGTGAGTGGGTGAGAGATTGAAAGAGAGTGGAGGCAGTTCGTGTGTGTGAGAGATGGAGAGAGAGTTGAGGCAGTGCGTTTGGGTGAGAGATAGAGACAGTTTGGAGACACTGTGTGTGAAAGAGTGATAGAGAGAGAGTGCAGGCAGTGTTTGTGTGTGAGAGATGGAGAGAGAGTGGAGGTAGTGCATGTGAGTGAGAGATGGAGAGAGAGTGGAGGCAGTGTGTTTGAGTGAGAGATGGAGAGAGAGTGGATGGAGTGTTTGTGGATGAGAGATAGAGAGAGAGTGCAGGCAGTGTGTGTGGGTGAGAGATAGAGAGAGATTGGAGGCAGTGTTTGTGAGTGAGAGATAAGAGAGATTGGAGGCACTGTGTTTGAGAGCGATGGCGAGAGAGTGGAGAAAGTGTGTGTGAGTGAGAGATCGTGAGAGAGTGGAGGCAGTGTGTGTGTGTGAGAGATGGAGAGAGAGTGGAGGCAGTGCGTTTGAAAGAGAGATGGAGAGAGACTGGAGGCAGTGTGCGTGAGGGAGAGATGGAGAGAGAGTGGAGGCAGTGTTTGTGGATGAGATATAGAGAGAGAGTAAAGGCAGTGTATGTGAGTGAGAGATAAGAGAGAGTGGAGGCAGTGTGTTTGAGAGAGATGGCGAGATAGTGGAGACATTGTGTGTGAGTGAGAGATGGAGGGAGAGCGGAGGCAGTGTCTGTGGGTGAAAGATGGAGAGAGAGTGGAGACAATGTGTGTGAGAGCGATGGAGAGAGATTGGAGACAGTGTGTGTGAGAGAGATGGAGAGAGAGTGGAGGCAGTGTGTGAGTGAGAAATGGAGAGAGAGTGGAGGCAGTGTGTGTGGGTGAGAGATGGAGAGAGAGTGGAGGCAGTGTTTGTGTTTGAGAGATGGAGAGAGATTGGTGGCAGTGTTTGTGAGAGAGAGATGGAGAGAGAATGGAGACAGTGTGTGTGAGAGAGATGGAGAGAGATTGGAGACAGTGTGTGTGAGAGAGATGGAGAGAGAGTGGAGGCAGTGTGTGAGTGAGAAATGGAGAGAGAGTGGAGCCAGTGTGTGTGTGAGAGATGGAGAGAGAGTGGAGGCCGTGTTTTTGGGTGAGAGATGGAGAGAGAGTGGAGGCAGTGTGTGTGTGAGAGAGATGAAGAGAGAGTGGAGACAGTTTCTGTGAGAGAGATGGAGAGAGAGCAGAGGCAGTGTGTGTGGGTGAGAGATGGAGAGCGCGGAGACAGTGTGTGTGGGTGAGAGATAGAGAGACAGTGGAGGCATTGTGTGTGGGTGAGAGATGGAGAGAGTTTGGAGACAGTGTGTGAGAGAGATGGAGAGAGAATGGAGACGGTGTGTATGAGTGAGAGATAGAGAGACAGAGGGGAGATAGTGTGTGTGGTTGAGAGATGGAAAAAGAGTGGAGGCCGTGTGAGTGGGTGAGAGATTGAAAGAGAGTGGAGGCAGTTCGTGTTTGTGAGAGATGGAGAGAGAGTTGAGGCAGTGCGTTTGGGTGAGAGATAGAGACAGTTTGGAGACACTGTGTGTGAAAGAGTGATAGAGAGAGATTGCAGGCAGTGTTTGTGTGTGAGAGATGGAGAGAGAGTGGAGGTAGTGCATTTGAGTGAGAGATGGAGAGAGAGTGGAGGCAGTGTGTTTGAGTGAGAGATGGAGAGAGAGTGGATGGAGTGTTTGTGGATGAGAGATAGAGAGAGAGTGCAGGCAGTGTGTGTGGGTGAGAGATAGAGAGAGATTGGAGGCAGTGTTTGTGAGTGAGAGATAAGAGAGATTGGAGGCACTGTGTTTGAGAGCGATGGCGAGAGAGTGGAGAAAGTGTGTGTGAGTGAGAGATCGTGAGAGAGTGGAGGCAGTGTGTGTGGGTGAGAGATGGAGAGAGAGTGGAGACAATATGTGTGAGAGAGATGGAGAGAGAGTGGAGACAGTGTGTGTGGGTGAGAGATGTTGAGAGAGTGGAGGCAGTTTGTGTGGGTGAGAGATGGAGAGTGAGTGCAGACAGTGTGTGTGAGAGAGATGGAGAGAGACTGGAGATAGCATGTGTCGGTGAGAGATGGAGAGAGAGTGGAGTCAGTGTGTGCATGTGAGAGATGGAGAGAGAGTGGAAGCAGTGTGTGTGTGAGAGAGATGGAGAGAGAGTGGAGACAGTGTGTGAGAGAGAGATGGAGAGAGAGTGGAGGCTGTGTGTGTGGGTGAGAGATGGAGAGAGAGTGGAGGCAATGTGTGTGTGAGAGAGATGGAGAGAGAGAGAATACAGTGTGTTTGAGAGAGATGGAGAGAGAGTGGAAACAGTGTGTGTGGATGAGAGATAGAGAGAGTAGAGGCAGTGTTTGTGTGTGAGAGATGGAGAGAAAGTGGAGACAGTGTGTGTGAGAGAGATGGAGAGAGAGTGGAGGCAGTGTGTGTGGGTGAGAGATGGAGGGAGATTGGAGTCAGTTTGTGTGTGAGAGAGATGGAGTGAGTGTGAAGACAGTGTGTGAAAGAGAGATGGAGAGAGAGTAAAGGTAGTGTGTGTGGGAGCGAGATGGATAGAGAGTGGAGGCAGTGTTTATGCGTGAGAGATGGAGAGAGAGTGGAGGAAGTGTGTGTGTGAGAGAGATGGAAAGCGAGTGGAGACAGTGTGTGTGAGAGAGATGGAGAGAGAGTGGAGACAGTGTGTGTGTGAGAGATGGAGAGAGAGTGGAGGCAGTGTTTGTGGTTGAGAGATGGAGAGAGAGTGGAGGTAGGTTGTGTGTGAGTGAGATGGAGAGAGAGTGGAGACATTGTGTATGTGTGAGAGAGATGGAGGGAGAGTGGAGGCAGTATGTGTGAGTGAGAGATAAGAGAGAGTGCATGTCGTGTGATTTTGTGAGATATGGAGAGAGAGTGGAGGCCTTGTGTGTGGGTGCGAGATGGAGAAAGAGTGCAGGCAGTGTCTGTGGGTGAGAGATGGAGAGAGAGTGCAAGCAATGTGTGTATGTGAGAGATGGAGAGAGAGTGGAGGCAGTGTGTGCCAGTGAGAGATGGAGAGAGAATGCAGGCAGTGTGTGTGAGTGAGAGATGGAGAGAGAGTGCAAGCAGTGTGTGTGTGTGAGAGATGGAGAGAGAGTGGAGGCAGTGTGTGTGGGTTAGAGATGGAGAGAGAGTGGAGACAGTTTGTGTGAGAGAGGTGGAGATAGAGTGGAGACAGTGTGTGTGAGAGAGATGGAGAGAGAGGGGAGGCAGTGCGTGTGGGTGAGAGATGGAGAGAGATTGGAGGCAGTTTGTGTGTGAGAGAGATGGAGAGAGTGTGGAGACAGTGTTTGAGAGAGAGATGGAGAGAGCGTGGAGGCAGTGTGTGTGGGTGCAAGATGGATAGAGAGTGCAGGCAGTGTGTGTGAGAGAGATGGAGAGAGAGTCTAGACAGTGTGTGGGAGAGAGGTGGAGAGAGAGTGGATGCAGTGTTTGTGGGTGAGAGATGGAGAGAGAGTGGAGGTAGTTTGTGTGTGAGAGAGATGGACAGAGAGTAGAGACAGTGTGTGTGTGAGAGAGATGGAGAGAGAGTGGAGGTTTTAAGTGTGAGTGAGAGATAAGAGATAGTGCAGGCAGTGTGATTTTGTGAGATATAGAGAGAGAGGGGAGGCAGTGTGTGTGGGTGAGAGATGGAGAGAGAGTGGAGACAGTGTGTGTGTGTCACAGATGGAGAGAGAGTGGAGGCAGTGAGTGTTGGTGAGAGATTGAGAGAGAGTGGAGACAATGTGTGTGAGAGATATGGAGAGAGAGTGGAGACTATGTGAGAGAGAAATGTAGAGAGAGTGGAAGCAGTGTTTGTGAGTGAGAGATGGAGAGACAGTGGAGGCAGTGTGTGTGGGTGAGAGATAGAGAGAGAGTGGAGGCAGTGTGTGTGGGGGAGAGATAGAGAGAGAGAGTGGAGGCAGTGTTTGTGGGTGAGAGATGGAGAGAGAGTGGAGGCAGTGTGTGAGAGAGAAATGGAGAGAGAGTGGAGGCTGTGTGTGTCGGTGAGAGATGGAGAGAGAGTGGAGGCAGTGTTTGTGCTTGAGAGATGGAGAGAGATTGGAGGCAGTGTTTGTGTGAGAGAGATGGAGAGAGAGTGGAGACAGTGTGTGTGAGAGAGATGGAGAGAGATTGGAGGCAATGTGTGTGGGTGAGAGATAGAGAGAGTGTAGGCAGTGTGTATGTGAGAGATGGAGAGAGAGTGGAGGCAGTGTGTGTGGGTGAGAGATGGAGAAAGAGTGCAGGCAGTGTGTGTGGGTGAGAGATAGAGAGTGGAGGCAGTGTGTGTGAGTGAAAGATGGAGAGAGTGCAGGCAGTGTGTGTGGGTGACAGCTGGAGAGAAAGTGGAGGCTGTGTGTGTGAGTAAGAGATGGAGAGAGAGTGGAGCCAGTGTGTGTGTGTGTGTGAGAGATGGAGAGAGAGTGGAGGCAGTGTTTTTGGGTGAGAGATGGAGAGATAGTGGAAACAGTGTGTGTGGGTGAGAGATGGAGAGAGAGTGGAGGTATTGTGTGTGTGAGAGAGATGAAGAGAGAGTGGAGACAGTTTGTGTGAGAGAGATGGAGAGAGAGTGGAGGCAGTGTGTGTGGGTGAGAGATGGAGAGAGTGCGGAGACAGTGTGTGTGGGTGAGAGATAGGGAGACAGTGGAGGCAGTGTGTGTGGCTGAGAGATGGAGAGAGAGTGGAGACAGTGTGTGAGAGAGATGGAGAGAGAGTGGAGACAGTGTGTATGAGTGAGAGATAGAGAGACAGAGGGGAGATAGTGTGTGTGGTTGACAGATGGAGAAAGAGTGGAGGCCGTGTGAGTGGGTGAGAGATTGAAAGAGAGTGGAGGCAGTTTGTGTGTGTGAGAGATGGAGAGAGAGTTGAGGCAGTGTGTGTGGGTGAGAGGTGGAGGCAGTGTGAGTGAGTGAGAGATGTAGAGAGAGTGGATGCAGTATTTGTGGATGAGAAATAGAGACAGATTGCAGGTAGTGTGTGTGGGTGAGAGATGGAGAGACAGTGGAGGCAGTGTGTGTGTGTGAGAGAGGGAGAGAGAGTGCAGGCAGTGTGTGTGATTGAGAGATGGAGATAGAGTGGAGGAAGTGTGTATTGGTGAGATATAGAGAGAGAGTGAAGGCAGTGTGCGTGAGTGTGAGATGGAGTAGAGTGCAGGCAGTGTGTGTGGGTGTGAGATAGAGAGAGATTGAAGGCAATGTGTGTGGATGAGAGAAAGAGAGATAGTGGAGGCAGTGTGTATGTGAGAGAGATGCAGAGAGAGTGGAGACCGTGTGTGTGGGTGAGAGATAGAGAGAGAATGCAGGCAGTGTGTGTGTGTGAGAGATGGAGAGAGAGTGGAGGCAGTGCGTTTGAGTGAGAGATGGAGAGAGAGTGGAGGCAGTGTGTGTGAGTGAGAGATGGAGGGAGAGCGGAGGCAGTGTCTGTGGGTGAAAGATGGAGAGAGAGTGGAGACAATGTGTGTGAGAGCGATGGAGAGAGATTGGAGACAGTCTGTGTGAGAGAGATGGAGAGAGAGTGGAGGCAGTGTGTGAGTGAGAGATGGAGAGAGAGTGGAGGCAGTGTTTGTGTTTGAGAGATGGAGAGAGATTGGAGGCAGTTTTTGTGAGAGAGAGATGGAGAGAGAGTGGAGACAGTTTGTGTGAGAGAGATAGAGAGAGATTGGAGGCAATGTGTGTGGATGAGAAATAGAGTGGAGGCAGTGTGTGTGGGTGAGACATAGAGAGAGATTAAAGGCAATGTGTGTGGATGAGAGAAAGACAGATAGTGGAGGCAGTGTGTGTGTGAGAGATGGAGAGTGAGTGGAGGCAGTGTGAGTGGGTGAGAGATGGAGAAAGAGTGCAGGCAGTGTGTGTGGGAGAGAGATAAGAAAGTGGAGACAGTGTGTATCAGTGAGAGATGGAGAGAAAGTGCAGGCAGTGTATGTGGGTGAGAGATAAAGAGTGGAGGCAGTGTGTGCGGGTGAGAGATGGAGAGATAGTGGAGGCTGTGTGTGTGAGTAAGAGATGGAGAGATAGTGGAGACAGTGTGTGTCAGTGAGAGATGGAGAGAGAATGGAGGCAGTGTGTGTGTGAGAGAGATGAAGAGAGAGTGGAGACAGTGTGTGTGAGACAGTTGGAGAGAGAGTGGAGGCAGTGTGTGTGGGTGAGAGATGGAGAGAGAGCGGAGACAGTGTGTGTGGGTGAGAGATAGATAGAGATTGGAGGCAGTGTGTGTGGGTGAGAGATGGAGAGAGAGTGGAGACAGTGTGTGAGAGAGAAAGAGAGAGAGTGGAGAAAGAGTGTGTGAGTGAGAGATACAGAGAGAGAGGGGAGATAGTGTGTGTGGATGAGAGATGGAGGAAGAGTGGAGGCAGTTTGAGTGGGTCAGATATTGAAAGAGAGTGGAGGATGTGTGTGTGGGTGAGAGATAGAGAGAGAGTGCAGGCAGTGTGTGTGTGTGAGATTTGGAGAGAGAGTGGAGCCAGTGCGTTTGAGTGAGAGATGAAGAGAGAACAGAGGCAGTGTGCGTGAGGGAGAAACGGAGAGAGAGTGGAGGCAGTCTTTGTGGATGAGATACAGAGAGAGAGTAAAGGCAGTGTATGTGAGTGAGAGATAAGAGAGAGTGGAGGCAGTGTGTTTGAGAGAGATGGAGAGAGAGTGGAGACAGTGTGTGTGAGTGAGAGGTGGAGAGAGAGCGCAGGCAGTGAGTGTGTGTGAGAGATGGAGAGAGAGTGGAGACAATGTGTGTGAGAGATGGAGAGAGATTGGATACAATGTGTGTGAGAGAAAAGGAGAGAGAGTGGAGGCAGTGTGTGAGAGAGAAATGGAGAGAGAGTGGAGGCAGTGTGTGTGGGTGAGAGATGGAGAGAGAGTGGAGGCAGTGTTTGTGTTTGAGAGATGGGGAGAGATTGGAGGCAGTGTTTGTGTGAGAGAGATGTAGAGAGTGGAGACAGTGTGTGTGAGAACGATGGAGACAGATTGGAGGCAATTTGTGTGGATGAGAGATAGAGAGAGTGGAGGCAGTGTGTGTGTGAGAGATGGAGAGAAGAGTGGAGGCAGTGTGTGAGAGAGAAATGGAGGGAGAGTGGAGGCAGTGTTTGTGGGTGAGAGATGGAGAGAGAGTGGAGGCAGTGTTTGTGTTTGAGAGATAGAGAGAGATTGGAGGCAGTGTTTGTGTGAGAGAGATGTAGAGAGAGTGGAGACAGTGTGTGTGAGAAAGATGGAGAGAGATTGGAGGCAATGTGTGTGGATGAGAGATAGAGAGTGTGGAGGCAGTGCGTGTGGGTGAGAGATAGAGAGAGAGTGGAGGCAGTGTGTTTGGGTGAGAGATGGAGAGTGTGCAGCTGGTGTGTGTGGGACAGATGGAGAGAAAGTGGAGGCTGTGTGTCTGAGTAAGAGATGGAGACAGAGTGGAGCCAGTGTGTGTGTGTGTGAGAGATGGAGAAAGAGTGGAGGCCGTGTGAGTGGGTGAGAGATTGAAAGAGAGTGGAGGCAGTTCGTGTGTGTGAGAGATGGAGAGAGAGTTGAGGCAATGCGTTTGGGTGAGAGATAGAGACAGTTTGGAGACACTGTGTGTGAAAGAGTGATAGAGAGAGAGTGCAGGCAGTGTTTGTGTGTGAGAGATGGAGAGAGAGTCGAGGCAGTGCATGTGAGTGAGAGATGGAGAGAAAGTGGAGGCAGTGTGTTTGAGTGAGAGATGGAGAGAGAGTGGATGGAGTGTTTGTGGATGAGAGATAGAGAGAGAGTGCAGGCAGTGTGTGTGGGTGAGAGATAGAGAGAGATTGGAGGCAGAGTTTGTGAGTGAGAGATAAGAGAGATTGGAGGCATTGTGTTTGAGAGAGATGGCGAGAGAGTGAAGAAAGTGTGTGTGAGTGAGAGATGGAGAGAGAGTGGAGGCAGTGTGTGTGGGTGAGAGATGGAGAGTGAGTGCAGACAGTGTGTGTGAGAGAGATGGAGAGAGACTGGAGATAGCATGTGTGGGTGAGAGATGGAGAGTGAGTGCAGACAGTGTGTGTGAGAGAGATGGAGAGAGACTGGAGATAGCATGTGTGGGTGAGAGATGGAGAGAGAGTGGCGTCATTGTGTGCATGTGAGAGATGGAGAGAGAGTGGAAGCAGTGTGTGCGTGAGAGAGCTGGAGAGAGAGTGGAGACAGTGTGTGAGAGAGAGATGGAGAGAGAGTGGAGGCTGTGTGTGTGGGTGAGAGATGGAGAGAGAGTGGAGGCAATGTGTGTGTGAGAGAGATGGAGAGAGAATACAGTGTGTTTGAGAGAGATGGAGAGAGAGTGGAAACAGTGTGTGTGGATGAGAGATAGAGAGAGTAGAGGCAGTGTTTGTGTGTGAGAGATGGAGAGAGAGTGGAGACAATGTGTGTGAGAGCGATGGAGAGAGATTGGAGACAGTCTGTGTGAGAGAGATGGAGAGAGAGTGGAGGCAGTGTGTGAGTGAGAGATGGAGAGAGAGTGGAGGCAGTGTTTGTGTTTGAGAGATGGAGAGAGATTGGAGGCAGTTTTTGTGAGAGAGAGATGGAGAGAGAGTGGAGACAGTTTGTGTGAGAGAGATAGAGAGAGATTGGAGGCAATGTGTGTGGATGAGAAATAGAGTGGAGGCAGTGTGTGTGGGTGAGACATAGAGAGAGATTAAAGGCAATGTGTGTGGATGAGAGAAAGACAGATAGTGGAGGCAGTGTGTGTGTGAGAGATGGAGAGAGAGTGGAGGCAGTGTGAGTGGGTGAGAGATGGAGAAAGAGTGCAGGCAGTGTGTGTGGGAGAGAGATAAGAAAGTGGAGACAGTGTGTATCAGTGAGAGATGGAGAGAAAGTGCAGGCAGTGTATGTGGGTGAGAGATAAAGAGTGGAGGCAGTGTGTGCGGGTGAGAGATGGAGAGATAGTGGAGGCTGTGTGTGTGAGTAAGAGATGGAGAGATAGTGGAGACAGTGTGTGTCAGTGAGAGATGGAGAGAGAATGGAGGCAGTGTGTGTGTGAGAGAGATGAAGAGAGAGTGGAGACAGTGTGTGTGAGACAGTTGGAGAGAGAGTGGAGGCAGTGTGTGTGGGTGAGAGATGGAGAGAGAGCGGAGACAGTGTGTGTGGGTGAGAGATAGATAGAGATTGGAGGCAGTGTGTGTGGGTGAGAGATGGAGAGAGAGTGGAGACAGTGTGTGAGAGAGAAAGAGAGAGAGTGGAGAAAGAGTGTGTGAGTGAGAGATACAGAGAGAGAGGGGAGATAGTGTGTGTGGATGAGAGATGGAGGAAGAGTGGAGGCAGTTTGAGTGGGTCAGATATTGAAAGAGAGTGGAGGATGTGTGTGTGGGTGAGAGATAGAGAGAGAGTGCAGGCAGTGTGTGTGTGTGAGATTTGGAGAGAGAGTGGAGCCAGTGCGTTTGAGTGAGAGATGAAGAGAGAACAGAGGCAGTGTGCGTGAGGGAGAAACGGAGAGAGAGTGGAGGCAGTCTTTGTGGATGAGATACAGAGAGAGAGTAAAGGCAGTGTATGTGAGTGAGAGATAAGAGAGAGTGGAGGCAGTGTGTTTGAGAGAGATGGAGAGAGAGTGGAGACAGTGTGTGTGAGTGAGAGGTGGAGAGAGAGCGCAGGCAGTGAGTGTGTGTGAGAGATGGAGAGAGAGTGGAGACAATGTGTGTGAGAGATGGAGAGAGATTGGATACAATGTGTGTGAGAGAAAAGGAGAGAGAGTGGAGGCAGTGTGTGAGAGAGAAATGGAGAGAGAGTGGAGGCAGTGTGTGTGGGTGAGAGATGGAGAGAGAGTGGAGGCAGTGTTTGTGTTTGAGAGATGGGGAGAGATTGGAGGCAGTGTTTGTGTGAGAGAGATGTAGAGAGTGGAGACAGTGTGTGTGAGAACGATGGAGACAGATTGGAGGCAATTTGTGTGGATGAGAGATAGAGAGAGTGGAGGCAGTGTGTGTGTGAGAGATGGAGAGAAGAGTGGAGGCAGTGTGTGAGAGAGAAATGGAGGGAGAGTGGAGGCAGTGTTTGTGGGTGAGAGATGGAGAGAGAGTGGAGGCAGTGTTTGTGTTTGAGAGATAGAGAGAGATTGGAGGCAGTGTTTGTGTGAGAGAGATGTAGAGAGAGTGGAGACAGTGTGTGTGAGAAAGATGGAGAGAGATTGGAGGCAATGTGTGTGGATGAGAGATAGAGAGTGTGGAGGCAGTGCGTGTGGGTGAGAGATAGAGAGAGAGTGGAGGCAGTGTGTTTGGGTGAGAGATGGAGAGTGTGCAGCTGGTGTGTGTGGGACAGATGGAGAGAAAGTGGAGGCTGTGTGTCTGAGTAAGAGATGGAGACAGAGTGGAGCCAGTGTGTGTGTGTGTGAGAGATGGAGAAAGAGTGGAGGCCGTGTGAGTGGGTGAGAGATTGAAAGAGAGTGGAGGCAGTTCGTGTGTGTGAGAGATGGAGAGAGAGTTGAGGCAATGCGTTTGGGTGAGAGATAGAGACAGTTTGGAGACACTGTGTGTGAAAGAGTGATAGAGAGAGAGTGCAGGCAGTGTTTGTGTGTGAGAGATGGAGAGAGAGTCGAGGCAGTGCATGTGAGTGAGAGATGGAGAGAAAGTGGAGGCAGTGTGTTTGAGTGAGAGATGGAGAGAGAGTGGATGGAGTGTTTGTGGATGAGAGATAGAGAGAGAGTGCAGGCAGTGTGTGTGGGTGAGAGATAGAGAGAGATTGGAGGCAGAGTTTGTGAGTGAGAGATAAGAGAGATTGGAGGCATTGTGTTTGAGAGAGATGGCGAGAGAGTGAAGAAAGTGTGTGTGAGTGAGAGATGGAGAGAGAGTGGAGGCAGTGTGTGTGGGTGAGAGATGGAGAGTGAGTGCAGACAGTGTGTGTGAGAGAGATGGAGAGAGACTGGAGATAGCATGTGTGGGTGAGAGATGGAGAGTGAGTGCAGACAGTGTGTGTGAGAGAGATGGAGAGAGACTGGAGATAGCATGTGTGGGTGAGAGATGGAGAGAGAGTGGCGTCATTGTGTGCATGTGAGAGATGGAGAGAGAGTGGAAGCAGTGTGTGCGTGAGAGAGCTGGAGAGAGAGTGGAGACAGTGTGTGAGAGAGAGATGGAGAGAGAGTGGAGGCTGTGTGTGTGGGTGAGAGATGGAGAGAGAGTGGAGGCAATGTGTGTGTGAGAGAGATGGAGAGAGAATACAGTGTGTTTGAGAGAGATGGAGAGAGAGTGGAAACAGTGTGTGTGGATGAGAGATAGAGAGAGTAGAGGCAGTGTTTGTGTGTGAGAGATGGAGAGAGAGTGGAGACAATGTGTGTGAGAGCGATGGAGAGAGATTGGAGACAGTCTGTGTGAGAGAGATGGAGAGAGAGTGGAGGCAGTGTGTGAGTGAGAGATGGAGAGAGAGTGGAGGCAGTGTTTGTGTTTGAGAGATGGAGAGAGATTGGAGGCAGTTTTTGTGAGAGAGAGATGGAGAGAGAGTGGAGACAGTTTGTGTGAGAGAGATAGAGAGAGATTGGAGGCAATGTGTGTGGATGAGAAATAGAGTGGAGGCAGTGTGTGTGGGTGAGACATAGAGAGAGATTAAAGGCAATGTGTGTGGATGAGAGAAAGACAGATAGTGGAGGCAGTGTGTGTGTGAGAGATGGAGAGAGAGTGGAGGCAGTGTGAGTGGGTGAGAGATGGAGAAAGAGTGCAGGCAGTGTGTGTGGGAGAGAGATAAGAAAGTGGAGACAGTGTGTATCAGTGAGAGATGGAGAGAAAGTGCAGGCAGTGTATGTGGGTGAGAGATAAAGAGTGGAGGCAGTGTGTGCGGGTGAGAGATGGAGAGATAGTGGAGGCTGTGTGTGTGAGTAAGAGATGGAGAGATAGTGGAGACAGTGTGTGTCAGTGAGAGATGGAGAGAGAATGGAGGCAGTGTGTGTGTGAGAGAGATGAAGAGAGAGTGGAGACAGTGTGTGTGAGACAGTTGGAGAGAGAGTGGAGGCAGTGTGTGTGGGTGAGAGATGGAGAGAGAGCGGAGACAGTGTGTGTGGGTGAGAGATAGATAGAGATTGGAGGCAGTGTGTGTGGGTGAGAGATGGAGAGAGAGTGGAGACAGTGTGTGAGAGAGAAAGAGAGAGAGTGGAGAAAGAGTGTGTGAGTGAGAGATACAGAGAGAGAGGGGAGATAGTGTGTGTGGATGAGAGATGGAGGAAGAGTGGAGGCAGTTTGAGTGGGTCAGATATTGAAAGAGAGTGGAGGATGTGTGTGTGGGTGAGAGATAGAGAGAGAGTGCAGGCAGTGTGTGTGTGTGAGATTTGGAGAGAGAGTGGAGCCAGTGCGTTTGAGTGAGAGATGAAGAGAGAACAGAGGCAGTGTGCGTGAGGGAGAAACGGAGAGAGAGTGGAGGCAGTCTTTGTGGATGAGATACAGAGAGAGAGTAAAGGCAGTGTATGTGAGTGAGAGATAAGAGAGAGTGGAGGCAGTGTGTTTGAGAGAGATGGAGAGAGAGTGGAGACAGTGTGTGTGAGTGAGAGGTGGAGAGAGAGCGCAGGCAGTGAGTGTGTGTGAGAGATGGAGAGAGAGTGGAGACAATGTGTGTGAGAGATGGAGAGAGATTGGATACAATGTGTGTGAGAGAAAAGGAGAGAGAGTGGAGGCAGTGTGTGAGAGAGAAATGGAGAGAGAGTGGAGGCAGTGTGTGTGGGTGAGAGATGGAGAGAGAGTGGAGGCAGTGTTTGTGTTTGAGAGATGGGGAGAGATTGGAGGCAGTGTTTGTGTGAGAGAGATGTAGAGAGTGGAGACAGTGTGTGTGAGAACGATGGAGACAGATTGGAGGCAATTTGTGTGGATGAGAGATAGAGAGAGTGGAGGCAGTGTGTGTGTGAGAGATGGAGAGAAGAGTGGAGGCAGTGTGTGAGAGAGAAATGGAGGGAGAGTGGAGGCAGTGTTTGTGGGTGAGAGATGGAGAGAGAGTGGAGGCAGTGTTTGTGTTTGAGAGATAGAGAGAGATTGGAGGCAGTGTTTGTGTGAGAGAGATGTAGAGAGAGTGGAGACAGTGTGTGTGAGAAAGATGGAGAGAGATTGGAGGCAATGTGTGTGGATGAGAGATAGAGAGTGTGGAGGCAGTGCGTGTGGGTGAGAGATAGAGAGAGAGTGGAGGCAGTGTGTTTGGGTGAGAGATGGAGAGTGTGCAGCTGGTGTGTGTGGGACAGATGGAGAGAAAGTGGAGGCTGTGTGTCTGAGTAAGAGATGGAGACAGAGTGGAGCCAGTGTGTGTGTGTGTGAGAGATGGAGAAAGAGTGGAGGCCGTGTGAGTGGGTGAGAGATTGAAAGAGAGTGGAGGCAGTTCGTGTGTGTGAGAGATGGAGAGAGAGTTGAGGCAATGCGTTTGGGTGAGAGATAGAGACAGTTTGGAGACACTGTGTGTGAAAGAGTGATAGAGAGAGAGTGCAGGCAGTGTTTGTGTGTGAGAGATGGAGAGAGAGTCGAGGCAGTGCATGTGAGTGAGAGATGGAGAGAAAGTGGAGGCAGTGTGTTTGAGTGAGAGATGGAGAGAGAGTGGATGGAGTGTTTGTGGATGAGAGATAGAGAGAGAGTGCAGGCAGTGTGTGTGGGTGAGAGATAGAGAGAGATTGGAGGCAGAGTTTGTGAGTGAGAGATAAGAGAGATTGGAGGCATTGTGTTTGAGAGAGATGGCGAGAGAGTGAAGAAAGTGTGTGTGAGTGAGAGATGGAGAGAGAGTGGAGGCAGTGTGTGTGGGTGAGAGATGGAGAGTGAGTGCAGACAGTGTGTGTGAGAGAGATGGAGAGAGACTGGAGATAGCATGTGTGGGTGAGAGATGGAGAGTGAGTGCAGACAGTGTGTGTGAGAGAGATGGAGAGAGACTGGAGATAGCATGTGTGGGTGAGAGATGGAGAGAGAGTGGCGTCATTGTGTGCATGTGAGAGATGGAGAGAGAGTGGAAGCAGTGTGTGCGTGAGAGAGCTGGAGAGAGAGTGGAGACAGTGTGTGAGAGAGAGATGGAGAGAGAGTGGAGGCTGTGTGTGTGGGTGAGAGATGGAGAGAGAGTGGAGGCAATGTGTGTGTGAGAGAGATGGAGAGAGAATACAGTGTGTTTGAGAGAGATGGAGAGAGAGTGGAAACAGTGTGTGTGGATGAGAGATAGAGAGAGTAGAGGCAGTGTTTGTGTGTGAGAGATGGAGAGAGAGTGGAGACAATGTGTGTGAGAGCGATGGAGAGAGATTGGAGACAGTCTGTGTGAGAGAGATGGAGAGAGAGTGGAGGCAGTGTGTGAGTGAGAGATGGAGAGAGAGTGGAGGCAGTGTTTGTGTTTGAGAGATGGAGAGAGATTGGAGGCAGTTTTTGTGAGAGAGAGATGGAGAGAGAGTGGAGACAGTTTGTGTGAGAGAGATAGAGAGAGATTGGAGGCAATGTGTGTGGATGAGAAATAGAGTGGAGGCAGTGTGTGTGGGTGAGACATAGAGAGAGATTAAAGGCAATGTGTGTGGATGAGAGAAAGACAGATAGTGGAGGCAGTGTGTGTGTGAGAGATGGAGAGAGAGTGGAGGCAGTGTGAGTGGGTGAGAGATGGAGAAAGAGTGCAGGCAGTGTGTGTGGGAGAGAGATAAGAAAGTGGAGACAGTGTGTATCAGTGAGAGATGGAGAGAAAGTGCAGGCAGTGTATGTGGGTGAGAGATAAAGAGTGGAGGCAGTGTGTGCGGGTGAGAGATGGAGAGATAGTGGAGGCTGTGTGTGTGAGTAAGAGATGGAGAGATAGTGGAGACAGTGTGTGTCAGTGAGAGATGGAGAGAGAATGGAGGCAGTGTGTGTGTGAGAGAGATGAAGAGAGAGTGGAGACAGTGTGTGTGAGACAGTTGGAGAGAGAGTGGAGGCAGTGTGTGTGGGTGAGAGATGGAGAGAGAGCGGAGACAGTGTGTGTGGGTGAGAGATAGATAGAGATTGGAGGCAGTGTGTGTGGGTGAGAGATGGAGAGAGAGTGGAGACAGTGTGTGAGAGAGAAAGAGAGAGAGTGGAGAAAGAGTGTGTGAGTGAGAGATACAGAGAGAGAGGGGAGATAGTGTGTGTGGATGAGAGATGGAGGAAGAGTGGAGGCAGTTTGAGTGGGTCAGATATTGAAAGAGAGTGGAGGATGTGTGTGTGGGTGAGAGATAGAGAGAGAGTGCAGGCAGTGTGTGTGTGTGAGATTTGGAGAGAGAGTGGAGCCAGTGCGTTTGAGTGAGAGATGAAGAGAGAACAGAGGCAGTGTGCGTGAGGGAGAAACGGAGAGAGAGTGGAGGCAGTCTTTGTGGATGAGATACAGAGAGAGAGTAAAGGCAGTGTATGTGAGTGAGAGATAAGAGAGAGTGGAGGCAGTGTGTTTGAGAGAGATGGAGAGAGAGTGGAGACAGTGTGTGTGAGTGAGAGGTGGAGAGAGAGCGCAGGCAGTGAGTGTGTGTGAGAGATGGAGAGAGAGTGGAGACAATGTGTGTGAGAGATGGAGAGAGATTGGATACAATGTGTGTGAGAGAAAAGGAGAGAGAGTGGAGGCAGTGTGTGAGAGAGAAATGGAGAGAGAGTGGAGGCAGTGTGTGTGGGTGAGAGATGGAGAGAGAGTGGAGGCAGTGTTTGTGTTTGAGAGATGGGGAGAGATTGGAGGCAGTGTTTGTGTGAGAGAGATGTAGAGAGTGGAGACAGTGTGTGTGAGAACGATGGAGACAGATTGGAGGCAATTTGTGTGGATGAGAGATAGAGAGAGTGGAGGCAGTGTGTGTGTGAGAGATGGAGAGAAGAGTGGAGGCAGTGTGTGAGAGAGAAATGGAGGGAGAGTGGAGGCAGTGTTTGTGGGTGAGAGATGGAGAGAGAGTGGAGGCAGTGTTTGTGTTTGAGAGATAGAGAGAGATTGGAGGCAGTGTTTGTGTGAGAGAGATGTAGAGAGAGTGGAGACAGTGTGTGTGAGAAAGATGGAGAGAGATTGGAGGCAATGTGTGTGGATGAGAGATAGAGAGTGTGGAGGCAGTGCGTGTGGGTGAGAGATAGAGAGAGAGTGGAGGCAGTGTGTTTGGGTGAGAGATGGAGAGTGTGCAGCTGGTGTGTGTGGGACAGATGGAGAGAAAGTGGAGGCTGTGTGTCTGAGTAAGAGATGGAGACAGAGTGGAGCCAGTGTGTGTGTGTGTGAGAGATGGAGAGAGAGTGGAGGCCGTGTGAGTGGGTGAGAGATTGAAAGAGAGTGGAGGCAGTTCGTGTGTGTGAGAGATGGAGAGAGAGTTGAGGCAATGCGTTTGGGTGAGAGATAGAGACAGTTTGGAGACACTGTGTGTGAAAGAGTGATAGAGAGAGAGTGCAGGCAGTGTTTGTGTGTGAGAGATGGAGAGAGAGTCGAGGCAGTGCATGTGAGTGAGAGATGGAGAGAAAGTGGAGGCAGTGTGTTTGAGTGAGAGATGGAGAGAGAGTGGATGGAGTGTTTGTGGATGAGAGATAGAGAGAGAGTGCAGGCAGTGTGTGTGGGTGAGAGATAGAGAGAGATTGGAGGCAGAGTTTGTGAGTGAGAGATAAGAGAGATTGGAGGCATTGTGTTTGAGAGAGATGGCGAGAGAGTGAAGAAAGTGTGTGTGAGTGAGAGATCGAGAGAGAGTGGAGGCAGTGTGTGTGGGTGAGAGATGGAGAGTGAGTGCAGACAGTGTGTGTGAGAGAGATGGAGAGAGACTGGAGATAGCATGTGTGGGTGAGAGATGGAGAGTGAGTGCAGACAGTGTGTGTGAGAGAGATGGAGAGAGACTGGAGATAGCATGTGTGGGTGAGAGATGGAGAGAGAGTGGCGTCATTGTGTGCATGTGAGAGATGGAGAGAGAGTGGAAGCAGTGTGTGCGTGAGAGAGCTGGAGAGAGAGTGGAGACAGTGTGTGAGAGAGAGATGGAGAGAGAGTGGAGGCTGTGTGTGTGGGTGAGAGATGGAGAGAGAGTGGAGGCAATGTGTGTGTGAGAGAGATGGAGAGAGAATACAGTGTGTTTGAGAGAGATGGAGAGAGAGTGGAAACAGTGTGTGTGGATGAGAGATAGAGAGAGTAGAGGCAGTGTTTGTGTGTGAGAGATGTAGAGAGAGTGGAGACATTGTGTGTGAGAGAGATGGAGAGAGAGTGGAGGCAGTGGGTGTGGGTGAGAGATGGAGAGAGATTGGAGTCAGTTTGTGTGTGAGAGAGATGGAGAGAGTGTGGAGACAGTGTGTGAGAGAGAGATGGAGAGAGAGTGGAGGCTGTGTGTGTGGGTGAGAGATGGAGAGAGAGTGGAGGCAATTTGTGTGTGAGAGAGATGGAGAGAGAATACAGTGTGTTTGAGAGAGATGGAGAGAGAGTGGAAACAGTGTGTGTGGATGAGAGATAGAGAGAGTAGAGGCAGTGTTTGTGTGTGAGAGATGGAGAGAGAGTGGAGACAGTGTGTGTGAGAGAGATGGAGAGAGAGTGGAGGCAGTGTGTGTGGGTGAGAGATGGAGGGAGATTGGAGTCAGTTTGTGTGTGAGAGAGATGGAGAGAGTGTGAAGACAGTGTGTGTGAGAGAGATGGAGAGAGAGTGGAGACAGTGTGTGTGAGAGAGATGGAGAGAGTGTGGAGGCAGTGTGTGTGTGAGAGATGGAGAGAGAGTGCAGGCAGTGTGTGTGTGTGAGATTTGGAGAGAGAGTGGAGGCAGTGCGTTTGAGTGAGAGATGAAGAGAGAACAGAGGCAGTGTGCGTGAGGGAGAAACGGAGAGAGAGTGGAGACAGTGTGTGTGAGAGAGATGGAGAGAGACTGGAGATAGCATGTGTGGGTGAGAGATGGAGAGAGAGTGGAGTCATTGTGTGCATGTGAGAAATGGAGAGAGAGTGGAAGCAGTGTGTGTGTGAGAGAGCTGGAGAGAGAGTGGAGACAGTGTGTGAGAGAGAGATGGAGAGAGAGTGGAGGCTGTGTGTGTGGGTGAGAGATGGAGAGAGAGTGGAGGCAATTTGTGTGTGAGAGAGATGGAGAGAGAATATAGTGTGTTTGAGAGAGATGGAGAGAGAGTGGAAACAGTGTGTGTGGATGAGAGATAGAGAGAGTAGAGGCAGTGTTTGTGTGTGAGAGATGGAGAGAGAGTGGAGACAGTGTGTGTGAGAGAGATGGAGAGAGAGTGGAGGCAGTGTGTGTGGGTGAGAGATGGAGATCGATTGGAGTCAGTTTGTGTGTGAGAGAGATGGAGAGAGAGAGGAGACAGTGTGTGTGAGAGAGATGGAGAGAGTGTGGAGGCAGTGTGTGTGTGAGAGATGGAGAGAGAGTGCAGGCAGTGTGTGTGTGTGATATTTGGAGAGAGAGTGGAGGCAGTGCGTTTGAGTGAGAGATGAAGAGAGAACAGAGGCAGTGTGCGTGAGGGAGAAATGGAGAGAGAGTGGAGACAGTGTGTGTGAGAGAGATGGAGAGAGATTGGAGGCAGTGTTTGTGGTTGAGACATGGAGAGAGATTGGAGGTAATTTGTGTGTGAGTGAGATGGAGAGAGAGTGGAGTCATTGTGTATGTGTGAGAGAGATGGAGGGAGAGTGGAGGCAGTGTGTGTGAGTGAGAGATAAGAGAGTGTGCAGGCAGTGTGATTTTGTGAGATATGGAGAGAGAGTGGAGGCCTTGTGTGTGGGTGCGAGATGGAGAAAGAGTGCAGGCAGTGTGTGTGGGTGAGAGATCGAGAGAGAGTGGAGACAGTGTGTGCCAGTGAGAGATGGAGAGAGAATGCAGGCAGTGTGTGTGAGTGAGAGATGGAGAGAGAGTGCAAGCAGTGTGTCTGAGTGTGAGAGACGGAGAGAGAGTGGAGGCAGTGTGTGTGGGTTAGAGATGGAGAGAGAGTGGAGACAGTTTGTGTGAGAGAGGTGGAGAGAGAGTGGAGACAGTGTGTGTGAGAGAGATGGAGAGAGAGGGGAGGCAGTTTGTGTGCGAGAGAGATGGAGAGAGTGTGGAGACAGTGTGTGAGAGAGAGATAGAGAGAGAGTGGAGGTAGTGTGTGCGGGTGCAAAATGGATAGAGAGTGGAGGCAGTGTGTGTGAGAGAGATGGAGAGAGAGTGGAGACAGTGTGTGGGAGAGAGATGGAGAGAGAGTGGATGCAGTGTTTGTGGGTGAGAGATGGAGAGAGAGTGGAGGTAGTTTGTGTTTGAGAGAGATGGACAGAGAGTGGAGACAGTGTGTGTGTGAGCGAGATGGAGAGAGAGTGGAGGTTTTATGTCTGAGTGAGAGATAAGAGATAGTGCAGGCAGTGTGATTTTGTGAGATATAGAGAGAGAGGTGAGGCAGTGTGTGTGGGTGAGAGATGGAGAGAGGTGGAGACAGTGTGTGTGTGAGAGAGATGGAAAGAGAGTGGAGACAGTGTGTGTGAGAGAGATGGAGAGAGAGTGGAGACAGTGTGTGTGAGAGAGATGGAGAGAGAGTGGATGCAGTGTTTGTGGGTGAGAGATGGAGAGAGAGTGGAGGCAGTGTGTGTGGGTGAGAGATAGAGAGAGAGAGTGGAGGCAGTGTGTGTGGGTGAGAGATAGAGAGAGAGAGTGGAGGCAGTGTGTGTGGGTGAGAGATAGAGAGAGAGAGTGGAGGCAGTGTTTGTGGGTGAGAGATGGAGAGAGAGTGGAGACTGTGTGTGAGAGATGGAGAGAGAATTGAGGCAGCGCGTGTGGGTAAGAGATAGAGCGAGAGTGGAGACAGTGTGTGTGTGTGACAGATGGAGAGAGAGTGGAGGCAGTGAGTGTGGGTGAGAGATTGAGAGAGAGTGGAGACACTGTGTGTGAGAGATATGGAGAGAGAGTGGAGACTATGTGAGAGAGAAATGGAGAGAGAGTGGAAGCAGTGTTTGTGAGTGAGAGATGGAGAGAGAGTGGAGGCAGTGTGTGTGGGTGAGAGACAGAGAGAGAGAGCGGAGGCAGTGTTTGTGGGTGAGAGATGGAGAGTGAGTGGAGACAGTGTGTGAGAGATGGAGAGAGAATTCAGGCAGCGCGTGTGGGTGAGAGATAGAGAGAGAGTGGAGACAGTGTGTGTGAGTGAGAGATAGAGAGAGAGTTCAGGCATTGTTTTTGAGTGAGAGATGGAGAGAGAGTGGAGGCAGTGCGTGTGAGTGAGAGATTGAGAGAGAGTGGAGGCAGTGTCTGTGATTGAGAGATGGAGAGAGAGTGCAGGCAGTGTGTGTGGGTGAGAGATAGAGAGTGATTGAAGGCAATGTGTGTGGAAGAGAGGTAGATAGATAGTGGAGGCACTGTGTGTGTGAGAGATGGAGAGAGAGTGGAGGCAGTGTGTGTGTGTGTGAGAGATGGAGAGAGAGTGGAGGCTGTGTGTGTTTGTGAGAGATAGAGAGCGATTGGAAGCAGTGTGTTTGGGTGAGAGATGGAGAGACAGTGGAGTCAGTGTGTGTGGGGGAGAGATGGAAAGAGAGTGGAGACAGTGATTGTGTGTGAGAGATGGAGTGAGAGCAGAGGCAGTGTGTGTGCGTGAGAGATGGAGAGAGCGTGGAGGCAGTGTGTGTGGGTGAGATGGAGAGAGAGTGGAAGCAGTGTGTGTGGGTGAGAGATCGAGAGTGAGTGGAGGCAGAGTGTGTGGGTGAGGGATAATGGAGAGTGGAAACAGTGTGTGTGAGTAAGAGATGGAGAGAGAGTGGAGGCAGTGTGTGTGGGTGAGATGGAGAGAGAGTGGAAGCAGTGTGTGTGGGTGAGAGATGGAGAGAGAGTGGAGGCAGTGCGTATGGGTGAGATGGAGTGAGAGTGGAGGCAGTGTGTGCGGGTTAGAGATAGAGAGTGCGTGGAGGCAGTGAGTGTGGGTGAGAGATAAGGGAGAGATGAAACAGTGTGTGCGAGAGAGACATGGAGAGAGAGTGGAGGCTGTGTGTGTTTGTGAGAGATGGAGAGCGATTGGAAGCAGTGTGTTTGGGTGAGAGATGGAGAGACAGTGGAGTCATTGTGTGTGGCGGAGAGATGGAGAGAGAGTGGAGACAGTGATTGTGCGTGAGAGATGGAGAGAGCGTGGAGGCAGTGTGTGTGGGTGAGATGGAGAGAGAGTGGAAGCAGTGTGTGTGGGTGAGAGACGGAGAGAGAGTGCAGGCAGTGTGTGTGGGTGAGAGATGGAGAGAATTTGGAGGCAAAAATGCGTGGGTGAGAGATAGAGATAGTGTGCAGGCAGTGTGTGTGGGTGAGAGATAGACAGAGAGTGCAGGCAGTGTGTGTGGGTGAGAGATGGAGAGAGATTGCAGGCAGTGTGTGTGGGTGAGAGATAGAGACAGAGTGCAGGCAGTGTGTGAGGGTGAGAGATGGAGAGAGAGTGGAGGCAGTGTGTGTGGGTGAGAGATGGAAAGAGTGTGCAGGCAGTGTGTGTTGGTAAGAGATGGAGAGAGTGTGGAGGCAGTGTTTGTGGGTGAGAGACAGAGAGAGTGGAGGCAGTGTTTGTGGATGAGTGATACAGAGAGAGTGGAGGCATTGTGTGTGGGTTAGAGATGTAGAGAGAGTGAATGCATTGTGAGTGGGTGAGAGATAGAGAGTGAGTGGAGACAGTGTGTGAGAGATGGAGAGAGAATTGAGGCAGCACGTGTGGGTGAGAGATAGAGAGAGAGTGGAGACAGTGTGTGTGTGTGAGAGATAGAGAGAGAGTTCAGGCATTGTTTGTGAGTGAGAGATGGAGAGAGAGTGGAGGCAGTGCGTGTGAGTGAGAGATGGAGAGAGAGTGCAGGCAGTGTGTGTGGGTGAGAGATAGAGAGTGATTGAAGGCAATGTGTGTGGATGAGAGATAGAGAGATAGTGGAGGCAGTGTGTGTGTGAGAGATGGAGAGAGAGTGGAGGCAGTGTGTGTGTGTGAGAGATGGAGAGAGAGTGGAGGCAGTGTATGTTTGTGAGAGATGGAGAGCGATTGGAAGCAGTGTGTTTGGGTGAGAGATGGAGAGACAGTGGAGTCAGTGTGTGTGGGGGAGAGATGGAGAGAGAGTGGAGACAGTGATTGTGTGTGAGAGATGGAGTGAGAGTGGAGGCAGTGTGCGTGCATGAGAGATGGAGAGAGCGTGGAGGCAGTGTGTGTGGGTGAGATGGAGAGAGAGTGGAAGCAGTGTGTGTGGGTGAGAGATCGAGAGTGAGTGGAGGCAGTGCGTGTGGGTGAGAGATAAGGGAGAGTGGAAACAGTGTGTGTTAGTAAGAGATGGAGAGAGAGTGGAGGCAGTGTTTGTGGGTGAGAGATAATGGAGAGTGGAAACAGTGTGTGTGAGTAAGAGATGGAGAGAGAGTGGAGGCAGTGTGTTTGGGTGAGAGATAGAGAGAGAGTGCAGGCAGTGTGTGTGGGTGAGAGATGGAGAGAATTTGGAGGCAGTGTGTGTGGGTGAGAGATAGAGATAGTGTGCAGGCAGTGTGTGTGGCTGAGAGATAGAGAGAGAGTGCAGGCAGTGTGTGTGGGTGAGAGATGGAGAGAGATTGCAGGCAATGTGTGTGGGTGAGAGATAGAGACAGAGTGCAGGCAGTGTGTGAGGGTGAGAGATGGAGAGAGAGTGGAGGCAGTGTGTGTGGGTGAGAGATGGAGAGAGTGTGCAGGCAGTGTGTGTTGGTAAGAGATGGAGAGAGTGTGGAGGCAGTGGTTGTGGGTGAGAGATAGAGAGAGTGGAGGCAGTGTTTGTGGATGAGTGATACAGAGAGAGTGGAGGCATTGTGTGTGGGTTAGAGATGTAGAGAGAGTGAGTGCATTGTGAGTGGGTGAGAGATAGAGAGAGAGATCAGGCAGAGTGTGTGGGTGAGAGATGGAGAGAGAGTGGAAGCAGTGTGTATGGGTGAGAGATAGAGAGAGGGAGGAGACAGTATGTGTGTATGAGAGATGGAGAGGGAGTGCAGGCAATTAGTATGGGTGAGAGATGGAGAGAGAGTGGATGCATTGTGTGTGGGTGAGATGGAGTGAAAGTGGAGGCAGTGTGTGCGGGTGAGAGATAGAGAGTGCGTGGAGGCAGTGAGTGTGGGTGAGAGATAAGGGAGAGAGGAAACAGTGTGTGCGAGACAGAGATGGAGAGAGAGTGGAGGCTGTGTGTGTGGGAGAGAGATGGAGAGAGTGGAGGCAGTGTTTGCGGGTGAGAGATAGAGAGAGTGGAGGCAGTGTTTGTGGGTGAGAGATACAGAGAGAGTGGAGGCAATGTGTGTGGGTGAGAGATGTAGAAAGAGTGGAGGCAGTGTGTGTGGGTGAGAGATAGAGAGAGAATGGAGACAATGTGTGAGTGTGCGAGATGGAGAGAGAGTGCAGGCAATGTGGGTGTGTGAGAGATGGTGTGAGAGTGCAGGCAGTGTGTGTGAGTGAGAGATAGAGACAGAGTGCAGGCAGTGTGTGAGGGTGAGAGATGGAGAGAGAGTGGAGGCAGTTTCTGTGGGTGAGAGATGGAGAGAGTGTGCAGGCAGTGTGTGTGGGTGAGAGATAGAGAGAGTGCATGCAATGTGTGTGGGTGAGAGATTGAGAGAGAATGGAGACAGTGTGTGTGTGTGAGAGATGGAGAGAGAGTTCAGGCAGAGTGTGTGGGTGAGAGATGGAGAGTGAGAGGAGGCAGTGTCTGTGGGCGAGAAATGGAGAGACAGTGCAAGCAGTGTGTGTTGGTAAGAGATGGAGAAAGAGTGGAGGCAGTGTGTTTCTGTGAGAGATGGAGAGTGAGTGCAGGCAGTGTGTGTGGGTGAGATGGAGAGAGACTGGAGGCAGTGTGTGTGGGTGAGAGATTGAGAGAGAGTGGAGGCTGTGGGGGTGGGTGAGAGATAAGAGAGAGTCGAAGCAGTGTGTGTGAGTGAGAGCTGGAGCGAGAGAGTGAAGGAAGTGTGTGTGAGTGAGAGATGGACAGAGACTGGAGACAGTGTGTGTGGGTGAGAGATAAGGGAGATTGGAGGCAGTGTGTGTGAGTGAGAGATAGAGAGAGAGTGGAGGCAGTTTATGTGGGTGAGAGATAAGGGAGAGTGGAGGCAGTGTGTTTGGGTGAGAGATGGAGAGGGATTTGAGGCGGTGTGTGTGGGTGAGAAATGGAGAGAGAGTGGAGACAGAGTGTGCCTGAGAGAGATGGAGATAGAGTGGAGGCAGTGTGTGTGGGTGAGAGATAGAGAGAGATTGGAGGCAGCGTGTGTGGGTCGGAGATGGAGAGAGAGTTGAGGCTGTGAGTGTGGCTGAGAGATAAGGGAGAATGGAGGCAATGTGTGCGAGTAATTGATGGAGAGAGAGTGTGCAGGCAGTGTGTGTGAATGAGAGATGGAGAGAGAGTGGACGCAGTGTGTGTGCGTGAGATATAGAGAGAGAGTGGAGGCAGTGTGTGTGGGTCAGAGATGGAGTGAGAGTGGAGACAGTGTGTGTTTGTGAGAGATGGAGAGAGATTGGAGGCAGTATGTGTGGGTGAGAGATAGAGAGTGGAGGCAGCGTGTGTGGGCGAGAGATGGAGAGAGAGTGGAGGCAGTGTGTGTGTGAGAGATGGAGAGAGAGTGTAGGCAGTGTGTGTGAGTGAGAGATGGAGAGAGAGTGGAGGCAGTGTGTGTGGGTAAGAGATAGAGAGAGAGTGGAGGCAGTGTGTGCGTGTGAGAGATGGAGAGAACGTGGAGGCATTGTGTTTGTGTGAGAGATGGAGAGAGAGTGGATGCAATGTGTGTGGGTGAGAGATGGAGAGAGAGTGGAGGCAGTGTGTGTGTGAGAGATAGAGAGTGTAGGCAGTGTGTGTGGGTGATTGATGAAGAGAGAGTGGAGAAGGTGTGAGTGAGTGAGAGATGGAGAAAGAGTGGGGGCAGTGAGTGTGGGTGAGAGATAGAGAGAGTGCAGGCAGTGTGTGTGGGTGAGAGATGGAGAGAAACTGCAGCACATTGTGTGTGGATGAGAGATAGAGAGAGTGCAGGCAGTGTGTGAGTGTGAGAGATGAAGAGATACTGGAGGCAGTGTGTATAATTGAGACATGGAGAGAGAGTGCAGGCAGTGTGTGTGACAGAGATGAAGAGATAGTGGAGGCAGTGTGTGTGGGTGAGAGATGGAGAGAGAGTGCAGGCAGTGTGTGTGAGAGAGATGAAGAGAGAGTGCAGGCAGTATGTGTGGGTGAGAGATGGAGAGAAAGTGCAGCACAGTGTGTGTGGATGAAAGATAGAGAGAGTGCAGGCTGTGTGTGTGGAAGAGAGATGGAGAGAGAGTGGAGGCAGTGTGTGTGAATGAGAGTTGGAGAGAGAGTGGAGGCAGTGTGTTTGCGTGAGATATAGAGATGGAGTTGGGACAGTGTGTGTGGGTGAGAGATGGAGAGAGAGTGGAGGCAGTGTGTTTGTGTGAGAGATGGAGAGAGAGTGGAGGCAGTGTGTGTGTGAGAGAGATAGAGAGAGAGTGGAGGCAGTGTGTGTGTGAGAGATAGAGAGTGTAGGCAGTGTGTGTGGGTGATTGATAAAGAGAGAGTGGAAGAAGTGTGTGTGGCTGAGAGATGTAGAGAGAGTGGAGGCATTGTTTGTGGGTGAGAGATAAGGGAGAGTCGAAGCAGTGTGTGTGAGGTAGAGATGGAGAGAACGTGCAGGCAGTGAGTCTGGGTGAGAGATAGAGAGAGAATGCAGCCAGTGTGTGTGAGAGAGAGATGAAGAGAGCGTGCAGACAGTGTTTGTGAGTGAGAGATGGAGAGAGAGTGCAGGCAGTTTGTGTGAGTGAGAGATGGAGAGACTGGAGGCAGTGTGTAAGTGAGAGAATCAGAGAAAGTGGAGACAGTGTGTGTGAGTGAGAGATGAAGAAAGAGTGCAGGCGGTGTGTTTCAGTGAGAGATAGAGAGAGTGCAGGCAGTGTTTGTAAGAGATGAAGAGATAGTGGAGGCAGAGTGTGTGAGTGAGATGAAGAGAGAATGGAGGCGAGTGTGTGTGGGTGAGAGATGGAGAGAGATTGCAGGCAGAGTGTGTGAAAGAGATGAAGAGAGAATGGAGGCGAGTGTGTGTGGGTGAGAGATGAAGAGAGAGTGGAGGCAGTGTGTGTGGGAGAGAGATGGAGAGAGAGTGGAGGAAGTGTGTGTGTGTGAGAGATGGAGAGAGATTGGAGGCAGTGTGTGTGAGTGAGAGATGAAGAGAGAGTGGAGAAGGTGTGAGTGAGTGAGAGATGGAGAAAGAGTGGAGGCAGTGAGTGTGGGTGAGAGATAGAGTGCAGGCAGTGTGTGTGGGTGAGAGATGGAGAGAAAGTGCAGCACATTGTGTGTGGATGAGTGAAAGAGAGAGTGCAGGCAGTGTGTGAGTGTGAGAGATGAAGAGATACTGGAGGCAGTGTGTATAATTGAGACATGGAGAGAGAGTGCAGGCAGTGTGTGTGACAGAGATGAAGAGATAGTGGAGGCAGTGTGTGTGGGTGAGAGATGGAGAGAGAGTGCAGGCAGTGTGTGTGAGAGAGATGAAGAGAGAGTGCAGGCAGTATGTGTGGGTGAGAGATGGAGAGAAAGTGCAGCACAGTGTGTGTGGATGAAAGATAGAGAGAGTGCAGGCTGTGTGTGTGGAAGAGAGATGGAGAGAGAGTGGAGGCAGTGTGTGTGAATGAGAGTTGGAGAGAGAGTGGAGGCAGTGTGTTTGCGTGAGATATAGAGATGGAGTGGAGACAGTGTGTGTGGGTGAGAGATGGAGAGAGAGTGGCGGCAGTGTGTTTGTGTGAGAGATGGAGAGAGAGTGGAGGCAGTGTGTGTGAGAGAGATGAAGAGAGAGTGGAGGCAGTGTGTGTGATTGAGAGATGGAGAGAGAGTGGAGGCAGTGTGTATGGGTGAGAGATAGAGAGAGTTTGGTGACATTGTGTGTGAGAGAGATGGAGAGAGAGTGGAGGCAGTGTGTGCAAGTGATATGGAGAGAGAGTGGCGGCAGTGTGTGAGTGAGAGAGATTGAGACAGAGTGCAGGCAGTGTGGGTGAGTGAGATGGAGAGAGAGTGGAGGCAGTGTTTGTGGGTGAGAGATAGAGAGAGAGTGGAGGCAGAGTGTGTGGGTGAGAAATAAGTGAGAGTGGAGGCAGAGTGTGTGAGTGAGAGATGGAGACAGAGTGTGCAGGCTGTGTGTGTGAGTGATAGATGGATAGAGAGTGGAGGCAGTGTGTGTGGAAGAGAGATGGTGATGGAGTGGAGGCAGTGTGTGTGTGTGAGAGATGGAGAAAGAGTGCAGGCAGTGTGTGTGGGTGAGAGATAAGGGAGAGTGGAGGAAGTGTGTGTGTGTGGATAAGAGATGGAGAGAGAGTGGAGGCAGTGTTTGTGCATGAGAGAAAGAGAGGGAGTGTAGGGAGTGTGTGTGGGTGAGAGATAAAGAGAGAGTGGAAGCAGTGTGTGTGGGTGAGTGATGTAGAGAGAGTGGAGGCATTGTTTGTGGGTGAGAGATAAGGGAGAGTTGAAGCAGTGTGTGTGAGTTCGAGATGGAGAGAGCGTGCAGGCAGTGTGTCTGGGTGAGAGATAGAGAGAGAATGCAGCCAGTGTGTGTGAGAGAGAGATGAAGAGAGCGTGCAGGCAGTGTGTGTGAGTGAGAGATGGAGAGACTGGAGGCAGTGTGTGAGTGAGAGATTCAGAGAGAGTGGAGACAGTGTGTGTGAGTGAGAGATGGAGAAAGAGAGCAGACAGTGTGTGTGAGTGAGAGATGGAGAGAGAGTGCAGGCAGTTTGTGTGAGAGAGAGATGAAGAGACTGGAAGCAGTGTGTGAGTGAGAGATTGAGAGAGAGTGGAGGCAGTGTCTGTGATTGAGAGATGGAGAGAGAGTGCAGGCAGTGTGTGTGGGTGAGAGATAGAGAGTGATTGAAGGCAATGTGTGTGGAAGAGAGGTAGATAGATAGTGGAGGCACTGTGTGTGTGAGAGATGGAGAGAGAGTGGAGGCAGTGTGTGTGTGTGTGTGAGAGATGGAGAGAGAGTGGAGGCTGTGTGTGTTTGTGAGAGATAGAGAGCGATTGGAAGCAGTGTGTTTGGGTGAGAGATGGAGAGACAGTGGAGTCAGTGTGTGTGGGGGAGAGATGGAAAGAGAGTGGAGACAGTGATTGTGTGTGAGAGATGGAGTGAGAGCGGAGGCAGTGTGTGTGCGTGAGAGATGGAGAGAGCGTGGAGGCAGTGTGTGTGGGTGAGATGGAGAGAGAGTGGAAGCAGTGTGTGTGGGTGAGAGATCGAGAGTGAGTGGAGGCAGAGTGTGTGGGTGAGGGATAATGGAGAGTGGAAACAGTGTGTGTGAGTAAGAGATGGAGAGAGAGTGGAGGCAGTGTGTGTGGGTGAGATGGAGAGAGAGTGGAAGCAGTGTGTGTGGGTGAGAGATGGAGAGAGAGTGGAGGCAGTGCGTATGGGTGAGATGGAGTGAGAGTGGAGGCAGTGTGTGCGGGTTAGAGATAGAGAGTGCGTGGAGGCAGTGAGTGTGGGTGAGAGATAAGGGAGAGAGGAAACAGTGTGTGCGAGAGAGACATGGAGAGAGAGTGGAGGCTGTGTGTGTTTGTGAGAGATGGAGAGCGATTGGAAGCAGTGTGTTTGGGTGAGAGATGGAGAGACAGTGGAGTCATTGTGTGTGGCGGAGAGATGGAGAGAGAGTGGAGACAGTGATTGTGCGTGAGAGATGGAGAGAGCGTGGAGGCAGTGTGTGTGGGTGAGATGGAGAGAGAGTGGAAGCAGTGTGTGTGGGTGAGAGACGGAGAGAGAGTGCAGGCAGTGTGTGTGGGTGAGAGATGGAGAGAATTTGGAGGCAGTGTGTGTGGGTGAGAGATAGAGATAGTGTGCAGGCAGTGTGTGTGGGTGAGAGATAGACAGAGAGTGCAGGCAGTGTGTGTGGGTGAGAGATGGAGAGAGATTGTAGGCAGTGTGTGTGGGTGAGAGATAGAGACAGAGTGCAGGCAGTGTGTGAGGGTGAGAGATGGAGAGAGAGTGGAGGCAGTGTGTGTGGGTGAGAGATGGAGAGAGTGTGCAGGCAGTGTGCGTTGGTAAGAGATGGAGAGAGTGTGGAGGCAGTGTTTGTGGGTGAGAGACAGAGAGAGTGGAGGCAGTGTTTGTGGATGAGTGATACAGAGAGAGTGGAGGCATTGTGTGTGGGTTAGAGATGTAGAGAGAGTGAATGCATTGTGAGTGGGTGAGAGATAGAGAGTGAGTGGAGACAGTGTGTGAGAGATGGAGAGAGAATTGAGGCAGCACGTGTGGGTGAGAGATAGAGAGAGAGTGGAGACAGTGTGTGTGAGTGAGAGATAGAGAGAGAGTTCAGGCATTGTTTGTGAGTGAGAGATGGAGAGAGAGTGGAGGCAGTGCGTGTGAGTGAGAGATGGAGAGAGAGTGCAGGCAGTGTGTGTGGGTGAGAGATAGAGAGTGATTGAAGGCAATGTGTGTGGATGAGAGATAGAGAGATAGTGGAGGCAGTGTGTGTGTGAGAGATGGAGAGAGAGTGGAGGCAGTGTGTGTGTGTGAGAGATGGAGAGAGAGTGGAGGCAGTGTATGTTTGTGAGAGATGGAGAGCGATTGGAAGCAGTGTGTTTGGGTGAGAGATGGAGAGACAGTGGAGTCAGTGTGTGTGGGGGAGAGATGGAGAGAGAGTGGAGACAGTGATTGTGTGTGAGAGATGGAGTGAGAGTGGAGGCAGTGTGCGTGCATGAGAGATGGAGAGAGCGTGGAGGCAGTGTGTGTGGGTGAGAGATGGAGAGAATTTGGAGGCAGTGTGTGTGGGTGAGAGATAGAGATAGTGTGCAGGCAGTGTGTGTGGCTGAGAGATAGAGAGAGAGTGCAGGCAGTGTGTGTGGGTGAGAGATGGAGAGAGATTGCAGGCAATGTGTGTGGGTGAGAGATAGAGACAGAGTGCAGGCAGTGTGTGAGGGTGAGAGATGGAGAGAGAGTGGAGGCAGTGTGTGTGGGTGAGAGATGGAGAGAGTGTGCAGGCAGTGTGTGTTGGTAAGAGATGGAGAGAGTGTGGAGGCAGTGGTTGTGGGTGAGAGATAGAGAGAGTGGAGGCAGTGTTTGTGGATGAGTGATACAGAGAGAGTGGAGGCATTGTGTGTGGGTTAGAGATGTAGAGAGAGTGAGTGCATTGTGAGTGGGTGAGAGATAGAGAGAGAGATCAGGCAGAGTGTGTGGGTGAGAGATGGAGAGAGAGTGGAAGCAGTGTGTATGGGTGAGAGATAGAGAGAGGGAGGAGACAGTATGTGTGTATGAGAGATGGAGAGGGAGTGCAGGCAATTAGTATGGGTGAGAGATGGAGAGAGAGTGGATGCATTGTGTGTGGGTGAGATGGAGTGAAAGTGGAGGCAGTGTGTGCGGGTGAGAGATAGAGAGTGCGTGGAGGCAGTGAGTGTGGGTGAGAGATAAGGGAGAGAGGAAACAGTGTGTGCGAGACAGAGATGGAGAGAGAATGGAGGCTGTGTGTGTGGGAGAGAGATGGAGAGAGTGGAGGCAGTGTTTGCGGGTGAGAGATAGAGAGAGTGGAGGCAGTGTTTGTGGGTGAGAGATACAGAGAGAGTGGAGGCAATGTGTGTGGGTGAGAGATGTAGAAAGAGTGGAGGCAGTGTGTGTGGGTGAGAGATAGAGAGAGAATGGAGACAATGTGTGAGTGTGCGAGATGGAGAGAGAGTGCAGGCAATGTGGGTGTGTGAGAGATGGTGTGAGAGTGCAGGCAGTGTGTGTGAGTGAGAGATAGAGACAGAGTGCAGGCAGTGTGTGAGGGTGAGAGATGGAGAGAGAGTGGAGGCAGTTTCTGTGGGTGAGAGATGGAGAGAGTGTGCAGGCAGTGTGTGTGGGTGAGAGATAGAGAGAGTGCATGCAATGTGTGTGGGTGAGAGATTGAGAGAGAATGGAGACAGTGTGTGTGTGTGAGAGATGGAGAGAGAGTTCAGGCAGAGTGTGTGGGTGAGAGATGGAGAGTGAGAGGAGGCAGTGTCTGTGGGCGAGAAATGGAGAGACAGTGCAAGCAGTGTGTGTTGGTAAGAGATGGAGAAAGAGTGGAGGCAGTGTGTTTCTGTGAGAGATGGAGAGTGAGTGCAGGCAGTGTGTGTGGGTGAGATGGAGAGAGACTGGAGGCAGTGTGTGTGGGTGAGAGATTGAGAGAGAGTGGAGGCTGTGGGGGTGGGTGAGAGATAAGGGAGAGTCGAAGCAGTGTGTGTGAGTGAGAGCTGGAGCGAGAGAGTGAAGGAAGTGTGTGTGAGTGAGAGATGGACAGAGACTGGAGACAGTGTGTGTGGGTGAGAGATAAGGGAGATTGGAGGCAGTGTGTGTGAGTGAGAGATAGAGAGAGAGTGGAGGCAGTTTATGTGGGTGAGAGATAAGGGAGAGTGGAGGCAGTGTGTTTGGGTGAGAGATGGAGAGGGATTTGAGGCGGTGTGTGTGGGTGAGAAATGGAGAGAGAGTGGAGACAGAGTGTGCCTGAGAGAGATGGAGATAGAGTGGAGGCAGTGTGTGTGGGTGAGAGATAGAGAGAGATTGGAGGCAGCGTGTGTGGGTCGGAGATGGAGAGAGAGTTGAGGCTGTGAGTGTGGCTGAGAGATAAGGGAGAATGGAGGCAATGTGTGCGAGTAATTGATGGAGAGAGAGTGTGCAGGCAGTGTGTGTGAATGAGAGATGGAGAGAGAGTGGACGCAGTGTGTGTGCGTGAGATATAGAGAGAGAGTGGAGGCAGTGTGTGTGGGTCAGAGATGGAGTGAGAGTGGAGACAGTGTGTGTTTGTGAGAGATGGAGAGAGATTGGAGGCAGTATGTGTGGGTGAGAGATAGAGAGTGGAGGCAGCGTGTGTGGGCGAGAGATGGAGAGAGAGTGGAGGCAGTGTGTGTGTGAGAGATGGAGAGAGAGTGTAGGCAGTGTGTGTGAGTGAGAGATGGAGAGAGAGTGGAGGCAGTGTGTGTGGGTAAGAGATAGAGAGAGAGTGGAGGCAGTGTGTGCGTGTGAGAGATGGAGAGAACGTGGAGGCATTGTGTTTGTGTGAGAGATGGAGAGAGAGTGGATGCAATGTGTGTGGGTGAGAGATGGAGAGAGAGTGGAGGCAGTGTGTGTGTGAGAGATAGAGAGTGTAGGCAGTGTGTGTGGGTGATTGATGAAGAGAGAGTGGAGAAGGTGTGAGTGAGTGAGAGATGGAGAAAGAGTGGGGGCAGTGAGTGTGGGTGAGAGATAGAGAGAGTGCAGGCAGTGTGTGTGGGTGAGAGATGGAGAGAAACTGCAGCACATTGTGTGTGGATGAGAGATAGAGAGAGTGCAGGCAGTGTGTGAGTGTGAGAGATGAAGAGATACTGGAGGCAGTGTGTATAATTGAGACATGGAGAGAGAGTGCAGGCAGTGTGTGTGACAGAGATGAAGAGATAGTGGAGGCAGTGTGTGTGGGTGAGAGATGGAGAGAGAGTGCAGGCAGTGTGTGTGAGAGAGATGAAGAGAGAGTGCAGGCAGTATGTGTGGGTGAGAGATGGAGAGAAAGTGCAGCACAGTGTGTGTGGATGAAAGATAGAGAGAGTGCAGGCTGTGTGTGTGGAAGAGAGATGGAGAGAGAGTGGAGGCAGTGTGTGTGAATGAGAGTTGGAGAGAGAGTGGAGGCAGTGTGTTTGCGTGAGATATAGAGATGGAGTTGGGACAGTGTGTGTGGGTGAGAGATGGAGAGAGAGTGGAGGCAGTGTGTTTGTGTGAGAGATGGAGAGAGAGTGGAGGCAGTGTGTGTGTGAGAGAGATAGAGAGAGAGTGGAGGCAGTGTGTGTGTGAGAGATAGAGAGTGTAGGCAGTGTGTGTGGGTGATTGATAAAGAGAGAGTGGAAGAAGTGTGTGTGGCTGAGAGATGTAGAGAGAGTGGAGGCATTGTTTGTGGGTGAGAGATAAGGGAGAGTCGAAGCAGTGTGTGTGAGGTAGAGATGGAGAGAACGTGCAGGCAGTGAGTCTGGGTGAGAGATAGAGAGAGAATGCAGCCAGTGTGTGTGAGAGAGAGATGAAGAGAGCGTGCAGACAGTGTTTGTGAGTGAGAGATGGAGAGAGAGTGCAGGCAGTTTGTGTGAGTGAGAGATGGAGAGACTGGAGGCAGTGTGTAAGTGAGAGAATCAGAGAAAGTGGAGACAGTGTGTGTGAGTGAGAGATGAAGAAAGAGTGCAGGCGGTGTGTTTCAGTGAGAGATAGAGAGAGTGCAGGCAGTGTTTGTAAGAGATGAAGAGATAGTGGAGGCAGAGTGTGTGAGTGAGATGAAGAGAGAATGGAGGCGAGTGTGTGTGGGTGAGAGATGGAGAGAGATTGCAGGCAGAGTGTGTGAAAGAGATGAAGAGAGAATGGAGGCGAGTGTGTGTGGGTGAGAGATGAAGAGAGAGTGGAGGCAGTGTGTGTGGGAGAGAGATGGAGAGAGAGTGGAGGAAGTGTGTGTGTGTGAGAGATGGAGAGAGATTGGAGGCAGTGTGTGTGAGTGAGAGATGAAGAGAGATTGGAGAAGGTGTGAGTGAGTGAGAGATGGAGAAAGAGTGGAGGCAGTGAGTGTGGGTGAGAGATAGAGTGCAGGCAGTGTGTGTGGGTGAGAGATGGAGAGAAAGTGCAGCACATTGTGTGTGGATGAGTGAAAGAGAGAGTGCAGGCAGTGTGTGAGTGTGAGAGATGAAGAGATACTGGAGGCAGTGTGTATAATTGAGACATGGAGAGAGAGTGCAGGCAGTGTGTGTGACAGAGATGAAGAGATAGTGGAGGCAGTGTGTGTGGGTGAGAGATGGAGAGAGAGTGCAGGCAGTGTGTGTGAGAGAGATGAAGAGAGAGTGCAGGCAGTATGTGTGGGTGAGAGATGGAGAGAAAGTGCAGCACAGTGTGTGTGGATGAAAGATAGAGAGAGTGCAGGCTGTGTGTGTGGAAGAGAGATGGAGAGAGAGTGGAGGCAGTGTGTGTGAATGAGAGTTGGAGAGAGAGTGGAGGCAGTGTGTTTGCGTGAGATATAGAGATGGAGTGGAGACAGTGTGTGTGGGTGAGAGATGGAGAGAGAGTGGCGGCAGTGTGTTTGTGTGAGAGTTGGAGAGAGAGTGGAGGCAGTGTGTGTGAGAGAAATGAAGAGAGAGTGGAGGCAGTGTGTGTGATTGAGAGATGGAGAGAGAGTGGAGGCAGTGTGTATGGGTGAGAGATAGAGAGAGTTTGGTGACATTGTGTGTGAGAGAGATGGAGAGAGAGTGGAGGCAGTGTGTGCAAGTGATATGGAGAGAGAGTGGCGGCAGTGTGTGAGTGAGAGAGATTGAGACAGAGTGCAGGCAGTGTGGGTGAGTGAGATGGAGAGAGAGTGGAGGCAGTGTTTGTGGGTGAGAGATAGAGAGAGAGTGGAGGCAGAGTGTGTGGGTGAGAAATAAGTGAGAGTGGAGGCAGAGTGTGTGAGTGAGAGATGGAGACAGAGTGTGCAGGCTGTGTGTGTGAGTGATAGATGGATAGAGAGTGGAGGCAGTGTGTGTGGAAGAGAGATGGTGATGGAGTGGAGGCAGTGTGTGTGTGTGAGAGATGGAGAAAGAGTGCAGGCAGTGTGTGTGGGTGAGAGATAAGGGAGAGTGGAGGAAGTGTGTGTGTGTGGATAAGAGATGGAGAGAGAGTGGAGGCAGTGTGTGTGGGTGAGAGATGGAGAGAGAGTGGAGACAGTGTTTGTGCATGAGAGAAAGAGAGGGAGTGTAGGGAGTGTGTGTGGGTGAGAGATAAAGAGAGAGTGGAAGCAGTGTGTGTGGGTGAGTGATGTAGAGAGAGTGGAGGCATTGTTTGTGGGTGAGAGATAAGGGAGAGTTAAAGCAGTGTGTGTGAGTTCGAGATGGAGAGAGCGTGCAGGCAGTGTGTCTGGGTGAGAGATAGAGAGAGAATGCAGCCAGTGTGTGTGAGAGAGAGATGAAGAGAGCGTGCAGGCAGTGTGTGTGAGTGAGAGATGGAGAGACTGGAGGCAGTGTGTGAGTGAGAGATTCAGAGAGAGTGGAGACAGTGTGTGTGAGTGAGAGATGGAGAAAGAGAGCAGACAGTGTGTGTGAGTGAGAGATGGAGAGAGAGTGCAGGCAGTTTGTGTGAGAGAGAGATGAAGAGACTGGAAGCAGTGTGTGAGTGAGAGATTCAGAGAGAGTGGAGACAGTGTGTGTGAGTGAGAGATGGAGAAAGAGAGCATGCAGTATGTGTCAGTGAGAGATAGAGAGAGTACAGGCAGTGTGTGTGAGAGATGAAGAGATAGTGGAGGCAGAGTGTGTGAGAGAGATGAAGAGAGAATGGAGGCGAGTGTGTGTGGGTGAGAGATGGTGAGAGATTGCAGGCAGTGTGTCTGAGAGAGATGAAGCGAGAGCAGGCAGTGTGTGTGGGTGAGACATGGAGAAAGAGTGCATGCAGTGTGTGTGGAAGAGAGATGGTGAGGGAGTGGAGGCAGTGTGTGTGTGTGAGAGAGTGAGAAAGAGTGCAGGCAGTGTGTGTGGGTGAGAGATAAGGGAGAGTGGAGGCAGTGTGTGTGTGGATGAGAGATGGAGAGAGAGTGGAGGCAGTGTGTGAGAAAGAGATGGAGAGAGAGTGGAGGCAGTGTGTGTGCGAGAGATGGAGGGAGACTGGAGGCTGTGTGTGTGGGTGAGAGATAGAGAGAGTGGAGGCAGTGTGTGGGTGAGAGATGGAGAGAAAGTGGAGGCTGTGTGTGAGGTTGAGAGATAGAGAGAGGTGGCAGTGTGTGTGAGAGAGATGGAGAGAGAATGGAGGCACTGTGTGTGAGTGAGAGATGGAGAAAGAGTGCAGGCAGTGTGTGTCAGTGAGAGATAGAGAGAGTGCAGGCAGTGTTTGTCTGTGAGAGATGAAAAGATAGTGGAGGCAGTGTGTGTGTGTGTGAGAGATGAAGAGATAGTGGAGGCAGAGTGTGTGAGAGAGATGAAGAGAGAATTGAGGCGAGTGTGTGTGGGTGAGAGATGGAGAAACAGTGCAGGCAGTGTGTGTGGAAGAGAGATGGCGATGGAGTGGAGGCAGTGTGTGTGTGTGAGAGATGGAGAAAGAGTGCAGGCAGTGTGTGTGGGTGAGAGATAAGGGAGAGTGGAGGAAGTGTGTGTGTGGATGACAGATGGAGAGAGTGGAGGCAGTGTGTGTGAGAAAGAGATGGAGAGAGAGTGGAGGCAATGTGTGTAGGTGAGAGATGGAGAGAGAGTGGAGACATTGTGTCTAAGAGAGATGGAGAGAGACTGGAGGCAGTGTCTGTGGATGAGAGATAGAGTGCAGGCAGTGTGTGTGGGTGAGAGATAGAGAGAGAGTGCAGACAGTGTGTGTGAGTGAGATGGAGAGAGTGTGGAGGCAGTGAATGAGTGAGAGATATAGAAAGAGAATGAATGCAGTGTTTGTGGGTGAGAGATAAGGGAGAGTGGATGCATTGTGTGTGAGTGAGAGATGGAGAGAGAGAGTGCAGGCAGTGTGTGTGAGTGAGAGAAGGAGAGAGAGGGGAGGCAGTGTGTGGTTGAGAGATGAAGAAAGAGTGGAGGAAGTGTGTGGGTGAGAGATGGAGAGAGAGTGGAGGCAGTGTGTGTGGGTGAGAGATAAGGGAGATTGGAGGCAGTATGTGTGAGTGAGAGATAGAGAGAGAGTGGAGGCAGTGTGTCTGGGTGAGAGATGGAGAGAGATTTGAGGCGGTGTGTGTGGGTGAGAAATGGAGAGAGAGTGGAGAGAGAGTGTGCCTGAGAGAGATGGAGAGAGAGTGGAGGCAGTGTGTGTGCGAGAGAGATGGAGAGAGAGTGGAGGCAGTTTGTGTGGGTGAGAGATGGAGAGAGAGTGCAGGAAGTGTGTGTGAGTGAGAGATGGAGAGAGAGTGGAGGCAGTGTGTCTGGGTGAGAGATGGAGAGAGATTTGAGGCTGTGTGTGTGGATGAGAAATGGAGAGAGAGTGGAGACAGAGTGTGCCTGAGAGAGATGGAGAGAGAGTGGAGGCAGTGTGTGTGCGAGAGAGATGGAGAGAGAGTGGAGGCAGTTTGTGTGGGTGAGAGATGGAGAGAGAGTGGAGGCAGTGTGTGTGAGTGAGAGATGGAGAGAGAATGGAGGCAGTTTGTGTGAGTGATAGATAAGGGAGAGTGGAGGCAGTGTGTGTGCGAGATAGATGGAGAGTTAGTGCCGGCTGATTGTGTGTGGGTGAGAGATGGAGAGAGAGTGGAGGCAGTTTGTGTGGGTGAGAGATGGAGAGAGATTGGAGTCAGTGTGTATGTGAGAGAGATGGTGAGAAGGTGGAGGCAGTGTTTGTGGGTGAGAGATAAGTGAGAGTGGAAACGGTGTGTGTGAGTGAGATGGAGAGAGAGTGGAGGCAGTGTGTGTGCGTGAGAGATAGAGAGATAGTGGAGGCAGTGTGTGTGGGTGAGAGATCGAGAGAGAGAGCGCAGGCATTGTGTGTGAGTGAGAGAAGTAGAGAGAGTGGAGACAGTGTGTAGGTCAGAGATAGAGAGAGATTGGAGGCAGTGTGTGTGTATGAGCGATGGAGAAAGAGTGGAGGCACTGTGCATGTGTGAGAGATGGAGAGAGAGTGGAGGCAGCGTGTGTAGGTGTGAGATGGAGAGAGCAATGAGGCAGTGTGTGTGGGTGAGAGATGGAGAGAGAGTAGAGACAGTGTCTGTGTGAGAGAGATAGAGAGAGAGTGGAGGCAGCGTGTGCGTGTGAGAGATGGAGAGAACGTGGAGGCATTGTGTTTGTGTGAGAGATGGAGAGAGAGTGGATGCAATGTGTGTGGGTGAGAGATGGAGAGAGAGTGGAGGCAGTGTGTGTGTGAGAGATAGAGAGTGTAGGCAGTGTGTGTGGGTGATTGATAAAGAGAGAGTGGAAGCAATGTGTGTGGTTGAGAGATGTAGAGAGAGTGGAGGCAGTGTGTGTGATTGAGAGATAGAGAGAGAGTGGAGGCAGTGTGTGTGGGTGAGAGATGGAGAGAGAGTGCAGGCAGTGTGTGTGAGAGAGATGAAGAGAGAGTGCAGGCAGTATGTGTGGGTGAGAGATGGAGAGAAAGTGCAGCACAGTGTGTGTGGATGAAAGATAGAGAGAGTGCAGGCTGTGTGTGTGGAAGAGAGATGGAGAGAGAGTGGAGGCAGTGTGTTTGAGTGAGATATAGAGATGGAGCGGAGACAGTGTGTGTGGGTGAGAGATGGAGAGAGAGTGGAGGCAGCGTGTGTAGGTGTGAGATGGAGAGAGCAATGAGGCAGTGTGTGTGGGTGAGAGATGGAGAGAGAGTAGAGACAGTGTCTGTGTGAGAGAGATAGAGAGAGAGTGGAGGCAGTGTGTGCGTGTGAGAGATGGAGAGAACGTGGAGGCATTGTGTTTGTGTGAGAGATGGAGAGAGAGTGGATGCAATGTGTGTGGCTGAGAGATGGAGAGAGAGTGGAGGCAGTGTGTGTGTGAGAGATAGAGAGTGTAGGCAGTGTGTGTGGGTGATTGATAAAGAGAGAGTGGAAGAAGTGTGTGTGGCTGAGAGATGTAGAGAGAGTGGAGGCATTGTTTGTGGGTGAGAGATAAGGGAGAGTCGAAGCAGTGTGTGTGAGGTAGAGATGGAGAGAACGTGCAGGCAGTGAGTCTGGGTGAGAGATAGAGAGAGAATGCAGCCAGTGTGTGTGAGAGAGAGATGAAGAGAGCGTGCAGACAGTGTTTGTGAGTGAGAGATGGAGAGAGAGTGCAGGCAGTTTGTGTGAGTGAGAGATGGAGAGACTGGAGGCAGTGTGTAAGTGAGAGAATCAGAGAAAGTGGAGACAGTGTGTGTGAGTGAGAGATGAAGAAAGAGTGCAGGCGGTGTGTATCAGTGAGAGATAGAGAGAGTGCAGGCAGTGTTTGTAAGAGATGAAGAGATAGTGGAGGCAGAGTGTGTGAGTGAGATGAAGAGAGAATGGAGGCGAGTGTGTGTGGGTGAGAGATGGAGAGAGATTGCAGGCAGAGTGTGTGAAAGAGATGAAGAGAGAATGGAGGCGAGTGTGTGTGGGTGAGAGATGAAGAGAGAGTGGAGGCAGTGTGTGTGGGAGAGAGATGGAGAGAGAGTGGAGGAAGTGTGTGTGTGTGAGAGATGGAGAGAGATTGGAGGCAGTGTGTGTGAGTGAGAGATGAAGAGAGAGTGGAGAAGGTGTGAGTGAGTGAGAGATGGAGAAAGAGTGGAGGCAGTGAGTGTGGGTGAGAGATAGAGAGAGTGCAGGCAGTGTGTGTGGGTGAGAGATGGAGAGAAAGTGCAGCACATTGTGTGTGGATGAGTGAAAGAGAGAGTGCAGGCAGTGTGTGAGTGTGAGAGATGAAGAGATACTGGAGGCAGTGTGTGTAATTGAGACATGGAGAGAGAGTGCAGGCAGTGTGTGTGACAGAGATGAAGAGATAGTGGAGGCAGTGTGTGTGGGTGAGAGATGGAGAGAGAGTGCAGGCAGTGTGTGTGAGAGAGATGAAGAGAGAGTGCAGGCAGTATGTGTGGGTGAGAGATGGAGAGAAAGTGCAGCACAGTGTGTGTGGATGAAAGATAGAGAGAGTGCAGGCTGTGTGTGTGGAAGAGAGATGGAGAGAGAGTGGAGGCAGTGTGTGTGAATGAGAGTTGGAGAGAGAGTGGAGGCAGTGTGTTTGCGTGAGATATAGAGATGGAGTGGAGACAGTGTGTGTGGGTGAGAGATGGAGAGAGAGTGGCGGCAGTGTGTTTGTGTGAGAGATGGAGAGAGAGTGGAGGCAGTGTGTGTGAGAGAGATGAAGAGAGAGTGGAGGCAGTGTGTGTGATTGAGAGATGGAGAGAGAGTGCAGGCAGTGTGTGTGGGTGAGAGATAGAGAGAGAGTGCAGACAGTGTGTGTGAGTGAGATGGAGTGTGGAGGCAGTGAATGAGTGAGACATATAGAAAGAGAATGAATGCAGTGTTTGTGGGTGAGAGATAAGGGAGAGTGGATGCATTGTGTGTGAGTGAGAGATGGAGAGAGAGAGTGCAGGCAGTGTGTGTGAGTGAGAGAAGGAGAGAGAGGGGAGGCAGTGTGTGGTTGAGAGATGAAGAGAGAGTGGAGGAAGTGTGTGGGTGAGAGATGGAGAGAGAGTGGAGGCAGTGTGTGTGGGTGAGAGATAAGGGAGATTGGAGGCAGTGTGTGTGAGTGAGAGATAGAGAGAGAGTGGAGGCAGTGTGTGTGGGTGAGAGATAAGGGAGAGTGGAGGCAGTGTGTTTGGGTGAGAGATGGAGAGAGAGTGCAGGAAGTGTGTGTGAGTGAGAGATGGAGAGAGAGTGGAGGCAGTGTGTCTGGGTGAGAGATGGAGAGAGATTTGAGGCGGTGTGTGTGGGTGAGAAATGGAGAGAGAGTGGAGAGAGAGTGTGCCTGAGAGAGATGGAGAGAGAGTGGAGGCAGTGTGTGTGCGAGAGAGATGGAGAGAGAGTGGAGGCAGTTTGTGTGGGTGAGAGATGGAGAGAGAGTGCAGGAAGTGTGTGTGAGTGAGAGATGGAGAGAGAGTGGAGGCAGTGTGTCTGGGTGAGAGATGGAGAGAGATTTGAGGCTGTGTGTGTGGATGAGAAATGGAGAGAGAGTGGAGACAGAGTGTGCCTGAGAGAGATGGAGAGAGAGTGGAGGCAGTGTGTGTGCGAGAGAGATGGAGAGAGAGTGGAGGCAGTTTGTGTAGGTGAGAGATGGAGAGAGAGTGGAGGCAGTGTGTGTGAGTGAGAGATGGAGAGAGAATGGAGGCAGTTTGTGTGAGTGATAGATAAGGGAGAGTGGAGGCAGTGTGTGTGCGAGATAGATGGAGAGTTAGTGCCGGCTGATTGTGTGTGGGTGAGAGATGGAGAGAGAGTGGAGTTAGTTTGTGTGGGTGAGAGATGGAGAGAGATTGGAGTCAGTGTGTATGTGAGAGAGATGGTGAGAAGGTGGAGGCAGTGTTTGTGGGTGAGAGATAAGTGAGAGTGGAAACGGTGTGTGTGAGTGAGATGGAGAGAGAGTGGAGGCAGTGTGTGTGCGTGAGAGATGGAGAGATAGTGGAGGCAGTGTGTGTGGGTGAGAGATCGAGAGAGAGAGCGCAGGCATTGTGTGTGAGTGAGAGAAGTAGAGAGAGTGGAGACAGTGTGTAGGTCAGAGATAGAGAGAGATTGGAGGCAGTGTGTGTGTATGAGCGATGGAGAAAGAGTGGAGGCACTGTGCATGTGTGAGAGATGGAGAGAGAGTGGAGGCAGCGTGTGTAGGTGTGAGATGGAGAGAGCAATGAGGCAGTGTGTGTGGGTGAGAGATGGAGAGAGAGTAGAGACAGTGTCTGTGTGAGAGAGATAGAGAGAGAGTGGAGGCAGTGTGTGCGTGTGAGAGATGGAGAGAACGTGGAGGCATTGTGTTTGTGTGAGAGATGGAGAGAGAGTGGATGCAATGTGTGTGGGTGAGAGATGGAGAGAGAGTGGAGGCAGTGTGTGTGTGAGAGATAGAGAGTGTAGGCAGTGTGTGTGGGTGATTGATAAAGAGAGAGTGGAAGCAATGTGTGTGGTTGAGAGATGTAGAGAGAGTGGAGGCAGTGTGTGTGATTGAGAGATAGAGAGAGAGTGGAGGCAGTGTGTGTGGGTGAGAGATGGAGAGAGAGTGCAGGCAGTGTGTGTGAGAGAGATGAAGAGAGAGTGCAGGCAGTATGTGTGGGTGAGAGATGGAGAGAAAGTGCAGCACAGTGTGTGTGGATGAAAGATAGAGAGAGTGCAGGCTGTGTGTGTGGAAGAGAGATGGAGAGAGAGTGGAGGCAGTGTGTTTGAGTGAGATATAGAGATGGAGCGGAGACAGTGTGTGTGGGTGAGAGATGGAGAGAGAGTGGAGGCAGCGTGTGTAGGTGTGAGATGGAGAGAGCAATGAGGCAGTGTGTGTGGGTGAGAGATGGAGAGAGAGTAGAGACAGTGTCTGTGTGAGAGAGATAGAGAGAGAGTGGAGGCAGTGTGTGCGTGTGAGAGATGGAGAGAACGTGGAGGCATTGTGTTTGTGTGAGAGATGGAGAGAGAGTGGAAGCAATGTGTGTGGGTGAGAGATGGAGAGAGAGTGGAGGCAGTGTGTGTGTGAGAGATAGAGAGTGTAGGCAGTGTGTGTGGGTGATTGATAAAGAGAGAGTGGAAGCAATGTGTGTGGTTGAGAGATGTAGAGAGAGTGGAGGCAGTGTGTGTGGGTGAGAGATGGAGAGAGAGTGCAGGCAGTGTGTGTGAGAGAGATGAAGAGAGAGTGCAGGCAGTATGTGTGGGTGAGAGATGGAGAGAAAGTGCAGCACAGTGTGTGTGGATGAAAGATAGAGAGAGTGCAGGCTGTGTGTGTGGAAGAGAGATGGAGAGAGAGTGGAGGCAGTGTGTGTGAATGAGAGTTGGAGAGAGAGTGGAGGCAGTGTGTTTGCGTGAGATATAGAGATGGAGTGGAGACAGTGTGTGTGGGTGAGAGATGGAGAGAGAGTGGAGGCAGTGTGTTTGTGTGAGAGATGGAGAGAGAGTGGAGGCAGTGTGTGTGAGAGAGATGAAGAGAGAGTGGAGGCAATGTGTGTGATTGAGAGATGGAGAGAGAGTGGAGGCAGTGTGTGTGGGTGAGAGATAGAGAGAGTTTGGTGACATTGTGTGTGAGAGAGATGGAGAGAGAGTGGATGCAATGTGTGTGGGTGAGAGATGGAGAGAGAGTGGAGGCAGTGTGTGTGTGAGAGATAGAGAGTGCAGGCAGTGTGTGTGGGTGATTGATAAAGAGAGAGTGGAAGCAATGTGTGTGGTTGAGAGATGTAGAGAGAGTGGAGGCAGTGTGTGTGATTGAGAGATGGAGAGAGAGTGGAGGCAGTGTGTGTGGGTGAGAGATGGAGAGAGAGTGCAGGCAGTGTGTGTGAGAGAGATGAAGAGAGAGTGCAGGCAGTATGTGTGGGTGAGAGATGGAGAGAAAGTGCAGCACAGTGTGTGTGGATGAAAGATAGAGAGAGTGCAGGCTGTGTGTGTGGAAGAGAGATGGAGAGAGAGTGGAGGCAGTGTGTGTGAATGAGAGTTGGAGAGAGAGTGGAGGCAGTGTGTTTGCGTGAGATATAGAGATGGAGTGGAGACAGTGTGTGTGGGTGAGAGATGGAGAGAGAGTGGAGGCAGTGTGTTTGTGTGAGAGATGGAGAGAGAGTGGAGGCAGTGTGTGTGAGAGAGATGAAGAGAGAGTGGAGGCAATGTGTGTGATTGAGAGATGGAGAGAGAGTGGAGGCAGTGTGTGTGGGTGAGAGATAGAGAGAGTTTGGTGACATTGTGTGTGAGAGAGATGGAGAGAGAGTGGCGGCAGTGTGTGAGTGAGAGAGATTGAGACAGAGTGCAGGCAGTGTGGGTGAGTGAGATGGAGAGAGAGTGGAGGCAGTGTTTGTGGGTGAGAGATAGAGAGAGAGTGGAGGCAGAGTGTGTGGGTGAGAAATAAGTGAGAGTGGAGGCAGAGTGTGTGAGTGAGAGATGGAGACAGAGTGTGCAGGCTGTGTGTGTGAGTGATAGATGGATAGAGAGTGGAGGCAGTGTGTGTGGAAGAGAGATGGTGATGGAGTGGAGGCAGTGTGTGTGTGTGAGAGATGGAGAAAGAGTGCAGGCAGTGTGTGTGGGTGAGAGATAAGGGAGAGTGGAGGAAGTGTGTGTATGTGGATAAGAGATGGAGAGAGAGTGGAGGCAGTGTGTGTGGGTGAGAGATGGAGAGAGAGTGGAGGCAGTGTGAGTGTGGGTGAGACATAGAGAGAGAGTGGAGGCAGTGTTTGTGCATGAGAGAAAGAGAGGGAGTGTAGGGAGTGTGTGTGGGTGAGAGATAAAGAGAGAGTGGAAGCAGTGTGTGTGGGTGAGTGATGTAGAGAGAGTGGAGGCATTGTTTGTGGGTGAGAGATAAGGGAGAGTTGAAGCAGTGTGTGTGAGTTCGAGATGGAGAGAGCGTGCAGGCAGTGTGTCTGGGTGAGAGATAGAGAGAGAATGCAGCCAGTGTGTGTGAGAGAGAGATGAAGAGAGCGTGCAGGCAGTGTGTGTGAGTGAGAGATGGAGAGACTGGAGGCAGTGTGTGAGTGAGAGATTCAGAGAGAGTGGAGACAGTTTGTGTGAGTGAGAGATGGAGAAAGAGAGCAGACAGTGTGTGTGAGTGAGAGATGGAGAGAGAGTGCAGGCAGTTTGTTTGAGAGAGAGATGAAGAGACTGGAGGCAGTGTGTGAGTGAGAGATTCAGAGAGAGTGGAGACAGTGTGTGTGAGTGAGAGATGGAGAAAGAGAGCATGCAGTGTGTGTCAGTGAGAGGTAGAGAGAGTACAGGCAGTGTGTGTGAGAGATGAAGAGATAGTGGAGGCAGAGTGTGTGAGAGAGATGAAGAGAGAATGGAGGCGAGTGTGTGTGGGTGAGAGATGGAGAGAGATTGCAGGCAGTGTGTCTGAGAGAGATGAAGCGAGAGCAGGCAGTGTGTGTGGGTGAGACATGGAGAAAGAGTGCATGCAGTGTGTGTGGAAGAGAGATGGTGAGGGACTAGAGGCAGTGTGTGTGTGTGAGAGAGGGAGAAAGAGTGCAGGCAGTGTGTGTGGGTGAGAGATAAGGGAGAGTGGAGGCAGTGTGTGTGTGGATGAGAGATGGAGAGAGAGTGGAGGCAGTGTGTGAGAAAGAGTTGGAGAGAGAGTGGAGGCAGTGTGTGTGCGAGAGATGGAGGGAGACTGGAGGCTGTGTGTGTGGGTGAGAGATAGAGAGAGTGGAGGCAGTGCGTGTGGGTGAGAGATCGAGAGAGAGAGCGCAGGAATTGTGAGTGAGTGAGAGAAGTAGAGAGAGTGGAGACCGTGTGTAGGTCAGAGATAGAGAGAGATTGGAGGCAGTGTGTGTGTATGAGCGATGGAGAAAGAGTGGATGCACTGTGTATGTTTGAGAGATGGAGAGAGAGTGGAGGCAGCGTGTGTAGGTGAGAGATGGAGAGAGCGATGAGGCAGTGTGTGTGGGTGAGAGATGGAGAGAGAGTAGAGACAGTGTCTGTGTGAGAGAGATCGAGAGAGAGTGGAGGCAGTGTGTGTGGGAGAGAGATGGAGAGAAAGAGGAGGCAGTGTTTGTTGGTGAGAGATAGAGAGAGAGTGCAGGCAGTGTGTGTGAGTGAGAGATGGAGAGAGAGAGTGCAGGCAGTGTGTGTTAGTGAGAGATGGAGAGATAGTGCAGGCAGTGTGTGTGGGTGAGAGATGGAGAGACTGGAGGCAGTGTGTGCGTGAGAGATTCAGAGAGAGTGGAGACAGTGTGTGTGAGTGAGAGATGGAGAAAGAGAGCAGGCAGTATGTGTCAGTGAGAGATAGAGAGAGTACAGGCAGTGTGTGTGAGAGATGAAGAGATAGTGGAGGCAGAGTATGTGAGAGAGATAAAGAGAGAATGGAGGCGAGTGTGTGTGGGTGAGAGATGGAGAGAGATTGCAGGCGGTGCGTGTGAGAGAGATGAAGAGAGAGAGCAGGCAGTGTGTGTGGGTGAGACATGGAGAAAGAGTGCATGCAGTGTGTGTGGAAGAGAGATGGTGAGGGAGTGGAGGCAGTGTGTGTGTGTGAGAGTGGGAGAAAGAGTGCAGGCATTGTGTGTGGGTGAGAGATAAGGGAGAGTGGAGGCAATGTGTGTGTGGATGAGAGATGGAGAGAGAGTGGAGGCAGTGTGTGTGCGAGAGATGGAGGGAGACTGGAGGCAGTGTTTGTGGGTGAGAGATAGAGAGAGTGGAGGCAGTGTGTGGGTGAGAGATGGAGAGAAAGTGGAGGCTGTGTGTGAGGGTTAGAGATAGAGAGTGGTGGCAGTGTGTGTGAGAGAGATGGAGAGAGAGTGGAGGCAGTGTGTGTGATTGATATGGAGAGAGAGTGGAGGCAGTGTGTGAGTGAGAGAGATTGAAACAGATTGGAGGCAGTGTGGGTGAGTGAGATGGAGAGAGAGTGGAGGCAGTGTGTGTGAAAGAGAGATGGAGAGAGAGTGCAGGCACTGTGTGTGTGAGAGATGGAGAGAGAATGGAGGCACTGTGTGTGAGTGAGAGATGGAGAAAGAGTGCAGGCAGTGTGTGTCAGTGAGAGATAGAGAGAGTGCAGGCAGTGTTTGTCTGTGAAAGATGAAAAGATAGTGGAGGCAGTGTGTGTGTGTGTGAGAGATGAAGAGATAGTGGAGGCAGAGTGTGTGAGAGAGATGAAGAGAGAATTGAGGCGAGTGTGTGTGGGTGAGAGATGGAAAGATATAGTAGGCAGTGTGTGTGAGAGAGATGAAGAGAGATAACAGGCAATGTGTGTGTGTGAGAGATGGAGAAACAGTGCAGGCAGTGTGTGTGGAAGAGAGATGGTGATGGAGTGGAGGCAGTGTGTGTGTGTGAGAGATGGAGAAAGAGTGCAGGCAGTGTGTGGGGTGAGAGATAAGGGAGAGTGGAGGAAGTGTGTGTGTGGATGACAGATGGAGAGAGTGGAGGCAGTGTGTGTGAGAAAGAGATGGAGAGAGAGTGGAGGCAATGTGTGTAGGTGAGAGATGGAGAGAGAGTGGAGACATTGTGTCTAAGAGAGATGGAGAGAGACTGGAGGCAGTGTCTGTGGATGAGAGATAAAGAGAGTGCAGGCAGTGTGTGTGGGTGAGAGATAGAGAGAGAGTGCAGACAGTGTGTGTGAGTGAGATGGAGAGAGTGTGGAGGCAGTGAATGAGTGAGAGATATAGAAAGAGAATGAATGCAGTGTTTGTGGGTGAGAGATAAGGGAGAGTGGATGCATTGTGTGTGAGTGAGAGATGGAGAGAGAGAGTGCAGGCAGTGTGTGTGAGTGAGAGAAGGAGAGAGAGGGGAGGCAGTGTGTGTGAGAGAGATAGAGAGAGATTAGAGGCACTGTGTGTGGGGGAGAGATAGAGAGAGTGGAAACAGTGTGCAAGTGAGAGAGTTTGAGAGAGATTGCAGGCAATGTATGTGAGTGTGATGGAGAGAGAGTGAAGGCAGTGGGTGTGGTTGCGAGATAGAGAGAGATTAGAGGCAGTGTGTGTGGTTGAGAGATAAGGGAGATTGGAGGCAGTGTGTGTGAGTAAGTGATGGAAAGACAGTGTGCAGGCAGTGTGTGTGAATGAGAGATGGAGAGAGAGTGGATGCCGTGTGTGTGCGTGAGATATAGAGAGAGAGTGGAGGCAGTTTGTATGGGTGTGAGATGGAGAGAGAGTGGAGGCAGTGTGTCTGGGTGAGAGATAGAGAGAGTGGAGGCAGTGTGTGTGGTGAGAGATAGAGAGAGAGTGGAGGCAGTGTGTATGGGTGAGAGATAAGGGAGAGTGGAGGCAGTGTGTGTGAGTGAGAGATGGAGAGAGAGTGGAGGCAGTGTGTGTGGTGAGAGATAGAGAGAGAGTGGAGGCAGTGTGTGTGTGTGAGAGATGGAGAGAGAGTGGAGTCATTGTGTTTGTGTGAGAGATGGAGAGAGAGTGGATGCAAAGTGTGTGGGTGAGAGATGGAGAGATAGTGGAGGCAGTGTGTGTGTGAGAGAGACAGAGACAGAGTGGAGTCAGTTGTGTGCGAGAGATGAATAAAGAGTGGAGGCATTGTGTTTGTTTGAGAGATGGAGAGTGGAGGCAATGTGTGTGTGTGGGACATGGAGAGAGAGTGGAGGCAATGTGTGTGTGTGAGAGAGGAGAGAGAGTGGAGGCAGTGTGTTTGGGTAACAGATGGAGAGAGAGTGGAGGCATTGTGAGTGTGGGTGAGAGATAGAGAGAGAGTGGAGGCAGTGTGTTTGCATGAGAGAAAGAGAGAGATTGGACGCAGTGTGTGGGTGAGAGATGAAGATGGAGTGGAGCCAGTGTGTGTGAGAGAGATAGAGAGAGAGTGGAGGCAGTGTGTGTGAGAGAGATGAAGATAGATTGGAGGCATTGTGTGGGTGAGAGATGGAGAGAGAGTGGAGGCAGTGTGTGTGAGTGAGAGATAGAGAGAGAGAAAGCAGTGTGTGAGTGAGAGAGTTTGAGAGTGATTGCAGGCAATGTATGTGAGTGAGATGGAGAGAGAGAGTGAAGGCAGTGGGTGTGGGTGAGAGATAGAGAGAGATTAGAGGCAATGGGTGTGGGTGACAGATAAGGGAGATTGGAGGCAGTGTGTGTGAGTAAGAGATGGAGAGAGAGTGTGCAGGCAGTGTGTGTGAATGAGAGATGGAGAGAGAGTGGACGCAGTGTGTTTGCGTGAGATATAGAGAGAGAGTGGAGGCAGTGTGTGCGAGAGAGATGGAGAGAGAGTGGAGGCAGTGTGTTTGCGTGAGATATAGAGAGAGAGTGGAGGCAGTGTGCGTGGGTGAGAGATGGAGAAAGAGTGGAGGCAGTGTTTGTGTGTGAGAGATGGAGAGACAGTGGAGGCAGTGTGTGTGAGAGAGATGGAGAGAGAGTGGAGGCAGTGTGTGTGAGTGAGAGATGGAGAGAGAGTGAAGGCAGTGTGTGTGGGTGAGAGATAGAGAGAGAGTGGAGGTAGTGTGTGTGAGAGAGATGGAGAGAGAGTGGAGGCAGTGTTTGTGAGAGAGAGATGAAGAGAGCATGCAGGCAGTGTGTCTGGGTGAGAGATAGAGAGGGGATGCAGGCAGTGTGTGTGAGTGAGAGATGGAGAGAGAGTGCAGGCAATTTGTGTGAGTGAGAGATGGAGAGAGCGTGTAGGCAGTGTGTATGGGTGAGAGATGGAGAGAGAGTGGAGGCAGTGTGTGTGTGTGAGAGATGGAGAGAGAATGGGGACATTGTGTGTGGGTGAGAGATGGAGAGAGCGTGGAGGCAGTGTGTGTGAGAGAGATGGAGAGAGATTGGAGGCTGTGACTGTGGGTGAGAGATAGATTGAGAGTGCAGGCAGTATGTGAGTGAGATGGAGAGAGTTTGGAGGCAGTGTGTGAGTGAGAGAGATTGAAAGAGAGTGGATGCACTGTGTGTGGGTGAGAGATAATGGAGAGTCGAGGCAGTGTGTGTGAGTGAGAGATGGAGAGAGAGTGCAGGCAATGTGTTTGGTTGAGATATAGAGAGAGAGTGGAGGCAGTGTGTGAGGGTGAGAGATAGAGAGAGAGTGGATGCAGTGTGTGTGGGCGAGAGATGGTGAGAGACTGGAGGCAGTGTGTGTGGGAGAGATAGATAGAGAGTGGAGGCAGTGAGTGTGAGTGAGAGATGGAGACAGAGCGGAGGTAGTTTGTGTGAGTGAGAAATGGAGAGAGAGTGGATGCTGTGTGTGGGTGAGAGATAGAGAGAAAGTGGATGCAGTGTGTGTGTGAGAGATGGAGAGAGAGTGGAGGCAGTGTGTATGGGTTAGAGATGGAGAGAGAATGGAGGCAGTGTGTGTGTGAGAGATAGAGTGAGAATGGGGACAGTGTGTGTGGGTGAGAGATAGAGAGAGAGTGGAGGCAGTGTGTTTGTGAGAGATGGAGAGAGAGTGCAGACAGTGTGTGTGTGTGAAAGATGGAGAGAGAATGGGGACAGTGTGTGTGGGTGAGAGATAGAGAGAGAGTGGAGGCAGTGTGTATGTGAGAGAGATGGAGAGAGAGTGAAGGCACTGTGTGTGTGTGAGAGATGGAGAGAGAGAGCAGGTAGTGGGTGTGTGTGAGAGATGGAGAAAGATTGAAGGCAGTGTGTGTGAGAGGGAGATAGAGAGAGTGCAGGCAGTGTGTGTGAGTGAGAGATGAAGAGATAGCGGAGGCAGTGTGTGTGAGTGAGAGATGGAGAGAGAGTGCAGGCAGAGTGTGTGAGAGAGATGAAGAGAGAGTGGAGGCAATGTGTGTTTGTGAGAGATGGAGAGAGAGTGCAGGCAGTGTGTGTGGGTGAGAGATGGAGAAAGAGTGCAGGCACTGTGTGTGGGTGAGTGATAAGGGATAGTGCAGGCAGTGTGTGTGGGTGAGAGATGGAGAGAGAGTGGAGGCAGTGTGTGTGTGTGAGAGATGTAGTGAGAGTGCAGGCTGTTTGTGTGGTTGAGAGAACGAGAGAGATTGCAGGTAGTGTGTGAGGCTGAGAGATGGAGAGAGAGTGGAGACAGTGTGTTTAAGTGAGAGGTAGAGAGAGTGGAGGCAGTGTGTGTGTGTGAGAGATGAAGAGATACTGGAGGCAGTGTGTGTGTATGAGAGATGAAGAGATAGTGGTGGCAGTGTGTGTGAGTGAGAGATGGAGAGATAGTGCAGGCAGAGTGCGTGAGAGAGATGAAGAAAGAGTGAAGGCAGTGTGTGTGGGTGACAGATGGAGAGAGATTGCAGGCAGTGTGTGTGAGAGAGATGAAGAGAGAGTTCAGGCAATGTGTGTGTGTGAGAGATGGAGAGAGAGTGGTGACAGTGTGTGTATGTGAGAGATGGAGAAATAGTGCAGGCAGTTTGTGTGGGTGAGAAATAAGGGAGAGTGGAGGCAGTGTGTGTGGGTGAGAGATAAATAAAGATTGGAGACAGTGTGTGTATCTCAGAGATGGAAAAAGAGTGCAGGCAGTGTGGGTGGAAAATAGATGGTGAGGGAGTGGAGGCAGTGCGTGTGTGTGAGAGATGGAGAAAGAGTGCAGGCAGTTTGTGTGGGTGAGAAATAAGGGAGAGTGGAGGCAGTGTGTGTGGGTGAGATATAAAGAGAGATTGGAGGCAGTGTGTGTGACTGAGAGATAAAGAGGGAGAGGAGATAGTGTGTGTGAGTGAGAGATGGATAGAGAGTGGGGACAGTTTGTGTGTGTGAGAGATGGAGAGAGAATGGGGACAGTGTGTGTGGGTGAGAGGTAGAGAGAGAGTGGAGGCAGTGTGTGTTTGTGACAGATGGAAATAGAGTGCAGGCAGTGTGTGTGTTTGACAGATGGATAGAGAGTGCAGGCAGTGGGTGAGGGTGAGAGATGGAGAGAGAGTGCAGGCAGTGTGTGGGTGTGAGAGATGGAGATAGAGTGCAGGCAGTGTCTGTGTTTGACAGATGGAGAGAGAGTGCAGGCAGTGGGTGAGGGTGAGAGATGGAGAGAGAGTGCAGGCAGTGTGTGGGTGTGAGAGATGGAGAGAGAGTGCAGGCAGCGTGTGTGGGTGAGTGATAGAGAGAGAGTGCAGGCAGTGTGTGTGGGTTAGAGATGGAGAGAAAGTGCAGGCAGTGTGTGTGTGTGTGAGAGTTAGAGAGAGAGTGGAGACAGTGTGTGTTGTGGAGAGTTAGATAGAGAGTGGAGGCAGTGTTTGTGGGTGAGAGATGGTGAGAGAGTGGAGGCAGTGTGTCTGTGTGTGAGAGAGATGGAGATAGAGACTGCAGGCAGTGTGTGTGGGCGAGAGATGGTGAGAGCGAGGAGGTAGTGTGTGCGGGTGAGAGATATGGAGAGAGTGGAGGCAGTGTGTGTGTGTGAGAGATGGAGTGAGAGTGGAGACAGTGTGTGTGTGTGAGAGATGGAGAGAGAGTGCAGGCAGTGTGAGTGGGTGAGAGATGGATAGAGAGTGGAGGCAGTGTGTGTTTGTTGAGTGATGGAGAGAGTAGAGGCAGTGTGTGTGTGAGAGATGGAGAGAGAATGGGGACAGGGTGTGTGGGTGAGAGGTAGAGAGAGAGTGGAGGTAGTGTGTGTGAGAGATGGAGATAGAGTGCAGGCAGTGTCTGTGTTTGACAGATTGAGAAAGACTTCAGGCAGTGGGTGAGGGGGAGACATGGAGAGAGATTGCAGGCAGTGTGTGTGAGAGAGATGAAGAGAGAGTGCAGGCAATGTGTGTGTGTGAGAGATGGAGAGAGAGTGCTGGCAGTGTGTGTATGTGAGAAATGGAGAAAGATTGCAGGCAGTTTGTGTGGAAGAGAGATGCTAAGGGAGTGGATGCAGTTGGTGTGTGTGAGAGATGGAGAAATAGTGCGGGCAGTTTGTGTGGGTGAGAAATAAGGGAGAGTGGAGGCAGTGTGTGTGGGTGAGAGATAAATAGAGATTGGAGACAATGTGTGTATCTCAGAGATGGAGAAAGAGTGCAGGCAGTGTGTGTGGAAAAGAGATGGTGAGGGAGTGGAGGCAGTGTGTGTGTGTGAGAGATGGAGAAAGTGTGCAGGCAGTGTGAGTGGGTGAGAAATAAGGGAGATTGGAGGCAGTGTGTGTGAGTGAGAGATGAAGAGGGAGAGGAGGCAGTGTGTGTGAGTGAGAGATGGAGAGAAAGTGCAGGCAGTGTGTGTGTGAGAGAGATAGAGAGAGCGTGGAGGCAGTGTGTGTGGTTGAGAGATGGATAGAGAGTGGAGGCAGTCTGTATTTGTTGAGTGATGGAGAGAGAGTGGAGGCAGTGTGTGTGTGTGATAGATGCAGAGAGAATGGGGACAGTGTGTGTGGGTGAGAGGTAGAGAGAGAGTGAAGGCAGCGTTTCTCTGTGAGAGATGGAGATAGAGTGCAGGCAGTGTGTGTGTTTGACAGAGGGAGAGAGAGTGCGGGCAGTGGGTGTGGGTGAGAGATGGAGAGAGAGTGCAGGCAGTGTGTGGGGGTGAGAGATGGAGAGAGAGTGCAGGCAGTGTGTGTGTGTGTGAGAGATGGAGAGAGAGTGCAGGCTGTGTGAGTGTGTGAGAGATAGAGAGAGAGTGCGGGCAGTGTCTGTGGGTTAGAGATGGAGAGAGAGTGCAGGCAGTGTGTGTGTGTGTGTGTGAGAGAGTTAGAGAGAGAGTGAAGACAGTGTGTGTTGTGGAGAGTTAGATAGAGAGTGGAGGCAGTGTTTGTGGGTGAGAGATGGAGAGAGAGTGGAGGCAGAGTGTGTGTGTGTGAGAGAGATGAAGCTAGAGAATGCAGGCAGTGTGTGTGGGCGAGAGATGGTGAGAGATGGAAGGCAGTGTGTGTGGGTGAGAGATGGAGAGAGAGTGCTGGCAGTGTGTGTGGGTGAGCGATGGAGAGAGAGTGCAGGCAGTGTGTGTGAGTGAGAGATGGAGAGAGAGTGCAGGCAGTGTGTGTGAGAGAGATGAAGAGAGAGTGCATGCAGTGTGTGTGTTTGAGAGATGGAGAGAGAGTGCAGATAGTGTGTGTTTGTGAGAGATGGAGAGAGAGTGAAGACAGTGTGTGTGAGTGAGAGATGGAGAGAGAGTCTGGCAGTGTGAGTGTGAGAGAGATGAAGAGAGAATGCAGGCAGTGTATGTGTGTGAGAGATGTCGATAGAATGCAGGCAGTTTGTGTGGGTTAGAGATAAGGGAGAGTGGATGCAGTGTCTGTGAGTGAGAGACGGAGAGAGAGTGCAGGCATTTTGTCTGTGTGAGAGATGGAGCGAGAGGGAAGACAGTGTGTGTGGGGGAGAGATGGAGAAATATTGCAGGCAGTGTTTGTGGAAGAGAGATGGAGAGAGAATGCAGGCAGTGTCTGAGCGAATGAGAGATGGAGAGAGAGAGGAGCCATAGTGTGTGAGGAGATGGAGAGAGAGTGCAGGCAGTGTGTGTGTGGGTGAGTGATGGAGAGAGAATGGAGCCAGTGTGTGTGAGAGAGATGAAGAGAGAGTGGGGACAGTGTGTGTGGGTGAGAGATGGTGAGAGAATGGAGACAGTGTGTGTGTGTGTGTGAGAGACGGAGAGAGAATGGGGACAGTGTGTGTGTGTGAGAGATAGAGAGAGATTGGAGGCGGTGTGTGTGTGTGATAGATGTAGAGAGAATGGGGACAGTGTGTGTGGGTGAGAGGTAGAGAGAGAGTGAAGGCAGCGTTTCTCTGTGAGAGATGGAGATAGAGTGCAGGCAGTGTGTGTGTTTGACAGATGGAGAGAGAGTGCGGGCAGTGGGTGTGGGTGAGAGATGGAGAGAGAGTGCAGGCAGTGTGTGGGGGTGAGAGATGGAGAGAGAGTGCAAGCAGTGTGTGTGTGTGTGTGAGAGATGGAGAGAGAGTGCAGGCTGTGTGAGTGTGTGAGAGATAGAGAGAGAGTGAGGGCAGTGTGTGTGTGTGTGTGAGAGATGGAGAGAGAGTGCAGGCAGTGTGTGTGTGTGTGTGTGAGAGAGTTAGAGAGAGAGTGAAGACAGTGTGTGTTGTGGAGAGTTAGATAGAGAGTGGAGGCAGTGTTTGTGGGTGAGAGATGGAGAGAGAGTGGAGGCAGAGTGTGTGTGTGTGAGAGAGATGGAGCTAGAGAGTGCAGGCAGTGTGTGTGGGCGAGAGATGGTGAGAGATGGAAGGCAGTGTGTGTGGGTGAGAGATGGAGAGAGAGTGCTGGCAGTGTGTGTGGGTGAGCGATGGAGAGAGAGTGCAGGCAGTGTGTGTGAGTGAGAGATGGAGAGAGAGTGCAGGCAGTGTGTGTGAGAGAGATGAAGAGAGAGTGCATGCAGTGTGTGTGTTTGAGAGATGGAGAGAGAGTGCAGATAGTGTGTGTTTGTGAGAGATGGAGAGAGAGTGAAGACAGTGTGTGTGAGTGAGAGATGGAGAGAGAGTCTGGCAGTGTGAGTGTGAGAGAGATGAAGAGAGAATGCAGGCAGTGTATGTGTGTGAGAGATGTCGATAGAGTGCAGGCAGTTTGTGTGGGTTAGAGATAAGGGAGAGTGGATGCAGTGTCTGTGAGTGAGAGACGGAGAGAGAGTGCAGGCATTTTGTCTGTGTGAGAGATGGAGCGAGAGGGAAGACAGTGTGTGTGGGGGAGAGATGGAGAAATATTGCAGGCAGTGTTTGTGGAAGAGAGATGGAGAGAGAATGCAGGCAGTGTCTGAGCGAATGAGAGATGGAGAGAGAGAGGAGCCATAGTGTGTGAGAAGGAGATGGAGAGAGAATGCAGGCAGTGTGTGTGTGGGTGAGTGATGGAGAGAGAATGGAGCCAGTGTGTGTGAGAGAGATGAAGAGAGAGTGGGGACAGTGTGTGTGGGTGAGAGATGGTGAGAGAATGGAGACAGTGTGTGTGTGTGTGTGAGAGACGGAGAGAGAATGGGGACAGTGTGTGTGTGTGAGAGATAGAGAGAGATTGGAGGCAGTGTGTGTGTGTGATAGATGTAGAGAGAATGGGGACAGTGTGTGTGGGTGAGAGGTACAGAGAGAGTGAAGGCAGTGTGTGTGTTTGACAGATGGAGAGAGAGTGCGGGCAGTGGGTGTGGGTGAGAGATGGAGAGAGAGTGCAGGCAGTGTGTGGGGGTGAGAGATGGAGAGAGAGTGCAAGCAGTGTGTGTGTGTGTGTGAGAGATGGAGAGAGAGTGCAGGCTGTGTGAGTGTGTGAGAGATAGAGAGAGAGTGCGGGCAGTGTGTGTGGGTTAGAGATGGAGAGAGAGTGCAGGCAGTGTGTGTGTGTGTGTGTGTGTGTGAGAGAGTTAGAGAGAGAGTGAAGACAGTGTGTATTGTGGAGAGTTAGATAGAGAGTGGAGGCAGTGTTTGTGGGTGAGAGATGGAGAGAGAGTGGAGGCAGAGTGTGTGTGTGTGAGAGAGATGAAGCTAGAGAGTGCAGGCAGTGTGTGTGGGCGAGAGATGGTGAGAGATGGAAGGCAGTGTGTGTGGGTGAGAGATGGAGAGAGAGTGCTGGCAGTGTGTGTGGGTGAGCGATGGAGAGAGAGTGCAGGCAGTGTGTGTGAGTGAGAGATGGAGAGAGAGTGCAGGCAGTGTGTGTGAGAGAGATGAAGAGAGAGTGCATGCAGTGTGTGTGTTTGAGAGATGGAGAGAGAGTGCAGATAGTGTGTGTTTGTGAGAGATGGAGAGAGAGTGAAGACAGTGTGTGTGAGTGAGAGATGGAGAGAGAGTCTGGCAGTGTGAGTGTGAGAGAGATGAAGAGAGAATGCAGGCAGTGTATGTGTGTGAGAGATGTCGATAGAGTGCAGGCAGTTTGTGTGGGTTAGAGATAAGGGAGAGTGGATGCAGTGTCTGTGAGTGAGAGACGGAGAGAGAGTGCAGGCATTTTGTCTGTGTGAGAGATGGAGCGAGAGGGAAGACAGTGTGTGTGGGGGAGAGATGGAGAAATATTGCAGGCAGTGTTTGTGGAAGAGAGATGGAGAGAGAATGCAGGCAGTGTCTGAGCGAATGAGAGATGGAGAGAGAGAGGAGCCATAGTGTGTGAGGAGATGGAGAGAGAGTGCAGGCAGTGTGTGTGTGGGTGAGTGATGGAGAGAGAATGGAGCCAGTGTGTGTGAGAGAGATGAAGAGAGAGTGGGGACAGTGTGTGTGGGTGAGAGATGGTGAGAGAATGGAGACAGTGTGTGTGTGTGTGTGAGAGACGGAGAGAGAATGGGGACAGTGTGTGTGTGTGAGAGATAGAGAGAGATTGGAGGCGGTGTGTGTGTGTGATAGATGTAGAGAGAATGGGGACAGTGTGTGTGGGTGAGAGGTAGAGAGAGAGTGAAGGCAGCGTTTCTCTGTGAGAGATGGAGATAGAGTGCAGGCAGTGTGTGTGTTTGACAGATGGAGAGAGAGTGCGGGCAGTGGGTGTGGGTGAGAGATGGAGAGAGAGTGCAGGCAGTGTGTGGGGGTGAGAGATGGAGAGAGAGTGCAAGCAGTGTGTGTGTGTGTGTGAGAGATGGAGAGAGAGTGCAGGCTGTGTGAGTGTGTGAGAGATAGAGAGAGAGTGCGGGCAGTGTGTGTGGGTTAGAGATGGAGAGAGAGTGCAGGCAGTGTGTGTGTGTGTGTGTGAGAGAGTTAGAGAGAGAGTGAAGACAGTGTGTGTTGTGGAGAGTTAGATAGAGAGTGGAGGCAGTGTTTGTGGGTGAGAGATGGAGAGAGAGTGGAGGCAGAGTGTGTGTGTGTGAGAGAGATGGAGCTAGAGAGTGCAGGCAGTGTGTGTGGGCGAGAGATGGTGAGAGATGGAAGGCAGTGTGTGTGGGTGAGAGATGGAGAGAGAGTGCTGGCAGTGTGTGTGGGTGAGCGATGGAGAGAGAGTGCAGGCAGTGTGTGTGAGTGAGAGATGGAGAGAGAGTGCAGGCAGTGTGTGTGAGAGAGATGAAGAGAGAGTGCATGCAGTGTGTGTGTTTGAGAGATGGAGAGAGAGTGCAGATAGTGTGTGTTTGTGAGAGATGGAGAGAGAGTGAAGACAGTGTGTGGGAGTGAGAGATGGAGAGAGAGTCTGGCAGTGTGAGTGTGAGAGAGATGAAGAGAGAATGCAGGCAGTGTATGTGTGTGAGAGATGTCGATAGAGTGCAGGCAGTTTGTGTGGGTTAGAGATAAGGGAGAGTGGATGCAGTGTCTGTGAGTGAGAGACGGAGAGAGAGTGCAGACATTTTGTCTGTGTGAGAGATGGAGCGAGAGGGAAGACAGTGTGTGTGGGGGAGAGATGGAGAAATATTGCAGGCAGTGTTTGTGGAAGAGAGATGGAGAGAGAATGCAGGCAGTGTCTGAGCGAATGAGAGATGGAGAGAGAGAGGAGCCATAGTGTGTGAGAAGGAGATGGAGAGAGAGTGCAGGCAGTGTGTGTGTGGGTGAGTGATGGAGAGAGAATGGAGCCAGTGTGTGTGAGAGAGATGAAGAGAGAGTGGGGACAGTGTGTGTGGGTGAGAGATGGTGAGAGAATGGAGACAGTGTGTGTGTGTGTGTGAGAGACGGAGAGAGAATGGGGACAGTGTGTGTGTGTGAGAGATAGAGAGAGATTGGAGGCAGTGTGTGTGTGTGATAGATGTAGAGAGAATGGGGACAGTGTGTGTGGGTGAGAGGTACAGAGAGAGTGAAGGCAGTGTGTGTGTTTGACAGATGGAGAGAGAGTGCGGGCAGTGGGTGTGGGTGAGAGATGGAGAGAGAGTGCAGGCAGTGTGTGGGGGTGAGAGATGGAGAGAGAGTGCAAGCAGTGTCTGTGTGTGTGTGAGAGATGGAGAGAGAGTGCAGGCTGTGTGAGTGTGTGAGAGATAGAGAGAGAGTGCGGGCAGTGTGTGTGGGTTAGAGATGGAGAGAGAGTGCAGGCAGTGTGTGTGTGTGTGTGTGTGTGTGTGAGAGAGTTAGAGAGAGAGTGAAGACAGTGTGTATTGTGGAGAGTTAGATAGAGAGTGGAGGCAGTGTTTGTGGGTGAGAGATGGAGAGAGAGTGGAGGCAGAGTGTGTGTGTGTGAGAGAGATGGAGCTAGAGAGTGCAGGCAGTGTGTGTGGGCGAGAGATGGTGAGAGATGGAAGGCAGTGTGTGTGGGTGAGAGATGGAGATAGAGTGCTGGCAGTGTGTGTGGGTGAGAGATGGAGAGAGAGTGCTGGCAGTGTGTGTGGGTGAGCGATGGAGAGAGAGTGCAGGCAGTGTGTGTGAGTGAGAGATGGAGAGAGAGTGCAGGCAGTGTGTGTGAGAGAGATGAAGAGAGAGTGCATGCAGTGTGTGTGTTTGAGAGATGGAGAGAGAGTGCAGATAGTGTGTGTTTGTGAGAGATGGAGAGAGAGTGAAGACAGTGTGTGTGAGTGAGAGATGGAGAGAGAGTCTGGCAGTGTGAGTGTGAGAGAGATGAAGAGAGAATGCAGGCAGTGTATGTGTGTGAGAGATGTCGATAGAGTGCAGGCAGTTTGTGTGGGTTAGAGATAAGGGAGAGTGGATGCAGTGTCTGTGAGTGAGAGACGGAGAGAGAGCGCAGGCATTTTGTCTGTGTGAGAGATGGAGCGAGAGGGAAGACAGTGTGTGTGGGGGAGAGATGGAGAAATATTGCAGGCAGTGTTTGTGGAAGAGAGATGGAGAGAGAATGCAGGCAGTGTCTGAGCGAATGAGAGATGGAGAGAGAGAGGAGCCATAGTGTGTGAGAAGGAGATGGAGAGAGAGTGCAGGCAGTGTGTGTGTGGGTGAGTGATGGAGAGAGAATGGAGCCAGTGTGTGTGAGAAAGATGAAGAGAGAGTGGGGACAGTGTGTGTGGGTGAGAGATGGTGAGAGAATGGAGACAGTGTGTGTGTGTGTGTGAGAGACGGAGAGAGAATGGGGACAGTGTGTGTGTGTGAGAGATAGAGAGAGATTGGAGGCAGTGTGTGTGTGTGATAGATGTAGAGAGAATGGGGACAGTGTGTGTGGGTGAGAGGTACAGAGAGAGTGAAGGCAGTGTGTGTGTTTGACAGATGGAGAGAGAGTGCGGGCAGTGGGTGTGGGTGAGAGATGGAGAGAGAGTGCAGGCAGTGTGTGGGGGTGAGAGATGGAGAGAGAGTGCAAGCAGTGTGTGTGTGTGTGTGAGAGATGGAGAGAGAGTGCAGGCTGTGTGAGTGTGTGAGAGATAGAGAGAGAGTGCGGGCAGTGTGTGTGGGTTAGAGATGGAGAGAGAGTGCAGGCAGTGTGTGTGTGTGTGTGTGTGTGTGAGAGAGTTAGAGAGAGAGTGAAGACAGTGTGTATTGTGGAGAGTTAGATAGAGAGTGGAGGCAGTGTTTGTGGGTGAGAGATGGAGAGAGAGTGGAGGCAGAGTGTGTGTGTGTGAGAGAGATGGAGCTAGAGAGTGCAGGCAGTGTGTGTGGGCGAGAGATGGTGAGAGATGGAAGGCAGTGTGTGTGGGTGAGAGATGGAGATAGAGTGCTGGCAGTGTGTGTGGGTGAGCGATGGAGTGATTTTGGAGGCTATGTGTGTTGGCGAGAGATGGTGAGAGAGTGGAGGCAGTGTGCGTGGATGAGAGATAGAGAGATAGTGGAGGCAGTGTGTGTGGGTGAGAGATAGAGAGAGAGTGCAGGCAGTGTGTGTGAGTGAGAGATGGAGAGAGAGTGCAGGCAGTGTGTGTGAGAGAGATGAAGAGAGAGTGCATGCAGTGTGTGTGTTTGAGAGATGGAGAGAGAGTGCAGATAGTGTGTGTTTGTGAGAGATGGAGAGAGAGTGGAGACAGTGTGTGTGAGTGAGAGATGGAGAGAGAGTCTGGCAGTGTGAGTGTGAGAGAGATGAAGAGAGAATGCAGGCAGTGTGTGTGTGTGAGAGATGTAGATAGAGTGCAGGCAGTTTGTGTGGGTTAGAGATAAGGGAGAGTGGATGCAGTGTCTGTGAGTGAAAGACGGAGAGAGAGTGCAGGCATTTTGTCTGTGTGAGAGATGGAGAGAGATTGGAGAAGGTGTGTGTGAGTGAAAGATGGAGAAAGATTGCAGGCAGTGTGTGTGAGAGGGAGATATAGAGAGTGCAGGCAGTATGTGTGTGTGAGAGATGGAGAGATAGTAGAGGTAGTATGTGTGTGTGAGAGATGGAGAGAGAGTGCAGGCAGAGTGTGTGAGTGAGAGGTGGAGAGAGAGTGCAGGCAGAGTGTGTGAGAGAGGTGAAGATAGAGTGGAGGCAATGTGTGTGTGTAAGAGATGGAGAGAGACTGCAGGTTCTGTGTGTGGGTCAGAGATGGTGAAAGAGTGCTGGCACTGTGTGTGGAAGAGAGATGGTGAGGGAGTGGAGGCAGTGTGTATTTGTGAGAGACATAGAAAGAGAGTAGGCAGAGTGTGTGGGTGACAGATAAGGGAGAGTGGAGGCATTGTGTGTGAGTGAGAGATGGAGAGAGAGAGTGCAGGCAGTGTGTGTGAGTGAGAGATGGAGAGAGCGTGGAGGCAGTGTGTGTGGGTGAGATATAGAGAGAGAGTGGAGGCAGTGTGTGTGTGTGAGAGTTAGACAGAGAGTGGAGGCAGTGTGTGTGGGTGAAAGGTGGAGGGAGAGTAGAGGCAGTGTGAGTGGGCGAGACATGGTGAGAGAGTGTAGGCAGTGTGTGTGGGTGAGCGATGGTGAGAGAGTGGAGGCAGAGTGTGTGAGAGAGATGAAGACATAGTAGAGGCAGTATGTGTGTGTGAGAGATGGAGAGAGAGTGCAGGCAGTGTGTGTGGGTGAGAGATGGAGAGAGTTTGGAGGGTATGTGTGTTGGGGAGAGATGGTGAGAGAGTGGAGGCAGTGTGTTTGGGTGAGAGATAGAGTGATAGTGGAGGCAGTGTGTGGGTGTGAGAGATAGAGAGATAGTGGAGGCAGTGTGTGTGGGTGAGAGATAGAGAGAGAGTACAGACAGTGTGTGTTTGTGAGAGATGGAGAGAGAGTGGAGACAGTGTGTTTGAGTGAGAGATGGAGAGAGAGTGCTGGCTGTGTGAGCGTGAGAGAGATGAAGAGAGAATGCAGGCAGCGTGAGTGTGTGAGAGATGCAGAGAGAGTGCAGGCAGTTTGTCTGTGTGAGAGATGGAGCGAGAGGGAAGACAGTGTGTGTGGAAGAGAGATGGAGAGAGAATGCAGGCATTTTCTGTGCGGATGAGATGGAGAGAGAGAGGAGGCATTGTGTGTGAGAAGGAGATGGAGAGAGAATGCAGGCAGGGTGTGTGGGTGAGAGATGGAGAGAGTTTGGAGGGTATGTGTGTTGGGGAGAGATGGAGATAGAGTGGAGGCAGTGTGTGTGTGTGATAGATGGAGAGAGAGTGCAGGCAGTGGGTGTGGGTGAGAGATGGAGAGAGAGTGCAGGCAGTGTGTGGGGGTGAGAGATGGAGAGAGAGTGCAAGCAGTGTGTGTGTGTGTGAGAGATGGAGAGAGAGTGCAGGCAGTGTGAATGTGTGAGAGATAGAGAGAGAGTGCAGGCAGTGTATGTGGGTTAGAGATGGAGAGAGAGTGCAGGCAGTGTGTGTGTGTGTGAGAGAGTTAGAGAGAGAGTGAAGACAGTGTGTGTTGTGGAGAGTTATATAGAGAGTGGAGGCAGTGTTTGTGGGTGAGAGATGGAGAGAGAGTGGAGGCAGAGTGTGTGTGTGTGAGAGAGATGGAGCTAGAGAGTGCAGGCAGTGTGTGTGGGCGAGAGATGGTGAGAGATGGAAGGCAGTGTGTGTGGGTGAGAGATGGAGAGAGAGTGCAGGCAATGTGTGTGGGTCAGAGATGGAGAGAGAGTGGAGGCAGTGTGTGCAGTTGAGAGATGGAGAGAGAGTGGAGGCAGTGTGTGCGGGTGAGAGATAAGGTAGAGTTGAGGCAGTGTGTGAGAGAGAGAGATGGAGAGAGACAGCAGGCAATGTGTGTGTGAGAGAGATGGAAAGAGTGGAGGCAGTATGTGTCAGTGATAGATGGAGAAAGATTTGAGAAGGTGTGTGTGAGTGAGAGATGGAGAGAGAGTGGAGAAGTTGTGTGTGAGTGAGAGATGGAGAGAGAGTGGAGAAGGTGTGTGTGAGTGAGAGATGGAGAAAGATTGCAGGCAGTTTGTTTGAGAGGGAGATAGCGAGAGTTCAGGCAGTGTGTGTCTGTGAGAGATGAAGAGATAGTGGAGGCAGATTGTGTGAGTGAGAGCTGGAGAGACAGTGCAGGCAGTGTGTGTGGGTGAGAGATGGAGAGAGACTGGAGGCAGTGTGTGCGGGTTAGAGATGGAGAGAGAGTGGAGGCAGTGTGTGCGGGTGAGAGATAAGGGAGAGTTGAGGCACTGTGTGTGAGAGAGAGATGGAAAGAGTGGAGGCAGTGTGTGTGAGTGAGAGATGGAGAGAGAGTGCAGGCAGTGTGTGTGAGTGAGAGATGGAGAGAGAGTGCAGGCAGAGTGTGTGAGAGAGAGATGGAGAGAGACTGCAGGCTGTGTGTGTGAGTGAGAGATGGAGAGAGAGTGCAGGCAGAGTGTGTGAGTGAGAGATGGAGAGAGAGTGCAGGCAGAGTGTGTGAGAGAGATGGAGAGAGAGTGCAGGCAATGTGTGTGTGTGAGAGATGGAGAGAGACTGCAGGCTGTGTGTGTGGGTCAGAGGTGGTGGAACAGTGCAGGCACCGTCTGTGGAAGAGAGATGGTGAGGGAACGGAGGCAGTGTGTGTGTGTGAGAGATGGAGAAAAAGTGCTGGCAGAGTATGTGGGTGACAGATAAGTGAGAGTGGAGGCAGTGTGTGTGTGGATGGGAGATGGAGAGAGAGTGGAGGCACTGTGTGTGAGGAAGAGATGGAGGAAGAGTGCAGGCAGTGTGTTTGAGTGAGAGATTGGGAGAGACAGTGCAGGCAGTGTGTGTGTGTGAGAGATGGAGAGAGAGTAGAGGCAGTGTGTGAGGGTGAGAGATGGAGAGAGAGTAGAGGCAATGTGTGTGGGCGAGACATGGTGAGAGAGTGGAGGCAGTGTGTGTGTGTGAGAGATAAGGGAGAGTGGATGCAGTGTTTGTGAGTGAGAGATGGAGAGAGAGTGGAGGCAGTGTGTGTGGTTGAGAGATAGAGAGAGAGTGGAGGCAGTGTGTATGGGTGAAAGATGGTGAGAGAGTGCAGACAGTGTGTGTGGGTGAGAGATAAGGGAGAGTGGATGCAGCGTGGATGAGTGAGAGATGGAGAGAGAGCGCAGGCAGTGTGTGTGTGTGAGAGATAAGGGAGAGTGGATTCAGTGTGTGTGAGTGAGAGATGGAGAGAGAGTGCAGGCAGTGTGTGTGAGTGAGAGATGGAGAGAGCGTGGAGGCAGTGTGTGTGGGTGAGTTATAGAGAGAGAGTGAAGGCAGTGTGTGTGTGTGAGAGTTAGACAGACAGTGGAGGCAGTGTGTGTGGGCAAGACATGGTGAGAGAGTGTATGCAGTGTGTGTGGGTGAGCGAAGATGAGAGCGTGGAGGCAGTGTGTACGGGTGAGAGATAAGGTAGAGTGGATGCAGTGTGTGTGAGTGAGAGATGGAGAGAGGGTGGAGGCAGTGTGTGTGGGTGAGAGATAGAGGGAGAGTGGAGGCAGTGTGTGTGGGGGAGAGATGGAGAAATATTGCAGGCATTATGTGTGGATGAGAGATGGAGAGAGAGTGCAAGCAGTGTGTGTGTGAATGAGAGATGGAGAGAGAGAGGAAGCATAGTGTGTGAGAAAGAGATGGATAGAGAGTGCAGGCAGTGTGTGTGGGTGAAGATGGAGAGAGAATGGAGCCAGTGTGTGTGAGAGAGATGAAGAGAGAGTGGGGACAGTGTGTGTGGGTGAGAGATGGTGAGAGAATGGGGACAGTGTGTGTGGCTGAGAGATAGAGAGAGATTGGAGGCAGTGTGTGTGTGTGAGAGATGGAGAGAATGCAGGCAGTGTGTGTGTTTGAGAGAAGGAGAAAGAGTGGAGGCAGTCTGTGTGGGTGAGAGATGGAGAGAGTTTGGAGGCAATGTGTGTTGGCGAGAGATGGTGAGAGAGTGGAGGCAGTGTGTGTGGGTGAGAGATAGGGAGATAGTGGAGGCAGTGTGCATGGGTGAGAGATAGAGAAGGAGTGCAGTCAGTGTGTGTGAGTGAGAGATGGAGATAGAATGGAGGCAGTGTGTGTGAGTGGGAGATGGAGAGAGCGTGCAGGCAGTGTGTGTGAGAGAGATGAAGAGAGAGTGCAGGCAGTGTGTGTGTGTGACAGATGGAGAGAGAGTGGAGACAGTGTATGTGTGTGAGAGATGGAGAAAGAGTGCAGGCAGTGTGTGTGAGTGAGAGATGGAGAGAGAATGCTGGCAGTGTGTGTGTGAGAGAGATGAAGAGATAATGCAGGCAGTGTGTGTGGGTGAGAGATGGAGAGAGAGTGCTGGAATTGTGTGTGTGAGAGAGATGAAGAGATAATGAAGGCAGTTTGTGTGAGAGACATGAAGAGAGAATGCAGGCAGTTTGTGTTTGTGAGAGATAGAGCGAGAGGGAAGACAGTGTGTGTGGGGGAGAGTTATAGAAACATTGCAGGCAGTGTGTGTGTGGATGAGAGATGGAGAGAGAGAGGAGGCATTGTGTGTGAGAAAGAGATGGAGAGAGAGTGCAGGCAGTGTGTTTGGGTGAGAGATAGAGAGAGAATGGAGCCAGTGTGTGTGAGAGAGATGAAGAGTGAGTGGGGACAGTGTGTGTGGGTGAGAGATGGTGAGAGAATGGAGCCAGCGTGTGTGTTTGAGATGGAGAGAGTATGGGAACAGTGTGTGTGGGTGAGAGATAGAGAGAGAGAGGAGGCAGTGTGTGTGTGTGAGAGATGAAGAGAGAGGGAAGGCAGTTTGTGTGTGTGTGAGAGATGGAGAGAGAGTGCAGGCAGTGTGTGTGGGTCAGAGATGGAGAGAGACTGGAGGCAGTGTGTGCGGGTTAGAGATGGAGAGACAGTGGAGGCAGTGTGTGCGGGTGAGAGATAAGGGAGAGTTGAGGCAGTGTATGAGAGAGAGAGATGGAAAGAGAGAGCAGGCAATGTGTGTGTGAGAGAGATGGAGAGAGTGGAGGCAGTGTGTGTCAGTGAGAGATGGAGAGAGAATGGAGCCAGTGTGTTTGAGAGATATGAAGAGTGAGTGGGGACAGTGTGTGTGGTTGAGAGATGGTGAGAGAATGGAGCCAGTGTGTGTGTGAGAGATGGAGAGAGAATGGGAACAGTGAGTGTGGGTGAGAGATAGAGAGACTGTGGAGGCAGTGTGTGTGTGTGAGAGATGGAGAGAGAATGCAGGCAGTGTGTGTGGGTGAGAGATGGAGAGAGAGTGGAGGCAGTGTGAGTGGGTGAGAGATGGAGAGATAGTCAAGGCAGTGTGTGCGGGTGAGAGATAAGGCAGAGTTGAGGCAGTGTCTGTGAGAGAGAGATGGAGAGAGACAGCAGGCAATGTGTGTGTGAGAGGGAGATAGAGAGAGTAAAAGCAGTGTGTGTGTGTGAGAGATGAAGAGATAGTGGAGGCAGTGTGTGTGAGTGAGTGATGGAGAGAGAGTGGAGGCATTGTGAGTGAGTGAGAGATGGAGAGAGTTGGAGAAGGTGTGTGTGAGTGACAGATGGAGTAAGATTGCAGGCAGTGTGTGTGAGAGGGAGATAGAGAGAGTGCAGGCAGTGTGTGTGTGTAAGAGATGAAGAGATAGTGGAGGCAGTGTGTGTGAGTGAGAGATGGAGAGAGAGTGGAGGCATTGTGAGTGAGTGAGAGATGGAGAGAGTTGGAGAAGGTGTGTGTGAGTGACAGATGGAGTAAGATTGCAGGCAGTGTGTGTGAGAGGGAGATAGAGAGAGTGCAGGCAGTGTGTGTGTGTAAGAGATGAACAGATAGTGGAGGTAGTGTGTGTGAGTGAGAGATGGAGAGAGAGTGGAGGCAGTGTGTGCGGGTGAGAGATAAGGGACAGTGGAGGCATTGTGTGTGAGTGAGAGATGGAGAGAGAGAGTGCAGGCAGTGTGTGTGAGTGAGAGATGGAGAGAGAGAGTGCAGGCAGTGGGTGTGAGTGAGAGATGGAGAGAGCATGGAGGCAGTGTGTGTGGGTGAGAATAGAGAGAGAGTGGAGGCAGTGTGATTGTGTGAGAGTTGGACGTAGATGGAGGCAGTGTGTGTGGGTGAGAGATGGAGAGAGAGTAGAGGCAGTGTGTGTGGGTGAGAGATGGAGAGAGAGTAGAGGCAGTGTGTGTGCATCAGAGATGGAGAGAGAGTGCAGGCAGTGTGTGTGGGTGAGAGATGGAGAGAGAGTGGAGGCAGTGTATGTGGCTGAGCGATGTTGAGAGATTGGAGGCAGTTTTTTTGGGTGAGAGATAGAGGGAGAGTGGAGGCAGTGTGTGTGGGTGAGAGATAAGGGACAGTGGAGGCATTGCGTGTGAGTGAGAGATGGAGAGAGAGATTGCAGGCAGTGTGTGTGAGAGAGAGATGGAGAGAGCGTGGAGGCAGTGTGTGTGGGTGAGATATAGAGAGAGAGTGGAGGCAGTGTGTTTGTGTGAGAGTTGAACAGAGAGTGGAGGCAGTGTTTGTGGGTGAGAGATTGAGAGAGAGTAGAGGCAGTGTGTGTGCGTCAGAGATGGAGAGAGAGTGCAGGCAGTGTGTCTGGTTGAGAGCGAGTGAGATTGCAGGCAGTGTCTGTGGGTGAGAGATGGAGAGAGAGTGGAGACAGTGTGTGTGGGTGTGACATAGAGAGAGAGTGCAAGCAGTGTGTGTGGGTGAGAGATAAGGGAGAGTGGAGGCATTGTGTGTGAGTGAGAGATGGAGAGAGAGAGGAGGCAGTTTGTGTGTGTGTGAGAGTTTGCGATACAGTGGAAGCAGTGTGTGTGGGCGAGACATGGTGAGAGAGTGGAGGCAGTGTGTGTGGGTGAGAGATGGAGAGAGAGTGGAGACAGTGTGTGTGAGTGAGAGATGGCGAAAGAGTGCAGGCAGTGTGTGTGTGTGAGAGATGAAAAGATACTGAGGCAGTGTGTGTGTGTGAGAGATGAAGAGATATTGGAGGCAGTGTGTGTGTGTGAGAGATGGAGAGAGAATGGGGACAGTGTGTGTGGGTGAGAGGTAGAGAGAGATTGGAGGCAGTGTGTGTTTGTGAGAGATGGATATAGAGTGCAGGCAGTTTGTGTGTTTGACAGATGGAGAGAGAGTGCAGGCAGTGGGTGTGGGTGAGAAATAGAGAGAGAGTTGAGGCATTGTGTGTGAAACAGAGGTAGATAGAGAGTGCAGGCAGTGTGTGTGAGTGAGAGATGGCGAGAGAGAGCAGGCAGTGTTTGTGAGAGAGATAAAGAGAGAGTGCAGGCCGTGTGTGTGTGTGAGAGATGGAGAAAGAGTACAGGCAGTGTGTGTGTGAGAGAGATGAAGACATAATGCAGTTTGTGTGTGTTTGTGTGAGATGAAGAGAGAGTGCAGGCAGTTTGTGTGTGTGAGAGATGGAGCGAGAGGGAAGATAATGTGTGTGGGGGAGAGATGGAGAAGTATTGCAGGCAGTATGTGTGGAAGAGAGATGGAGAGAGAGTGCTGGCATTGTGTGTGTGGTTGAGAGATGGAGAGAGAGAGGAAGCATTGTGTGTGAGAAAGAGATGGAGCGAGCGTGCAGGCAATGTGTGTGGGTGAGAGATGGAGAGAGAATGGAGCCAGTGTGTTTGAGAGAGATGAAGAGAGAGTGGGGACAGTGTGTGTGCGTGAGAGATGATGAGAGAATGGAGCCAGTATGTGTGTGAGAGATGGAGAGAGAATGGGGACAATTTTTGTGTGTGAGAGATAGAGAGAGAGTGGAGGTAGTTTGTGTGTGTGAGATTGTGAGAGAGTGAAGGCAGTGTGTGTGTGTGAGAAATGTAGAGAGAATGCAGGCAGTTAGTGTGGGTGAGAGATGGAGAGAGAGTGCAGGCAGTGTGTGTGAGTGAGAGATGGAGAGAGAATGCTGGCAGTGTGTGTGTGAGAGAGATGAAGAGATAATGCAGGCAGTGTGTGTGGGCGAGAAATGAAGAGAGATTGCAGGCAGTTTGTGTGTGTGAGAGATGGAGCGAGAGGGAAGACAGTGTGTGTGGGGGAGAGATGGAGAAATATTGCAGGCAGTATTTGTGGAAGAGAAATGGAGAGAGAGTGCAGGCATTGTGTGTGTGGTTGAGAGATGGAGAGAGAGAGGTAGCATAGTCTGTGAGAAATAGATGGAGAGAGACTGCAGGCAGTGTGTGTGGGTGAGAGATGGAGAGAGAATGGAGCCAGTGTGTGTGAGAGAGATGAAGAGAGAGTGGGGACAGTGTGTGTGGGTGAGAGATGGAGAGAGAATGGGGACAGTGTGTGTGGCAGAGAAATAGAGAGAGAGTGGAGGCAGTGTGTGTGTGTGAGAGATGGAGAGAGAGTGAAGGCAATGTGTGTGTCTGAGAAATGTAGAGAGAATGCAGGTAGTGAATGTGGGTGAGAGATGGAGAGAGAGTGGAGACAATGTGTGTCTGTGAGAGATGGAGAAAGAGTGCAGGCAGTGTGTGTGAGTGAGAGATGGAGAGAGAGTGCTGGCAGTGTGTGTGTGAGAGAGTTGAAGAGATAATGCAGGTAGTGTGTGTGGGTGAGAGATGGAGAGAGAGTGCTGTCAGTGTGTGTGTGAGAGAGATGAAGAGATAATGCAGGCAGTTTGTGTGAGAGACATGAAGAGAGGTTACAGGCAGTGTTTGTGTGGGAGAGATGCAGAGAGAGTGGAGACAGTGTGTGTGTGTGAGAGATAGAGAAAGAGTGCAGGCAGTGTGTGTGTGAGAGAGATGAAGAGATAATGCTGGCAGTTTGTGTGAGAGACATGAAGAGAGAGGGCAGGCAGTTTGTGTGTGTGAGAGATGGAGAGAGAGTGCTGGCAGTGTGTGTGTGAGAGAGATTAAGAGATAATGCAGGTAGTGTATGTGGGTGAGAGATGGAGAGATAGTGCTGTCAGTGTGTGTGTGAGAGAGATGAAGAGATAAAGCAGGCAGTTTGTGTGAGAGACATGAAGAGAGAGCGCAGGCAGTTTGTGTGTGTGAGAGATGTAGCGAGAGGGAAGACAGTGTGTGTGGGGGAGAGATGGAGAAATATTGCAGGCAGTATTTGTGGAAGAGAAATGGAGAGAGAGTGCAGGCATTGTGTGTGTGGTTGAAAGATGGAGAGAGAAAGGTAGCATAGTCTGTGAGAAATAGATGGAGAGAGACTGCAGGCAGTGTGTGTGGGTGAGAGATGGAGAGAGAATGGAGCCAGTGTGTGTGAGAGAGATGGAGAGAGAGTGGGGACAGTGTGTGTGGGTGAGAGATGGAGAGAGAATGGGGACAGTGTGTGTGGCAGAGAGATAGAGAGAGAGTGGAGGCAGTGTGTGTGTGTGAGAGATGGAGAGAGAGTGAAGGCAATGTGTGTGTCTGAGAAATGTAGAGAGAATGCAGGTAGTGAATGTGGGTGAGAGATGGAGAGAGAGTGGAGACAATGTGTGTCTGTGAGAGATGGAGAAAGAGTGCAGGCAGTGTGTGTGAGTGAGAGATGGAGAGAGAGTGCTGGCAGTGTGTGTGTGAGAGAGTTGAAGAGATAATGCAGGTAGTGTGTGTGGGTGAGAGATGGAGAGAGAGTGCTGTCAGTGTGTGTGTGAGAGAGATGAAGAGATAATGCAGGCAGTTTGTGTGAGAGACATGAAGAGAGGTTACAGGCAGTGTTTGTGTGGGAGAGATGCAGAGAGAGTGGAGACAGTGTGTGTGTGTGAGAGATAGAGAAAGAGTGCAGGCAGTGTGTGTGTGAGAGAGATGAAGAGATAATGCTGGCAGTTTGTGTGAGAGACATGAAGAGAGAGGGCAGGCAGTTTGTGTGTGTGAGAGATGGAGAGAGAGTGCTGGCAGTGTGTGTGTGAGAGAGATTAAGAGATAATGCAGGTAGTGTATGTGGGTGAGAGATGGAGAGATAGTGCTGTCAGTGTGTGTGTGAGAGAGATGAAGAGATAAAGCAGGCAGTTTGTGTGAGAGACATGAAGAGAGAGCGCAGGCAGTTTGTGTGTGTGAGAGATGTAGCGAGAGGGAAGACAGTGTGTGTGGGGGAGAGATGGAGAAATATTGCAGGCAGTGTGTGTGGAAGAGAGATGGAGAGAGAGTGCAGGCAGTTTGTGTGTGGATGAGAGGTGGAGAGAGAATGGAGCCAGTGTGTTTGAGAGAGATGAAGAGTGAGTGGGGACAGTGTGTGTGGTTGAGAGATGGTGAGAGAATGGAGCCAGTGCGGGTGAGAGATGGAGAGAGAATGGGAACAGTGTGTGTGGGTGAGAGATAGAGAGACTGTGGAGGCAGTGTGTGTGTGTGAGAGATGGAGAGAGAATGCAGGCAGTGTGTGTGGGTGAGAGATGGAGAGAGAGTCGAGGCAGTGTGTGCGGGTGAGAGATAAGGCAGAGTTGAGGCAGTGTGTGTGAGAGAGAGATGGAGAGAGACAGCAGGCAATGTGTGTGTGAAATGGAGATAGAGAGGGTGCAGGCAGTGTGTGTGGTTGAGAGAACGAGAGAGATTGCAGTCAGTGTGTGTGGGTGAGAGATGGAGAGAGAGTGGAGACAGTGTATGTGAGTGAGAGATGGTGAAAGAGTGCAGGCAGTGTGTGTGTGTGAGAGATGAAAAGATGCTGGAGGCAGTGTGTGTGTGTGAGAGATAAGGGACAGTGGAGGCATTGTGTGTGAGTGAGAGATGGAGAGAGAGATTGCAGGCAGTGTGTGTGAGTGAGAGATGGAGAGAGCGTGGAGGCAGTGTATGTGGGTGAGATATAGAGAGAGAGTGGATGCAGTGTGTTTGTGTGAGAGTTGAACAGAGAGTGGAGGCAGTGTGTGTGGGTGAGAGATGGAGAGAGAGTAGAGGCAGTGTGTGTGCGTCAGAGATGGAGAGAGAGTGCAGTTTGTGTGGTTGAGAGAACGAGCGAGATTGCAGGCAGTGTCTGTGGGTGAGAGATGGAGAGAGAGTGGAGACATTGTGTGTGAGTGAGAGATGGCGAAAGAGTGCAGGCAGTGTGTGTGTGTGAGAGATGAAAAGATACTGGAGGCAGTGTGTGTGTGTGAGAGATGAAGAGATATTGGAGGCAGTGTCTGTGAGCGAGAGATGGAGAGAGAGTGCAGGCAGAGTGTGTGAGAGAGATGGAGAGAGAGTGGAGGCAGTGTGTGTGTGTGAGAGATGAAGAGAGTTTGCAGGCAGTGTGTGTGAGAGAGATGAAGAGAGATTTCAGGCAATGTGTGAAAAAGGGAGAAAGAGTGGAGACAGTGTGTGTATGTGAGAGATGGAGAAGGAGTGCAGGCAGTGTGTGAGGAAGAGAGATGCTGAGGGAGTGGAGGCAGTGGGTGTGTGTGAGAGATGGAGAAAGAGTGCAGGCAGTTTGTGTGGGTGAGAAATAAAGAGAGAAGGGAGACACTGTATGTATGTGAGAGATGGAGAAAGAGTGCAGGCAGTGTGTGTGGAAAAGAGATGGTGAGGGAGTGGAGGCAATGTGTTTGGGTGAGAGATAGAGAGAGTGGAGGCAGTGTGTGTGGGTGAGACATAGAGTGAGAGTGCAAGCAGTGTGTGTGGGTGAGAGATAAGGGCGAGTGGAAGCATTGTGTGTGAGTGAGAGATGGAGAGAGAGTGGAGGCAGTGTGTGTGGGTGAGAGATAGAGAGAGAGTGCAAGCAGTGTGTGTGGGTGAGAGATGGAGAGAGAGTGGAGGCATTGTGAGTGAGTGAGAGATGGAGAGAGTTGGAGAAGGTGTGTGTGAGTGACAGATGGAGTAAGATTGCAGGCAGTGTGTGTGAGAGGGAGATAGAGAGAGTGCAAGCAGTGTGTGTGTGTAAGAGATGAAGAGATAGTGGAGGTAGTGTGTGTGAGTGAGAGATGGAGAGAGAGTGGAGGCAGTGTGTGCGGGTGAGAGATAAGGGACAGTGGAGGCATTGTGTGTGAGTGAGAGATGGAGAGAGAGAGTGCAGGCAGTGTGTGTGAGTGAGAGATGGACAGAGAGAGTGCAGGCAGTGGGTGTGAGTGAGAGATGGAGAGAGCGTGGAGGCAGTGTGTGTGGGTGAGAATAGAGAGAGAGTGGAGGCAGTGTGATTGTGTGAGAGTTGGACATAGATGGAGGCAGTGTGTGTGGGTGAGAGATGGAGAGAGAGTAGAGGCAGTGTGTGTGCGTCAGAGATGGAGAGAGAGTGCAGGCAGTGTGCGTGGGTGAGAGATGGAGAGAGAGTGGAGACAGTGTGTGTGAGTGAGAGATGAAAAGATACTGGAGGCAGTGTGTGTGTGTGAGAGATGAAGAGATATTGGAGGCAGTGTCTGTGAGTGAGAGATGGAGAGAGAGAGTGCAGGCAGTGTGTGTGATTGAGAGATGGAGAGAGAGTGGAGTCAGTTTGTGTGTGTGTGAGAGTTTGCGAGAGAGTGGAAGCAGTTTGTGTGGGTGATAGATGGAGAGAGGTAGGAGGCAGTATGTGTGGGCGAGACATGGTGAGAGAGTGGAGGCAGTGTGTGTCGGTGAGAGATAAGGGAGAGTGGATGCAGTGCGTGTGAGTGAGAGATGGAGAGAGCGTGGAGGCAGTGTGTGGGTGAGATAGAGAGAGAGTGGTGGCAGTGTGTGTTGGTGAGAGATAAGGGAAAGGGCATACATTGTGTGTGAGTGAGAGATGGAGAGAGATTGGAGGCAGTGTGTGTGGGTGAGAAATGGAGAGAAGGGTTGGCAGTGGGTGTGAGTGAGAGATGGAGAGAGAGTGCAGGCAGAGTGTGTGAGAGAGATGAAGAGAGAGTGGAGGCAGTGTGTGTGGGTGAGAGAAAGAGAGAGATTGCAGGCAGTGTGTCTGAGAGAAATGAAGAGAGAGTGCAGGCAATGTGTGTGTGTGAGAGATGGAGAGAGAGTGGAGACAGTTTGTGTATGTGAGAGATGTAGAAAGATTGAAGGCAGTGTGTGTGGAAGAGAGATGCTGAGGGAGTGGAGGCAGTGGGTGTGTGTGAGAGACGGAGAAATAGTGCAGGCAATTTGTGTGGGTGAGAAATAAGGGAGAGTGGAGGCAGTGTTTGTGGGTGAGAGATAAAGAGAGATTGCAGACAGTGTGCCTATCTCAGAGATGGAGAAAGAGACCAGGCAGTGTGTATGGAAAAGAGATGGTGAGTACTTGGAGGCAGTGTGTGTGTGATAGATGGAGAAAGAGTGCAGGCAGTGTGTGTGGGTGAGAAATAAGGGAGAGTGGAGACAGTGTGTGTGGGTGAGATATAAAGAGAGATTCGAGGCAGTGTGTGAGAGTGAGAGATAAAGAGGGAGAGGAGGCAATGCGTGTGAGTGAGAGATGCAGAGAGAGTGCAGGCAGTGTGTGTGTGTGAGAGATAGAGAGAGCGTGGAGGCAGTGTGTGTGGGTGAGAGATGGATAGAGAGTGGATGCAGAGTGTCTTTGTTGAGTGATGGAGAGAGAGTGGAGGCAGTGTGTGTGTGTGTGAGAGATGGAGAGAGAATGGGGACATTGTGTGTGGGTGAAAGGTAGAGAGAGATCGGAGGCAGTGTGTGTTTGTGACAGATGGAGATAGAGTGCAGGCAGTATGTGTGTTTGACAGATGGAGAGAGAGTGCAGGCAGTGGGTGTGGGTGAGAGATGGAGAGAGAGTTGAGGCAGTGTGTGTGAGAGAGAGGGATATAGAGAGTGCAGGCAGTGTGTGTGAGTGAGAGATGGCGAGAGAGAGCAAGCAGTGTGTGTGAGAGAGATAAAGAGAGAGTGCAGGCAGTGTGTGTGAGTGAGAGATGGAGAGAGTGTGGAGACAGTGTGTGTGTGTGAGAGATGGAGAAAGAGTACAGGCAGTGCGTGTGAGTGAGAGATGGAGAGAGAGCTGACAATGTGTGTGTGAGAGAGATGAAGAGATAATGCAGGCAGTTTGTGTTTGTGTGAGATGGAGCGAGCGGGAAGACAGTGTGTGTGGGGGAGAGATGGATAAATATTGCAGGCAGTATGTGTGGAAGAGAGATGGAGTGAGAGTGCAGGCATTGTGTGTGTGGTTGAGAGATGGAGAGAGAGAGGAAGCATAGTGTGTGAGAAAGAGATGGAGAGAGACTGCAGGCAGTGTGTGTGGGTGAGAGATGGAGATAGTGTGCAGGCAGTGTGTGTGGGTGAGAGATGGAGAGAGAGTGGAGGCAGTGTGTGCGGATGAGAGACGGAGAGAGAGTGGAGAAGGTCTGTGTGAGTGAGAGATGGAGAGAGATTGCAGGCAGTGTGTGTGAGAGGGAGATAGAGAGAGTGCAGGCAGTGTGTTTGTGTGAGAGATGAAGAGAGCGTGGAGGCAGTTTGTGTGGCTGAGATATAGAGAGAGATTGGAGGCAGTGTTTGTGGCTGAGAAATGTAGAGAGAGTGGAGACAGTGTGTGTGAGTGAGAGATGATGAAAGAGTGCAGGCAGTGTGTGTAAGTGAGAGATAGAGTGCAGGCAGTGTGTGTGATTGAGAGATGGAGAGAGAGTGCAGGCAGATTGTGTGTGAGAGACGAAGAGAGAGTGGAGGCAGTGTGTGTGGGTGAGAGATGGAGAGAGATTGCAGGCAGTGTGCGTGAGAGAGATGAAGAGAGAGTTCAGGCAATGTGTGTATGTGAGAGATGGAGAAAGAGTGCAGGCAGCTTGTGTGGGTGAGATATAAGGGGGAGTGGAGGAAGTCTGTGTGGGTGTGAGATGGAGATAGTTAGGAGGCAGTGTGTGTGGGCGAGACATGGTGAGAGAGTGGATGCAGTGTGTGTGGGTGAGAGATAGAGAGAGAATGGAGGCAGTGTGTGTGGGTGAGCGAAGGTGAGAGAGTGGAGGCAGTTTGTTTGGGTGAGAGATAAGGGAGAGGGCATGCATTATGTGTGAGTGAGATATGGAGAGAGTGTGGAGGCAGTGTGTGTGGGTGAGAGATAAGGGAGAGTGGATGCAGTTCGTGTCAGTGAGAGATGGAGAGAGAGGGTTGGCAGTGGGTGTGAGTGAGAGATGGCGAGAGCGTGGAGCCAGTGTGTGTTGGTGAGAGATAGAGAGAGATTGGAGGCAGTGTTTGTGTGAGAGAGATGAAGAGAGAGTGGAAGCAGTGTGTTTGGGTGAGAGATGGAGAGAGATTGCAGGCAATTTGTGTGAGAGAGATGAACAGAGAGTGCAGGCAATGTGTGTGTGTGAGAGATGGAGAGAGAGTGGAGACTGATTGTGCATGTTAGAGATGGAAAAAGATTGCAGGCAGTGTGTGTGGAAGAGAGATGCTGAGGGAGTGGATGCAGTGGTTGTGTGTGAGAGATGGAGAAATAGTGCAGGCAGTTTGTGTGGGTGAGAAATAAGGGAGAGTGCAGGCAGTGTGTGTGGGTGAGAAATAAGGGAGAATGGAGACAGTGTGTGTGGGTGAGAGATAAATAGAGATTGGAGACAGTGTGTGTATCTCAGAGATGGAGAAAGATTGCAGGCAGTGTGTGTGTAAAAGAGATGGTGAGGGAGTGGAGGCAGTGTGTGTGTGTGAGAGATGGAGAAAGAGTGCAGGCAGTGTGTGTGGGTGAGAAATAAGGGAGAGTGGAGGCAGTGTGTGTGGTTGAGAGATAACGAGAGATTGGCGGCAGTGTGTGTGACTGAGAGATAAAGAGGGAGAGGAGGCAGTGTGTGTGAGTGAGAGATGGAGAGAGAGTGCAGGCAGTGTGTGTGTGTGAGAGATAGAGAGAGCGTGGAGGCAGTGTGTGTGGGTGAGAGATGGATAGAGAGTGGATGCAGAGTGTCTTTGTTGAGTGATGGAGAGAGAGTGGAGGCAGTGTGTGTGTGTGTGAGAGATGGAGAGAGAATGGGGACATTGTGTGTGGGTGAAAGGTAGAGAGAGATCGGAGGCAGTGTGTGTTTGTGCCAGATGGAGATAGAGTGCAGGCAGTATGTGTGTTTGACAGATGGAGAGAGAGTGCAGGCAGTGGGTGTGGGTGAGAGATGGAGAGAGAGTTGAGGCAGTGTGTGTGAGAGAGAGGGATATAGAGAGTGCAGGCAGTGTGTGTGAGTGAGAGATGGCGAGAGAGAGCAGGCAGTGTGTGTGAGAGAGATAAAGAGAGAGTGCAGGCAGTGTGTGTGAGTGAGAGAGGGAGAGAGTGTGGAGACAGTGTGTGTGTGTGAGAGATGGAGAAAGAGTACAGGCAGTGCGTGTGAGTGAGAGATGGAGAGAGAGCTGACAATGTGTGTGTGAGAGAGATGAAGAGATAATGCAGGCAGTTTGTGTTTGTGTGAGATGGAGCGAGAGGGAAGACAGTGTGTGTGGGGGAGAGATGGAGAAATATTGCAGGCAGTATGTGTGGAAGAGAGATGGAGTGAGAGTGCAGGCATTGTGTGTGTGGTTGAGAGATGGAGAGAGAGAGGAAGCATAGTGTGTGAGAAAGAGATGGAGAGAGACTGCAGGCAGTGTGTGTGGGTGAGAGATGGAGATAGTGTGCAGGCAGTGTGTGTGGGTGAGAGATGGAGAGAGAGTGGAGGCAGTGTGTGCGGATGAGAGACGGAGAGAGAGTGGAGAAGGTCTGTGTGAGTGAGAGACGGAGAGAGATTGCAGGCAGTGTGTGTGAGAGGGAGATAGAGAGAGTGCAGGCAGTGTGTTTGTGTGAGAGATGAAGAGAGCGTGGAGGCAGTTTGTGTGGCTGAGATATAGAGAGAGATTGGAGGCAGTGTTTGTGGCTGAGAAATGTAGAGAGAGTGGAGACAGTGTGTGTGAGTGAGAGATGATGAAAGAGTGCAGGCAGTGTGTGTAAGTGAGAGATAGAGTGCAGGCAGTGTGTGTGATTGAGAGATGGAGAGAGAGTGCAGGCAGATTGTGTGTGAGAGACGAAGAGAGAGTGGAGGCAGTGTGTGTGGGTGAGAGATGGAGAGAGATTGCAGGCAGTGTGCGTGAGAGAGATGAAGAGAGAGTTCAGGCAATGTGTGTATGTGAGAGATGGAGAAAGAGTGCAGGCAGCTTGTGTGGGTGAGATATAAGGGGGAGTGGAGGAAGTCTGTGTGGGTGTGAGATGGAGATAGTTAGGAGGCAGTGTGTGTGGGCGAGACATGGTGAGAGAGTGGATGCAGTGTGTGTGGGTGAGAGATAGAGAGAGAATGGAGGCAGTGTGTGTGGGTGAGCGAAGGTGAGAGAGTGGAGGCAGTTTGTTTGGGTGAGAGATAAGGGAGAGGGCATGCATTATGTGTGAGTGAGATATGGAGAGAGTGTGGAGGCAGTGTGTGTGGGTGAGAGCTAAGGGAGAGTGGATGCAGTTCGTGTCAGTGAGAGATGGAGAGAGAGGGTTGGCAGTGGGTGTGAGTGAGAGATGGCGAGAGCGTGGAGCCAGTGTGTGTGGGTGAGAGATAGAGAGAGATTGGAGGCAGTGTTTGTGTGAGAGAGATGAAGAGAGAGTGGAAGCAGTGTGTTTGGGTGAGAGATGGAGAGAGATTAAAGGCAATGTGTGTGAGAGAGATGAACAGAGAGTGCAGGCAATGTGTGTGTGTGAGAGATGGAGAGAGAGTGGAGACTGATTGTGCATGTGAGAGATGGAAAAAGATTGCAGGCAGTGTGTGTGGAAGAGAGATGCTGAGGGAGTGGATGCAGTGGTTGTGTGTGAGAGATGGAGAAATAGTGCAGGCAGTTTGTGTGGGTGAGAAATAAGGGAGAGTGCAGGCAATGTGTGTGGGTGAGAAATAAGGGAGAATGGAGACAGTGTGTGTGGGTGAGAGATAAATAGAGATTGGAGACAGTGTGTGTATCTCAGAGATGGAGAAAGATTGCAGGCAGTGTGTGTGTAAAAGAGATGGTGAGGGAGTGGAGGCAGTGTGTGTGTGTGAGAGATGGAGAAAGAGTGCAGGCAGTGTGTGTGGGTGAGAAATAAGGGAGAGTGGAGGCAGTGTGTGTGGTTGAGAGATAACGAGAGATTGGCGGCAGTGTGTGTGACTGAGAGATAAAGAGGGAGAGGAGGCAGTGTGTGTGAGTGAGAGATGGAGAGAGAGTGCAGGCAGTGTGTGTGTGTGAGAGATAGAGAGAGCGTGGAGGCAGTGTGTGTGGGTGAGAGATGGATAGAGAGTGGAGGCAGTGTGTATTTGTAGAGTGATGGAGAGAGAGTGGAAGCAGTGTGTGTGTGTGAGAGAAGGAGAAAGAATGGGGACAGTGTGTGTGGGTGAGAGGTAGAGAGAGAGTGAAGGCAGTGTGTGTTTGTGATAGAGTGCAGGCAGTGTGTGTGTTTGTCAGATGGAGAGAGAGTGCAGACAGTTTGTGGGTGTGAGAGATGGAGAGAGTGGAGGCAGTGTGTTTGAGTGAGTGATGGAGAGAGAGTGGAGAAGGTCTGTGTGACTGAGAGATGGAGAGAGATTGCAGGCAGTGTGTGTGAGAGGGAGATAGAGAGAGTGCAGGCAGTGTGTGTGTGTGAGAGATGAAGAGAGCGTGGAGGCAGTTTGTGTGGGTGAGAGATGGAGAGATAGTGGAAGCAGTGTGTGTGGGTGAGAGATGGAGAGATTTAGGAGGCAGTGTGTGTGGGCGAGACATGGTGAGAGAGTGGATGCAGTGTGTGTGGGTGAGAGATAGAGAGAGAATGGAGGCAGTGTGTGTGGGTGAGCGAAGGTGAGAGAGTGGAGGCAGTTTGTTTGGGTGCGAGATAAGGGAGAGGGCATGCATTATGTGTGAGTGAGAGATGGAGAGAGTGTGGAGGCAGTGTGTGTGGGTGAGAGATAAGGGAGAGTGGATGCAGTGCGTGTGAGTGAGAGATGGAGAGAGAGGGTTGGCAGTGGGTGTGAGTGAGAGATGGCGAGAGCATGGAGCCAGTGTGTGTGGGTGAGAGATAGAGAGAGAGTGGAGGCAGTGTTTGTGAGAGAGAGATGGAGAGAAAGTTCAGGCAGAGTGTGTGAGAGAGATGAAGAGAGAGTGGAGGCAGTGTGTGTGGGTGAGAGATGGAGAGAGTTTGGAGGCAATGTTTGTTGGTGAGAGATGGTGAGAGAGTGGAGGCAGTGTGTGTGGGTGAGAGATGGAGAGAGAGTGGAGGAATAGTGTGCAGTTGAGAGATAAGAGAAACTTGAGGCAGTGTGTGAGAGAGATGGAGAGAGGGAGCAGGCAATGTGTGTGTGAGAGAGATGGAGAGAGTGGAGGCAGTTTGTGTGAGTGAGAGATGGAGAGAGAGTGGAGAAGGTCTGTGTGAGGGAGAGATGGAGAGAGATTGCAGGCAGTGTGTGTGAGAGGGAGATAGAGAGAATGCAGGCAGTGTGTGTGTGTGAGAGATGATGAAAGAGTGCAGGCAGTGTGTGTAAGTGAGAGATAGATTGCAAGCAGTGTGTGTGTGTCAGAGATGAAGAGATAGTGAAGGCAGTGTGTGTGTGTGAGAGTTGGAGAGAGCGTGCAGGCAGAGTGTGTGTGAGAGACTGGAGGCAGTGTGTGTGGGTGAGAGATGGAGAGAGATTGCAGGCAGTGTGCGTGAGAGAGATGAAGAGAGAGTTCAGGCAATGTGTGTATGTGAGAGATGGAGAGAGAGTGCAGGCAGTGTGTGAGGAAGAGAGATGCTGAGGGAGTGGAGGCAGTGGGTGTGTGTGAGAGATGGAGAAAGTGTGCAGGCAGTTTGTGTGGGTGAGAAATAAGGGAGAGTGGAGGCAGTGTGTGTGGGTGAGAGATAAAGAGAGATTGGAGACAGTGTGTGTGAGTGAGAGATAATGAGGGAGAGGAGAATGTGTGTGTGAGTGAGAGATGAAGAGAGAGTGCAGGCAGTGTGTGTGTGTGAGAGATAGAGAGAGCATGGAGGCAGTGTGTGTGGGTGAGAGATGGATAGAGAGTGGAGGCAGTGTGTGTTTGTTGAGTGATGGAGAGACAGTGGAGGCAGTGTGTGTGTGTGTGAGAGATGGAGAGAGATTGAAGGCAGTGTGTGTGTGTGAGAGATGGAGAGAGATTGCAGGCAGTGGGTGTGGGTGAGAGATGGAGAGAGATTGGATGCAGTGTGTGTGTGAGAGAGATAGAGAGATAATGCAGGCAGGGTGTGTGAGTGAGAGATGGAGAGAGAGTGCAGGCAGTGTGTGTGAGAGAGTTGAAGAGAGAGTGCAAGCAGTGTGTTTGTGTGAGAGATGGAGAGATAGTGGAGACAGTGTGTGTGTGTCTGAGAGATGGAGAGAGAGTGGAGACAGTGTGTTTGAGTGAGAGATGGAGAAAGAGTGCAGCCAGTGTGTGTGAGTGAGAGATGGAGAGAGAGTAGAGGCAGTGTATGTGCATGTGAGATGGAGAGAGAGTAGATGCATTGTGTGTGGGCGAGACAATGTAAGAGAGTGGAGGCATTGTTTGTGGGTGAGAGATAGAGAGAGAGTGGAGGCAGTGTGTGTGTGTGAGAGATGGAGGGAGAGTGAAGGCAGTGTGTGTATGTGAGAGATGGAGAGAGAGTGAAGGCAGAGGGTGTGAGAGAGATGAAGAGATGGTGGAGGCAATATGTGTGTGTGAGAGATGGAGAGAGAGTGCAGGCTGTGTGTGTGGGTCAGAGATGGTGAAAGAGTGCAGGCACCGTGTGTGGAAGAGTGATGGTGAGGGAGTGGAGGCAGTGTGTGTGAGAAATGGAGAAAGAATGCAGGCAGTGTGTGTGAGTGAGAGATGTAGAGAGAGTAGAGGCAGTGTGTGTGCGTGCGAGATGGAGAGAGAGTAGAGGCATTGTGTGTGGGTGAGACATGGTGAGAGAGTGGAGGCAGTGTTTGTGGGTGAGAGATAGAGATAGAGTGGACACAGTGTGTGTGTGTGAGAGATGGAGGGAGAGTGAAGGCAGTGTGTGTATGTGAGAGATGGAGAGAGAGTGAAGGCAGTGTGTGTGAGTGAGAGATGGAGAGAGAGTGAAGGCAGATTGTGTGTGAGAGATGGAGGGAGAGTGAAGGCAGTGTGTGTATGTGAGAGATGGAGAGAGAGTGAAGGCAGTGTGTGTGAGTGAAAGATGGAGAGTGGAGGCGGAGTGTGCAGGTGTGAGATAAGGGAGAGTTGAGGCAGTGTGTGTGAGAGAGATAGAGAGAGAGAGCAGGCAATGTGTGTGTGAGAGAGATGGAGAGTGTGGAGGCAGTGTGTGTGAGTGAGAGATGGAGAGAGAGTGGAGAAGGTCTGTGTGACTGAGAGATGGAGAGAGATTGCAGGCAGTGTGTGTGAGAGGGAGATAGAGAGAGTGCAGGCAGTGTGTGTGTGTGAGAGATGAAGAGAGCGTGGAGGCAGTGTGTGTGGGTGAGATATAGAGAGAGAGTGGAGACAATGTTTGTGGCTGAGAAATGTAGAGAGAGTGCAGACAGTGTGTGTGAGTGAGAGATGATGAAAGACAGCAGGCAGTGTGAGTAAGTGAGAGATAGAGTGCAGGCAGTGTGAGTGTGTGAGAGATGAAGAGATAGTGAAGGCAGTGTGTGTGAGTGAGAGATGGAGAGAGAGTGAAGGCAGATTGTGTGTGAGTGATGCAGAGAGAGTGGAGGCAGTGTGTGTGGGTGAGAGATGGAGAGAGATTGCAGGCAGTGTGCGTGAGAGAGATAGAGAGTTCAGGCAATATGTGTATGTGAGAGATGGAAAAGGATTGCAGGCAGTGTGTGAGGAAGAGAGATGCTGAGGGAGCGGAGGCAGTGGATGTGTGTGAGAGATGGAGAAAGTGTGCAGGCAGTTTGTGTGGGTGAGAAATAAGGGAGAGTGGAGGCAGTGTGTGTGGGTGAGAGATTGATAGAGAGTGGAGGCAGTGTGTGTTTGTTGAGTGATGGAGAGAGAGTGGAGGCAGTGTGTGTGTGTGAGAGATGGAGAGAGAATGGAGACAGTGTGTGTGGGTGAGAGGTAGAGAGAGAGTGAAGGCAGTGTGTGTTTGTCAGAGATGGAGAGAGAGTGCAGGCAGTGTGTGTGTGTGAGAGATGGAGGGAGAGTGCAGGCAGTGTGTGTGGGTGAGAGATGAAGAGAGAGTGGGGACAGTGTGTGTGGGTGAGAGATGGTGAGAGAATGGAGACAGTGTTTGTGTGAGAGATGGAGAGAGAATGGGGACAGTGTGTGAGGGTGAGAGATAGAGAGAGAGTGCAGGCAGAGGGTGTGAGAGAGATGAAGAGATAGTGGAGGCAATATGTGTGTGTGAGAGATGGAGAGAGAGTGCAGGCTGTGTGTGTGGGTCAGAGATGGTGAAAGAGTGCAGGCACCGTGTGTGGAAGAGTGATGGTGAGGGAGTGGAGGCAGTGTGTGTGTGTGAGAGACGGAGAAAGAATACAGGCAGTGTGTGTGAGTGAGAGATGTAGAGAGAGTAGAGGCAGTGTGTGTGCGTGCGAGATGGAGAGAGAGTAGAGGCATTGTGTGTGGGTGAGACATGGTGAGAGAGTGAAGGCAGTGTTTGTGGGTGAGAGATAGAGATAGAGTGGAGGCAGTGTGTGTGTGTGAGAGATGGAGGGAGAGTGAAGGCAGTGTGTGTATGTGAGAGATGGAGAGAGAGTGAAGGCAGTGTGTGTGAGTGAGAGATGGAGAGAGAGTGAAGGCAGATTGTGTGTGAGAGATGGAGGGAGAGTGAAGGCAGTGTGTGTATGTGAGAGATGGAGAGAGAGTGCAGGCAGTGTGTGTGGGTGAGAGATGGAGAGAGAGTGGAGGCAGAGTGTGCAGGTGTGAGATAAGGGAGAGTTGAGGCAGTGTGTGTGAGAGAGATAGAGAGAGAGAGCAGGCAATGTGTGTGTGAGAGAGATGGAGAGTGTGGAGGCAGTGTGTGTGAGTGAGAGATGGAGAGAGAGTGGAGAAGGTCTGTGTGACTGAGAGATGGAGGGAGATTGCAGGCAGTGTGTGTGAGAGGGAGATAGAGAGAGTGCAGGCAGTGTGTGTGTGTGAGAGATGAAGAGAGCGTGGAGGCAGTGTGTGTGGGTGAGATATAGAGAGAGAGTGGAGACAATGTTTGTGGCTGAGAAATGTAGAGAGAGTGGAGACAGTGTGTGTGAGTGAGAGATGATGAAAGAGTGCAGGCAGTGTGTGTGTGTGAGAGATGAAGAGATAGTGAAGGCAGTGTGTGTGAGTGAGAGATGGAGAGAGAGTGAAGGCAGATTGTGTGTGAGTGATGAAGAGAGAGTGGAGGCAGTGTGTGTGGGTGAGAGATGGAAAGAGATTGCAGGCAGTGTGCGTGAGAGAGATGAAGAGAGAGTTCAGGCAATGTGTGTATGTGAGAGATGGAAAAAGATTGCAGGCAGTGTGTGAGGAAGAGAGATGCTGAGGGAGCGGAGGCAGTGGGTGTGTGTGAGAGATGGAGAAAGTGTGCAGGCAGTTTGTGTGGGTGAGAAATAAGGGAGAGTGGAGGCAGTGTGTGTGGTTGAGAGATTGATAGAGAGTGGAGGCAGTGTGTGTTTGTTGAGTGATGGAGAGAGAGTGGAGGCAGTGTGTGTGTGTGAGAGATGGAGAGAGAATGGAGACAGTGTGTGTGGGTGAGAGGTAGAGAGAGAGTGAAGGCAGTGTGTGTTTGTCAGAGATGGAGAGAGAGTGCAGGCAGTGTGTGTGTGTGAGAGATGGAGGGAGAGTGCAGGCAGTGTGTGTGGGTGAGAGATGAAGAGAGAGTGGGGACAGTGTGTGTGGGTGAGAGATGGTGAGAGAATGGAGACAGTGTTTGTGTGAGAGATGGAGAGAGAATGGGGACAGTGTGTGAGGGTGAGAGATAGAGAGAGAGTGCAGGCAGAGGGTGTGAGAGAGATGAAGAGATAGTGGAGGCAATATGTGTGTGTGAGAGATGGAGAGAGAGTGCAGGCTGTGTGTGTGGGTCAGAGATGGTGAAAGAGTGCAGGCACCGTGTGTGGAAGAGTGATGGTGAGGGAGTGGAGGCAGTGTGTGTGTGTGAGAGACGGAGAAAGAATACAGGCAGTGTGTGTGAGTGAGAGATGTAGAGAGAGTAGAGGCAGTGTGTGTGCGTGCGAGATGGAGAGAGAGTAGAGGCATTGTGTGTGGGTGAGACATGGTGAGAGAGTGGAGGCAGTGTTTGTGGGTGAGAGATAGAGATAGAGTGGAGGCAGTGTGTGTGTGTGAGAGATGGAGGGAGAGTGAAGGCAGTGTGTGTATGTGAGAGATGGAGAGAGAGTGAAGGCAGTGTGTGTGAGTGAGAGATGGAGAGAGAGTGAAGGCAGATTGTGTGTGAGAGATGGAGGGAGAGTGAAGGCAGTGTGTGTATGTGAGAGATGGAGAGAGAGTGCAGGCAGTGTGTGTGGGTGAGAGATGGAGAGAGAGTGGAGGCAGAGTGTGCAGGTGTGAGATAAGGGAGAGTTGAGGCAGTGTGTGTGAGAGAGATAGAGAGAGAGAGCAGGCAATGTGTGTGTGAGAGAGATGGAGAGTGTGGAGGCAGTGTGTGTGAGTGAGAGATGGAGAGAGAGTGGAGAAGGTCTGTGTGACTGAGAGATGGAGGGAGATTGCAGGCAGTGTGTGTGAGAGGGAGATAGAGAGAGTGCAGGCAGTGTGTGTGTGTGAGAGATGAAGAGAGCGTGGAGGCAGTGTGTGTGGGTGAGATATAGAGAGAGAGTGGAGACAATGTTTGTGGCTGAGAAATGTAGAGAGAGTGGAGACAGTGTGTGAGTGAGAGATGATGAAAGAGTGCAGGCAGTGTGTGTGTGTGAGAGATGAAGAGATAGTGAAGGCAGTGTGTGTGAGTGAGAGATGGAGAGAGAGTGAAGGCAGATTGTGTGTGAGTGATGAAGAGAGAGTGGAGGCAGTGTGTGTGGGTGAGAGATGGAAAGAGATTGCAGGCAGTGTGCGTGAGAGAGATGAAGAGAGAGTTCAGGCAATGTGTGTATGTGAGAGATGGAAAAAGATTGCAGGCAGTGTGTGAGGAAGAGAGATGCTGAGAGAGCGGAGGCAGTGGGTGTGTGTGAGAGATGGAGAAAGTGTGCAGGCAGTTTGTGTGGGTGAGAAATAAGGGAGAGTGGAGGCAGTGTGTGTGGTTGAGAGATTGATAGAGAGTGGAAGCAGTGTGTGTTTGTTGAGTGATGGAGAGAGAGTGGAGGCAGTGTGTGTGTGTGAGAGATGGAGAGAGAATGGAGACAGTGTGTGTGGGTGAGAGGTAGAGAGAGAGTGAAGGCAGTGTGTGTTTGTCAGAGATGGAGAGAGAGTGCAGGCAGTGGGTGTGGGTGAGAGATGGAGAAAGAGTGCAGGCAGTGTTTGTGTGTGAGAGATGGAGGGAGAGTGCAGGCAGTGTGTGTGAGTGAGAGATGGAGAGAGAGTGCAGGCAGAGGGTGTGAGAGAGATGAAGAGATAGTGGAGGCAATATGTGTGTGTGAGAGATGGAGAGAGAGTGCAGACTGTGTGTGTGGGTCAGAGATGGTGAAAGAGTGCAGGCACCGTGTGTGGAAGAGCGATGGTGAGGGAGTGGAGGCAGTGTGTGTGTGTGAGAGATGGAGAAAGAATGCAGGCAGTGTGTGTGAGTGAGAGATGTAGAACGTGCAGGCACTGTGTGTGGAAGAGAGATGGTGAGGGAGTGGAGGCATTGTGTGTGTGCGAGAGATGGAGAAAAATTGCAGGCAGTGTGTGTGTGTGTGAGAGGTGGAGAGAGAATGGAGACAGTGTGTGTGGGTGTGAGAGAGATGGAGATAGACTGTGCAGACAGTGTGTGTGGGCGTGAGATGGTGAGAGAATGGAGGTAGTGTGTGGGGGTGAGAGACAGAGAGAGTGGAGGCAGTGTGTGTTTGTGAGAGATGGAGAGAGAGTGCAGGCAGTGTGTTTGAGAGAGATGAAGAGAGAGTGCAGGCAGTGTGTGTGTGTCAGAGATGGAGAGAGAATGGAGAAAGTGTGTGTGTGTGAGAGATGGAGAAAGATTGCAGGCAGTGGGTGTGAGTGAGAGATGGAGAGAGAGTGCAGGCAGTGTTTGTGCATGAGGGATGGAGAGAGAGTGCAGGTAGTGTGTGTGTGTTAGAGGTGGAGAGAGAGTGGAGGCAGTATGTGTGGTTGTGAGATCAAGACAGAGTGCGGGCAATGTGTGTGGTTGAGAGATGGAGAGAGAGTGCAGGCAGTGTGTGTGAGTTAGAGATGGACAGAGTGTGCAGGCAGTGTGTTTGGGTGAGAGATGGAGAGAGAGTGCAGGCAGTGTGTGTGTCAGAGAGATGAAGAGATAGTGCAGGTAGTGTGTGTGGGTGAGAGATGGAGAGAGAGTGCAGGCAGTTTGTGTGTGTGAGAGATGGAGCGAGAGGGGAGACAGTGTTTGTGGGTGCGAGATAGAGAGAGAGTGCAGACAGTGTGTGTGAGTGAGATGGAGAGAGTGTGGAGGAAGTGTGTGAGTGTGCGAGATAGAAAAAGAGTGCAGGCAATTTGTGTGTGTGAGAGGTGGAGAGAGAGTGGAGGCAGTGTGTGTGAGAGAGAGATGGAGAGAGAGTGGAGGCAGTGTGTGCGAGAGAGAGATGGAGAAAGAATGCAGGCAGTGTTTGTGGGTGAGAAATAAGGGAGAGTGGAGGCAGTGGGTGTGGGTGAGAGATAAAGAGAGATTGGAGGCAGTGTGTGTGAGTGAGAGATGGAGAGAGAGTGCAGGCAGTGTTTGTGGGTGAGAGATAGAGAGAGCGTGGAGGCAGTGTGTGTGGGTGAGAGATCTAGAGATTGCAGGCAGTGTGTGTGTGTGAGAGAAGGAGAGAGAGTGGAGGCAGTGTGTGTGGGTGAGAGATGGAGAGAGTGGAGGCAGTGTGCCTGTGTGAGAAAAGGAGAGAGAGTGGAGGCAGTGTGTTGGGTGAGAGATAAGAGAGAGTGGAGTCAGTGTGTGTGTGAGAGAGATGTAGAGAAAGTGGAGGCAGTGTGTGTGGGAGCGAGATGGAGAGAGAGTGCAGGCAGTGTGTGTGGGTGAGTGAGAGAAAGAGAGTGCAGGCAGTGTGTGTGAGTGAGAGATGGAGAGACCGGGGAGGCAGTGTGTGCGGGTGAGAGATGGAGAGAGAGTGGAGGCAGTATGTGCGGGTGAGAGATAAGGGAGAGTGGAGGCAGTGTGAGTGAGAGAGAGATGGAGAGAGAGAGCAGGCAGTGTGTTTGTGAGAGAGATGGAGAGAGTGGAGGCAGTGTGTGTGAGTGAGAGATGGAGAGAGAGTGCAGGCAGTGTGTGTGGGTGAGAGATGGAGAGAGAGTGGAGGCAGTGTGTGTGAGAGAGAGATGGAGAGAGAACTGAGGCATGGTTTGCGAGACAGAGATGGAGAAAGAATGCAGACAGTCTTTGTGGGTGAGAAATAAGGGAGAGTGGAGGCAGTGTGTGTGGGTGAGAGATAAAGAGAGATTGGAGGCAGTGTGTGTGAGTGAGATATAAAGAGGGAGAGGAGGCAGTGTGTGTGAGTGAGAGATGCAGAGAGAGTGCAGGCAGTGTTTGTGGGTGAGAGATAGAGAGAGCGTGGAGGCAGTGTGTGTGTGAGCGAGATGGAGAGAGAGAGTGCAGGCAGTGTGTGTGGGTTAGAGAGGGAGAGAGAGTGCAGGCAGAGTGTGTGGGTTAGAGATGGAGAGAGAGCGCAAGCTGTCTGTGTGTGTGTGTGAGAGATAGACAGAGAGTGGAGACATTGTGTGTTGTGGAGTATTAGATAGAGAGTTGAGGCAGTGTTTTTGGGTGAGAGATGGAGAGAGAGTGGAGGCTGTGTGTGTGTGTGTGTGAGAGAGATGGAGATAGAGAGTGCAGACAGTGTGTGTGGGCGAGAGATGGTGAGAGAATGGAGGCAGTGTGTGTGGGTGAGAGATAGAGAGAGTGAAGGCAGAGTGTGTGTGTGAGAGATGGAGAGAGATTGGAGGCAGTGTGTGTGAGTGAGAGATGGAGAGAGAGTGCAGGCAGTGTGTGTGAGAGAGATGAAGAGAGAGTGCAGACAGTGTGTGTGTGTGAGAGGTGGAGAGAGAGTGCAGGCAGTGTGTGTGGTTGTGAGATAGAGAGAGAGTGCAGGCAATGTGTGTGTGATTGAGATGGAGAAAGAGTGCAGGCAGTGTGTGTGGGTGAGAAATAAGGGAGAGTGGAGGCAGTGTGTGTGGGTGAGAGATAAAGAGAGATTGGAGGCAGTGTGTGTGAGTGAGAGATAATGAGGTAGAGGAGGCATTGTGTGTGTGTGAGAGAAGGAGAGAGAGTGGAGGCAGTGTGTGTGGGAGAGAGATAAGAGAGAGTGGAGTCAGTGTGTGTGTGAGAGAGATGTAGAGAGACTGTAGGCAGTGTGTGTGTGAGCGAGATGGAGAGAGTGCAGGCAGCGTGTGTGGGTTAGAGAGGGAGAGAGAGTGCAGGCAGTGTGTGTGGGTTAGTGATGGAGAGAGAGCGTAAGTAGTCTGTGTGTGTGTGTGAGAGATAGACAGAGAGCGGAGAGAGTGTGTGTTGTGGAGAGTTAGATAGAGAGTTGAGACAGTGTTTGTGGGTGAGAGATGGAGAGAGAGTGGAGGCAGTGTGTGTGTGTGAGAGAGATGGAGATAGAGAGTGCAGACAGTGTGTGTGGGCGAGAGATGGTGAGAGAATGGAGGCCGTGTGTGTGAGTGAGAGATGGAGAGAGAGTGCAGGCAGTGTGTGTGAGAGAGATGAAGAGAGATTGGAGGCCGTGTGTGTGAGTGAGAGATGGAGAGAGAGTGCAGGCAGTGTGTGTGAGAGAGATGAAGAGAGAGTGCAGGCAGTGTGTGTGTCAGAGATGGAGAGAGAATGGAGACAGTGTGTGTGAGAGAGATGGGAGAAAGAGTGCAGGCAGTGTGTGCGTGAGAGAGATGAAGAGAGAGTGCAGACAGTGTGTTTGGGTGAGAGATGGAGACAGAGTGCAGGCAGTGTGTGTGTCAGAGAGATGAAGAGATAGTGCAGGTACTGTGTGTGGTTGAGAGATGGAGAGATGGTGCAGGCAGTTTGTGTGTGTCAGAGATGGAGCGAGAGGGCTGACAGTGTTTGTGGGTGAGAGTAAGAAAGTGCAGACAGTGTGTGTGAGTGAGATGGAGAGAGTGTGGAGGAAGTGTGTGCGAGAGAGAGATGGAGAAAGAAGGCAGGCAGTGTTTGTGGGTGAGAAATAAGGGAGAGTGGAGGCAGCGTGTGTGGGTGAGATATAAAGAGAGATTGGAGGCAGTGTGTGCGAGAGTGAGATGGAGAAAGAATGCAGGCAGTGTTTGTGTGTGAGAGATGGAGAGAGTGCAGGCAGTGTGTGTGTTTGAGAGAAGGAGAAAGAGTGGAGGCAGTGTGTGTGGGTGAGAGATGGAGAGAGAGTGGAGGCAGTGTGTGTGAGAGAGATGAAGAGAATGTGCAGGCAGTTTGTGTGTGTGAGAGATGGAGGGAGAGGGGACCATTGTGTGTCATTGTGAGATCGAGAGAGAGTGCAGGCAATGTGTGTGGGTGAGAGATGGAGAGAGAGTGGAAGCAGTGTGTGTGAGAGAGAGATGGAGAGAGAGTGGAGGCAGTGTGTGCGAGAGAGAGATGGAGAAAGAAGGCAGGCAGTGTTTGTGGGTCAGAAATAAGGGAGAGTGGAGGCAGCGTGTGTGGGTGAGATATAAAGAGAGATTGGAGGCAGTGTGTGCGAGAGTGAGATGGAGAAAGAATGCAGGCAGTGTTTGTGTGTGAGAGATGGAGAGAGTGCAGGCAGTGTGTGTGTTAGAGAGAAGGAGAAAGAGTGGAGGCAGTGTGTGTGGGTGAGAGATGGAGCGAGAGTGGAGGCAGTGTGTGTGTGTGAGAGAAGGAGAGAGAGAGGAGGCAGTGTGTGTGGGTGAGAGAAATGAGAGAGTGGAGTCAGTGTGTGTGAGAGAAAGATGGAGAGAGAGAGGAGGCAGTGTGTGCGAGAGAGAGATGGAGAAAGAATGCAGGCAGTGTTTTTGGGTGAGAAATAAGGGAGAGTGGAGGCAGCGTGTGTGGGTGAGATATAAAGAGAGATTGGAGGCAGTGTGTGCGAGAGAGAGATGGAGAAAGAATGCAGGCAGTGTTTGTGGGTGAGAAATAAGGGAGAGTGGAGGCAGTGTGTGTGGGTGAGATATAAAGAGAGAGTGGAGGCAGTGTGTGTGAGAGAGAGATGGAGAGAGAGTGGAGGCAGTGTGTGCGAGAGAGAGATGGAGAAAGAATGCAGGCAGTGTTTGTGGGTGAGAAATAAGGGAGAGTGGAGGCAGTGGGTGTGGGTGAGAGATAAAGAGAGATTGGAGGCAGTGTGTGTGAGTGAGAGATGGAGAGAGAGTGCAGGCAGTGTTTGTGGGTGAGAGATAGAGAGAGCGTGGAGGCAGTGTGTGTGGGTGAGAGATCTAGAGATTGCAGGCAGTGTGTGTGTGTGAGAGAAGGAGAGAGAGTGGAGGCAGTGTGTGTGGGTGAGAGATGGAGAGAGTGGAGGCAGTGTGCCTGTGTGAGAAAAGGAGAGAGAGTGGAGGCAGTGTGTTGGGTGAGAGATAAGAGAGAGTGGAGTCAGTGTGTGTGTGAGAGAGATGTAGAGAAAGTGGAGGCAGTGTGTGTGGGAGCGAGATGGAGAGAGAGTGCAGGCAGTGTGTGTGGGTGAGTGAGAGAAAGAGAGTGCAGGCAGTGTGTGTGAGTGAGAGATGGAGAGACCGGGGAGGCAGTGTGTGCGGGTGAGAGATGGAGAGAGAGTGGAGGCAGTATGTGCGGGTGAGAGATAAGGGAGAGTGGAGGCAGTGTGAGTGAGAGAGAGATGGAGAGAGAGAGCAGGCAGTGTGTTTGTGAGAGAGATGGAGAGAGTGGAGGCAGTGTGTGTGAGTGAGAGATGGAGAGAGAGTGCAGGCAGTGTGTGTGGGTGAGAGATGGAGAGAGAGTGGAGGCAGTGTGTGTGAGAGAGAGATGGAGAGAGAACTGAGGCATGGTTTGCGAGACAGAGATGGAGAAAGAATGCAGACAGTCTTTGTGGGTGAGAAATAAGGGAGAGTGGAGGCAGTGTGTGTGGGTGAGAGATAAAGAGAGATTGGAGGCAGTGTGTGTGAGTGAGATATAAAGAGGGAGAGGAGGCAGTGTGTGTGAGTGAGAGATGCAGAGAGAGTGCAGGCAGTGTTTGTGGGTGAGAGATAGAGAGAGCGTGGAGGCAGTGTGTGTGTGAGCGAGATGGAGAGAGAGAGTGCAGGCAGTGTGTGTGGGTTAGAGAGGGAGAGAGAGTGCAGGCAGAGTGTGTGGGTTAGAGATGGAGAGAGAGCGCAAGCTGTCTGTGTGTGTGTGTGAGAGATAGACAGAGAGTGGAGACATTGTGTGTTGTGGAGTATTAGATAGAGAGTTGAGGCAGTGTTTTTGGGTGAGAGATGGAGAGAGAGTGGAGGCTGTGTGTGTGTGTGTGTGAGAGAGATGGAGATAGAGAGTGCAGACAGTGTGTGTGGGCGAGAGATGGTGAGAGAATGGAGGCAGTGTGTGTGGGTGAGAGATAGAGAGAGTGAAGGCAGAGTGTGTGTGTGAGAGATGGAGAGAGATTGGAGGCAGTGTGTGTGAGTGAGAGATGGAGAGAGAGTGCAGGCAGTGTGTGTGAGAGAGATGAAGAGAGAGTGCAGACAGTGTGTGTGTGTGAGAGGTGGAGAGAGAGTGCAGGCAGTGTGTGTGGTTGTGAGATAGAGAGAGAGTGCAGGCAATGTGTGTGTGATTGAGATGGAGAAAGAGTGCAGGCAGTGTGTGTGGGTGAGAAATAAGGGAGAGTGGAGGCAGTGTGTGTGGGTGAGAGATAAAGAGAGATTGGAGGCAGTGTGTGTGAGTGAGAGATAATGAGGTAGAGGAGGCATTGTGTGTGTGTGAGAGAAGGAGAGAGAGTGGAGGCAGTGTGTGTGGGAGAGAGATAAGAGAGAGTGGAGTCAGTGTGTGTGTGAGAGAGATGTAGAGAGACTGTAGGCAGTGTGTGTGTGAGCGAGATGGAGAGAGTGCAGGCAGCGTGTGTGGGTTAGAGAGGGAGAGAGAGTGCAGGCAGTGTGTGTGGGTTAGTGATGGAGAGAGAGCGTAAGTAGTCTGTGTGTGTGTGTGAGAGATAGACAGAGAGCGGAGAGAGTGTGTGTTGTGGAGAGTTAGATAGAGAGTTGAGACAGTGTTTGTGGGTGAGAGATGGAGAGAGAGTGGAGGCAGTGTGTGTGTGTGAGAGAGATGGAGATAGAGAGTGCAGACAGTGTGTGTGGGCGAGAGATGGTGAGAGAATGGAGGCCGTGTGTGTGAGTGAGAGATGGAGAGAGAGTGCAGGCAGTGTGTGTGAGAGAGATGAAGAGAGATTGGAGGCCGTGTGTGTGAGTGAGAGATGGAGAGAGAGTGCAGGCAGTGTGTGTGAGAGAGATGAAGAGAGAGTGCAGGCAGTGTGTGTGTCAGAGATGGAGAGAGAATGGAGACAGTGTGTGTGAGAGAGATGGGAGAAAGAGTGCAGGCAGTGTGTGCGTGAGAGAGATGAAGAGAGAGTGCAGACAGTGTGTTTGGGTGAGAGATGGAGACAGAGTGCAGGCAGTGTGTGTGTCAGAGAGATGAAGAGATAGTGCAGGTACTGTGTGTGGTTGAGAGATGGAGAGATGGTGCAGGCAGTTTGTGTGTGTCAGAGATGGAGCGAGAGGGCTGACAGTGTTTGTGGGTGAGAGTAAGAAAGTGCAGACAGTGTGTGTGAGTGAGATGGAGAGAGTGTGGAGGAAGTGTGTGCGAGAGAGAGATGGAGAAAGAAGGCAGGCAGTGTTTGTGGGTGAGAAATAAGGGAGAGTGGAGGCAGCGTGTGTGGGTGAGATATAAAGAGAGATTGGAGGCAGTGTGTGCGAGAGTGAGATGGAGAAAGAATGCAGGCAGTGTTTGTGTGTGAGAGATGGAGAGAGTGCAGGCAGTGTGTGTGTTTGAGAGAAGGAGAAAGAGTGGAGGCAGTGTGTGTGGGTGAGAGATGGAGAGAGAGTGGAGGCAGTGTGTGTGAGAGAGATGAAGAGAATGTGCAGGCAGTTTGTGTGTGTGAGAGATGGAGGGAGAGGGGACCATTGTGTGTCATTGTGAGATCGAGAGAGAGTGCAGGCAATGTGTGTGGGTGAGAGATGGAGAGAGAGTGGAAGCAGTGTGTGTGAGAGAGAGATGGAGAGAGAGTGGAGGCAGTGTGTGCGAGAGAGAGATGGAGAAAGAAGGCAGGCAGTGTTTGTGGGTCAGAAATAAGGGAGAGTGGAGGCAGCGTGTGTGGGTGAGATATAAAGAGAGATTGGAGGCAGTGTGTGCGAGAGTGAGATGGAGAAAGAATGCAGGCAGTGTTTGTGTGTGAGAGATGGAGAGAGTGCAGGCAGTGTGTGTGTTAGAGAGAAGGAGAAAGAGTGGAGGCAGTGTGTGTGGGTGAGAGATGGAGCGAGAGTGGAGGCAGTGTGTGTGTGTGAGAGAAGGAGAGAGAGAGGAGGCAGTGTGTGTGGGTGAGAGAAATGAGAGAGTGGAGTCAGTGTGTGTGAGAGAAAGATGGAGAGAGAGAGGAGGCAGTGTGTGCGAGAGAGAGATGGAGAAAGAATGCAGGCAGTGTTTTTGGGTGAGAAATAAGGGAGAGTGGAGGCAGCGTGTGTGGGTGAGATATAAAGAGAGATTGGAGGCAGTGTGTGCGAGAGAGAGATGGAGAAAGAATGCAGGCAGTGTTTGTGGGTGAGAAATAAGGGAGAGTGGAGGCAGTGTGTGTGGGTGAGATATAAAGAGAGATTGGAGGCAGTGTGTGTGAGTGAGAGATAAAGAGGGAGATGAGGCAGTGTGTGTGAGTGAGAGATGGAGAGAGAGTGCAGGCAGTGTGTCTGGGTGAGAGATAGAGAAAGCGTGGAGGCAGTGTGTGTGTTTGAGAGAAGGAGAGAGAGTGGAGGCTGTGTGTGTGGGTTAGAGATGGAGAGAGAGTGCAAGCAGTGTGTGTGTGCGTGTGAGAGATAGAGAGAGAGTGGAGACAGTGTGTGTTCTGGACAGTTAGATAGAGAGTGGAGGCAGTGTATGTGGGCGAGAGATGGTGCGAGAGTGGAGGCAGTGGGAGTGTGTGTGAGAGAGATGGAGATAGAGAGTGCAGTCAGTGTGTGTGGGTGAGAGATGGAGAGAGAGTGCAGGCAGTATGTGTGTGAGAGAGATGAAGAGATAGTGCAGGCAGTTTGTTTGTGTGAGAGATGGAGCGAGGGGGGAGACAGTGTGTGTGGGTCAGAGATAGAGAGAGAGTGCAGACTGTGTGTGAGTGAGATGGAGAGAGTGTGGATGCAGTGTGTGAGTGAGAGAGATAGAAAGAGCGTGCAGGCAGTGCTTGTGGGTGAGAGATAAGGGAGAGTGGATGCAATGTGTGTGTGTGAGAAATGTAGAGAGAATGCAGGCAGTGAGTGTGGGTGAGAGATGGAGAGACAGTGCAGGCAGTGTGTGTGAGTGAGAGATGGAGAGAGAGTGCAGGCAGTGCTTGTGGGTGAGAGATAGAGAGAGCATGGAGGCAGTGTGTGTGGGTGAGAGATGGAGAGAGTGCAGGCAGAGTGTGTGTGTGAGAGAAGGAGAGAGAGTGGAGGCAGTTTGTGTGTGTGAGGGAAGGAGAGAGAGTGGAGGCTGTGTGTGTGTGTGAGAGAAGGAGAGAGAGTGGAGGCAGTGTGTGTGTGAGAGAGATGTAGAGAAAATGGAGGCAGTGTGTGTGTGAGAGAGATGAAGAGATAGTGCAGGCAGTGTGTGTGGGTTAGAGAGGGAGAGAGAGTGCAGGCAGTGTGTGTGAGAGAGATGAAGAGGGAGTGCAGGCAGTTTGTGTGTGTGAGAGATGGAGCGATAGGGGAGACATTGTTTGTGGGTGAGAGACAGAGAGAGAGAGCAGACAGTGTGTGTGAGTGAGATGGAGAGAGTGTGGAGGCAGTGTGTGAGTGAGAGCGATAGAAAGAGAGTGCAGGCAGTGCTTGTGGGTGAGAGATAAGCGAGAGTGGATGCATTGTGTGTGAGTGAGAGATAGAGAGAGAGTGGAGGCAGTGTGTGTGGGTGAGATATAGAGAGAGTGGATGCAGAGTGTGTGCGTGAGAGATGGAGAGAGAGTGAAGGGAGTGTGTGTGTGTGGGAGATGGAGCGAGAGGGGAGACAGAGTGTGTGTGTGAGTGATAGAGAAATAGTGCAGGCAGTGTGTGTGGGTGAGAGATGGAGAGACAATGGAGCCGGTGTGTGTGAGAGAGATGGAGAGAGAGTGGAGGCAGTGTGTGGGTGAGAGATGGAGAGAGAGCGGAGGCAGTGTGTGTGGGTGAGATATAGAGAGAGTGGATGGAACGTGTGTGGGTGAGAGATGGAGCGAGAGGGGAGACAGTGTAAGTGGGTGAGTGATGGAGAAATAGTTCAGGCAGTGTGTGTGGATGAGAGATGGAGAGAGAATGGAGCCAGTGTGTGTGAGAGAGTTGGAGAGAGAGTGGAGGCAGTGTGTGTGTGTGTGAGATGGAGAGAGAGTGAAGGCAGTATGTGTGTGTTGAGAGATGGAGAGAGAGTGCAGGCAGTGGGTGTGGGTGAGAGATGGAGAGAGAGTGCAGGGTGTGTGAGTGTGTGAGAGTTGGAGAGAGATTGCAGGCAGTGTCTGTGATTGTGAGATCTAGAGAGAGTGCAGGCAATGTGCGTGGGTGAGAGATGGAGAGAGAGTGCAGGCAGTGTGTGCGGGTGAGAGATGGAGAGTGAGTGGATGCAGTGTGTGCGGCTGAGAGATAAGGGAGAGTGGAGGCAGTGTGAATGAGAGAGAGAGCAGGCAGTGTGTTTGTGAGAGAGATGGAGAGAGTGGAGGCAGTGTGTGTGATTGAGAGATGGAGAGAGATTGCAGGCAGTGTGTGTGAGAGGGAGATAGAGTGCAGGTAGTGTGTGTGTGTGAGAGATGAATAGATAGTGGAGCCTGTGTGTGTGAGTGAGAGATGGAGAGAGTGGAGGCAGTGTGTGTGAGTGAGAGATGGAGAGAGAGTGCAGGCAGTGTGTGTGAGAGGGAGATAAAGAGCGTGCAGGTAATGAGTGTGTGAGAGATGAAGAGATAGTGGAGGCAGTGTGTGTGATTGAGAGATGGAGTGAGAGTGCTGGCAGTGTGTGTGTGTGAGAGTTGCAGAGAGAGTGCAGGCAGTGTGTGTGATTGTGAGGTCAAGAGAGAGTGCTGGCAATGTGTGTGGGTGAGAGATGGAGAGAGAGTGGAGGCAGTGTGTGTGAGAGAGAGATGTAGAGAGAGTGGAGGCAGTGTGTGCGAGAGAGAGATAAAGAGAGAATGGAGGCAGTGTGTGTGAATGAGAGATAAAGAGGGAGAGGAGGCAGTGTGTGTGAGTGGGAGATGGAGAGAGAGTGGATGCAGTGTGTGTGTGAGAGAGAAGGAGAGAGAGTGGAGGCAGTGTGTGTGGGTGAGTGATAAGAGAAAGTGGAGTGAGTGTGTGTGTGAGAGAGGTGTAGAGAGATTGGAGGCAGTGTGTGTGTGAGCGAGATGGAGAGAGAGATTGCAGGCAGTGTGTGCGGGTGAGAGAGGGAGAGAGAGTGCAGGCAGTGTGTGTGAGAGAGATGAAGAGGGAGTGCAGGCACTTTGTGTGTGTGAGAGATGGAGCGAGAGGGGAGACAGTGTGTGTGGGTGAGAGACAGAGAGAGAATGCAGACAGTGTGTGTGAGTGAGATGGAGAGAGTGTGGAGGCAGTGTGTGAGTGGGAGCGATAGAAAGAGAGTGCAGGCAGTGCTTGTGGGTGAGAGATAAGCGAGAGTGGATGCATTGTGTGTGAGTGAGAGATGGAGAGAGAGCGGAGGCAGTGTGTGTGGGTGAGATATAGAGAGAGTGGATGGAACGTGTGTGGGTGAGAGATGGAGAGAGAGTGGAGGGAGTGTGTGTGTGTGGGAGATGGAGCGAGAGGGGAGACAGTGTAAGTGGGTGAGTGATGGAGAAATAGTGCAGGCAGTGTGTGTGGGTGAGAGATGGAGAGAGAATGGAGCCAGTGTGTGTGAGAGAGTTGGAGAGAGAGTTGGGGCAGTGTGTGTGTGTGAGAGATGGAGAGAGTGGAGGCAGTGTGTGTGAGTGAGAGATGGAGAGAGAGTGCAGGCAGTGTGTGTGAGAGGGAGATAAAGAGCGTGCAGGTAATGAGTGTGTGAGAGATGAAGAGATAGTGGAGGCAGTGTGTGTGATTGAGAGATGGAGTGAGAGTGCTGGCAGTGTGTGTGTGTGAGAGTTGCAGAGAGAGTGCAGGCAGTGTGTGTGATTGTGAGGTCAAGAGAGAGTGCTGGCAATGTGTGTGGGTGAGAGATGGAGAGAGAGTGGAGGCAGTGTGTGTGAGAGAGAGATGTAGAGAGAGTGGAGGCAGTGTGTGCGAGAGAGAGATAAAGAGAGAATGGAGCCAGTGTGTGTGAGAGAGTTGGAGAGAGAGTGGAGGCAGTGTGTGTGTGTGTGAGATGGAGAGAGAGTGAAGGCAGTATGTGTGTGTTGAGAGATGGAGAGAGAGTGCAGGCAGTGGGTGTGGGTGAGAGATGGAGAGAGAGTGCAGGGTGTGTGAGTGTGTGAGAGTTGGAGAGAGAGTGCAGGCAGTGTCTGTGATTGTGAGATCTAGAGAGAGTGCAGGCAATGTGCGTGGGTGAGAGATGGAGAGAGAGTGCAGGCAGTGTGTGCGGGTGAGAGATGGAGAGTGAGTGGATGCAGTGTGTGCGGCTGAGAGATAAGGGAGAGTGGAGGCAGTGTGAATGAGAGAGAGAGCAGGCAGTGTGTTTGTGAGAGAGATGGAGAGAGTGGAGGCAGTGTGTGTGATTGAGAGATGGAGAGAGATTGCAGGCAGTGTGTGTGAGAGGGAGATAGAGTGCAGGTAGTGTGTGTGTGTGAGAGATGAATAGATAGTGGAGGCAGTGTGTGTGGGTGAGAGATGGAGCGAGAGTGGAGGCAGTGTGTGTGTGTGAGAGAAGGAGAGAGAGAGGAGGCAGTGTGTGTGGGTGAGAGATGGAGAGAGAGTGGATGCAGTGTGTGCGGCTGAGAGATAAGGGAGAGTGGAGGCAGTGTGAATGAGAGAGAGAGCAGGCAGTGTGTTTGTGAGAGAGATGGAGAGAGTGGAGGCAGTGTGTGTGATTGAGAGATGGAGAGAGATTGCAGGCAGTGTGTGTGAGAGGGAGATAGAGTGCAGGTAGTGTGTGTGTGTGAGAGATGAATAGATAGTGGAGCCTGTGTGTGTGAGTGAGAGATGGAGAGAGTGGAGGCAGTGTGTGTGAGTGAGAGATGGAGAGAGAGCGCAGGCAGTGTGTGTGAGAGGGAGATAAAGAGCGTGCAGGTAATGAGTGTGTGAGAGATGAAGAGATAGTGGAGGCAGTGTGTGTGATTGAGAGATGGAGTGAGAGTGCAGGCAGTGTGTGTGTGTGAGAGTTGCAGAGAGAGTGCAGGCAGTGTGTGTGATTGTGAGGTCAAGAGAGAGTGCTGGCAATGTGTGTGGGTGAGAGATGGAGAGAGAGTGGAGAGAGTGTGTGTGAGAGAGAGATGGAGAGAGAGTGGAGGCAGTGTGTGCGAGAGAGAGATAAAGAGAGAATGGAGGCAGTGTGTGTGAATGAGAGATAAAGAGGGAGAGGAGGCAGTGTGTGTGAGTGGGAGATGGAGAGAGAGTGGATGCAGTGTGTGTGTGAGAGAGAAGGAGAGAGAGTGGAGGCAGTGTGTGTGGGTGAGTGATAAGAGAAAGTGGAGTGAGTGTGTGTGTGAGAGAGGTGTAGAGAGATTGGAGGCAGTGTGTGTGTGAGCGAGATGGAGAGAGAGATTGCAGGCAGTGTGTGCGGGTGAGAGAGGGAGAGAGAGTGCAGGCAGTGTGTGTGAGAGAGATGAAGAGGGAGTGCAGGCACTTTGTGTGTGTGAGAGATGGAGCGAGAGGGGAGACAGTGTGTGTGGGTGAGAGACAGAGAGAGAATGCAGACAGTGTGTGTGAGTGAGATGGAGAGAGTGTGGAGGCAGTGTGTGAGTGAGAGCGATAGAAAGAGAGTGCAGGCAGTGCTTGTGGGTGAGAGATAAGCGAGAGTGGATGCATTGTGTGTGAGTGAGAGATGGAGAGAGAGCGGAGGCAGTGTGTGTGGGTGAGATATAGAGAGAGTGGATGGAACGTGTGTGGGTGAGAGATGGAGAGAGAGTGGAGGGAGTGTGTGTGTGTGGGAGATGGAGCGAGAGGGGAGACAGTGTAAGTGGGTGAGTGATCGAGAAATAGTGCAGGCAGTGTGTGTGGGTGAGAGATGGAGAGAGAATGGAGCCAGTGTGTGTGAGAGAGTTGGAGAGAGAGTTGGGGCAGTGTGTGTGTGTGAGAGATGGAGAGAGAGTGGAGACAATGTGTGGGTGTGAGAGATGGAGAAAGAGTGGAGGCAGTGTGTGTGTGTGAGAGATGGAGAGAGAGTGGAGGCAGTGTGTGTGTGTGAGAGATGGAGAGAGAGTGGAGGCAGTGTGTGTGTGTTGAGAGTTGAAGAGAGAGTGCAGGCAGTGTGTGTGTGTGAGAGTTGGAGAGAGAGGGCAGGCAGTGTGTGTGATTGTGAGATCAAGAGATAGTGCATGCAATGTGTGTGGGTGAGAGATGGAGAGAGAGTGGAGGCAGTGTTTGCGGCTGTGAGATAAGGGAGAGTGAATGCAGTGTGAGTGAGAGAGAGATGGAGAGAGAGAGTAGGCAGTGTGTTTGTAAGGGAGATGGAGGGAGTGGAGGCAGTGTGTGTGAGTGAGAGATGGAGAGAGAGTGCAGGCAGTGTGTGTGAGAGGGAGATAGAGAGAGTGCAGGTAGTGAGTGTGTGAGAGAAGAAGAGATAGTGGAGGCAGTGTGTGTGATTGAGAGATGGAGTGAGAGTGCAGGCAGAGTGTGTGAGAGAGAGATGGAGAGAGAGAGCAGGCAGTGTGCTTGTGAGAGAGATGGAGAGAGTAGAGGCAGTGTGTGTGAGTGAGAGGTGGGGAGAGAGTGGAGAATGTGTGTGTGATTGAGAGATGGAGAAAGAGTGCAGGCAGTGTGTGTGAGTGAGAGTTGGAGGGAGAGTGCAGGCAGAGTGTGAGTGAGAGATGAAGAGAGAGTGGAGGCAGTGTGTGTGTGTGAGAATTGGAGTAAGAGTGGAGGCAGTGTGTGTGAGTGAGAGATGGAGAGAGAGTGCAGGCAATGTGTGTGAGTGAGAGATGGAGAGATAGTGCAGGCAGTGTGTGTGAGAGGGAGATAGAGAGAGTCCAGGTAGTGAGTGTGTGAGAGATGAAGAGATAGTGAAGGCAGTGTTTGTGGGTGAGGGAAGGAGAGATAGTGGAGGCTGTGTGTGTGTGAGAGAAGGAGAGAGAGTGGAGGCAGTTTGTGTGGGTGAGAGATAAGCGAGAGTGGATGCATTGTGTGTGAGTGAGAGATGGAGAGAGATTGGAGGCAGTGTGTGTGAGTGAGATATAGAGAGAGTGTATGCAGTGTGTGTGCGTGAGAGATGGAGAGAGAGTGAAGGGAGTGTGTGTGTGTGGGAGATTGAGCGAGAGGGGAGACAGAGTGTGTGTGTGAGTGATGGAGAAATAGTGCAGTCAGTGTGTGTGTGAGAGAGATGGAGAGAGAATGGAGCCGGTGTGTGTGAGAGAGATGGAGAGAGAGTGGAGGCGGTGTGTGTGTGAGAGATGGAGAGAGAGCAGAGGCTTTGGTGTGGGTGAGATATAGAGAGAGTGGGAGGAACGTGTGTGGGTGAGAGATGGAGAGAGATTGGAGCGAGTGTGTGTGTGTGGGAGATGGAGCGAGAGGGGAGACAGTGTAAGTGGGTGAGTGATGGAGAAATATTGCAGGCAGTGTGTGTGGGTGAGAGATGGAGAGAGAATGGAGCCAGTGTGTGTGAGAGAGTTGGAGAGAGAGTGGAGACAGTGTGTGTGTGTGAGAGATGGAGAGAGAGTGAAGGCAGTGTGTGTGTGTTGAGAGATGGAGAGAGAGTGCAGGCAGTGGGTGTGGGTGAGAGATGGAGAGAGAGTGCAGGGTGTGTGAGTGTGTGAGAGTTGGAGAGAGACTGCAGGCAGTGTGTGTGATTGTGAGATCTAGAGAGAGTTCAGGCAATGTGTGTGGGTGAGAGATTGAGAGAGGGTGCAGGCAGTGTGTGCGGGTGAGAGATGGAGAGAGAGTGGATGCAGTGTGTGCGGCTGAGAGATAAGGGAGAGTGGAGGCAGTGTGAATGAGAGAGAAATGGAGAAAGTGGAGGCAGTGTGTGTGAGTGAGAGATGGAGAGAGATTGCAGGCAGTGTGTGTGAGAGGGAGATAGAGAGAGTGCAGGTAGTGTGTGTGTGTGAGAGATGAAGAGATAGTGGAGGCTGTGTTTGTGAGTGAGAGATGGAAAGAGTGGAGGCAGTGTGTGTGAGTGAGAGATGGAGAGAGAGTGCCGGCAGAGTGTGTGAGAGGGAGATAGAGAGAGTGCAGGTAATGAGTGTGTGAGTGATGAAGAGATAGTGGAGGCAGTGTGTGTGAGTGAGAGATGGAGAGAGAGTGCAGGCAATGTGTGTGGGTGAGAGATGGAGAGAGAGTGCAGGCAGTGTGTGCGGGTGAGAGATGGAGAGAGAGTGGATGCAGTGTGTGACAAAGAGATAAGGGAGAGTGGAGGCAGTGTGAATGAGAGAGAGATGGAGAGAGAGAGCAGGTAGAGTGTTTGTGAGAGAGATGGAGAGAGTGGAGGCAGTGTGTGTGAATGAGAGATGGAGAGAGATTGCAGGCAGTGTGTGTGAGAGGGAGATAGAGTGCAGGTAGTGTGTGTGTGTGAGAGATGAATAGATAGTGGAGGCTGTGTGTGTGAGTGAGAGATGGAGAGAGTGGAGGCAGTGTGTGTGAGTGAGAGATGGAGAGAGAGTGCAGGCAGTGTGTGTGAGAGGGAGATAAAGAGAGTGCAGGTAATGAGTGTGTGAGAGATGAAGAGATAGTGGAGGCAGTGTGTGTGAGAGAGAGATGGAGGGAGAGTGCAGGCAGTGTGTGTGTGTGAGAGTTGCAGAGAGAGTGCAGGCAGTGTGTGTGATTGTGAGATCAAGAGAGAGTGCAGGCAATGTGTGTGGGTGAGAGATGGAGAGAGAGTGGAGGCAGTGTGTGTGAGAGAGAGATGGAGAGAGAGTGGAGGCAGTGTGTGCGAGAGAGAGATAAAGAGAGATTGGAGGCAGTGTGTGTGAATGAGAGATAAAGAGGGAGAGGAGGCAGTGTGTGTGAGTGGGAGATGGAGAGAGAGTGCAGGCAGTCTTTGTGGATGAAAGATAGAGAGAGCGTGGTGGCAGTATTTGTGGGTGAGAGATGGAGAGATTGCAGGCAGTATGTGTGTGTGAGAGAATGAGAGCTAATGGAGGCAGTGTGTGTGTTTGAGAGATGGAGAGAGAGTGGAGGCAGTGTGTGTGTGTGAGAGAAGGAGAGAGAGTGGAGGCAATGTGTGTGGGTGAGAGATAAGAGAGAGTGGAGTGAGTGTGTGTGTGAGAGTGGTGTAGAGATAATGGAGGCAGTGTGTATGTGAGGAAGATGGAGAGAAAGAGTGCAGGCAGTGTGTGTGGGTGAGAGAGGGAGAGAGAGTGCAGGCAGTGTGTGTGAGAGAGATGAAGAGGGAGTGCAGGCAGTTTGTGTGTGTGAGCGATAGAAAGAGAGTGCAGGCAGTGCTTGTGGGTGAGAGATAAGCGAGAGTGGATGCATTGTGTGTGAGTGAGAGATGGAGAGATAGCAGAGGCAGTGTGTGTGGGTGAGATATAGAGAGAATGGATGGAACGTGTGTGGGTGAGAGATGGAGAGAGAGTGGAGGGAGTGTGTGTGTGTGGGAGATGGAGTGAGAGGGGAGACAGTGTAAGTGGGTGAGTGATGGAGAAATAGTGCAGGCAGTGTGTGTGGGTGAGAGATGGAGAGAGAATGGAGCCAGTGTGTGTGAGAGAGTTGCAGAGAGAGTGGAGGCAGTGTGTGGGTGAGAGATGGTGAGAGAGTGGAGGCAGTGTGTGTGTGTGAGAGATGAAGAGAGAGTGGAGACAATGTGTGTGTGTGAGAGATGGAGAAAGAGTGGAGGCAGTGTGTGTGTGAGAGAGATGGAGAGAGAGTGCAGGCAGTGTGTGTGTGTGTGAGAGTTGGAGAGAGAGTGCAGACAGTGTGTGTTATTGTGAGATCTAGAGAGATTGCAGGCAATGTGTCTGGGTGAGAGATGGAGAGAGAGTGCAGGCAGTGTGTGCGGCTGTGAGATAAGGGAGAGTGGAGGCAGTGTGAGTGACAGAGAGATGGAGAGAGAGAGCAGGCAGTGTGTTTGTAAGAGAGATGGAGAGAGTGGAGGCAGTGTGTGTGAGTGAGAGATGGAGAGAGAGTTCAGGCAGTGTGTGTGAGAGGGAGATAGAGAGAGTGCAGGTAGTGAGTGTGTGAGAGATGAAGAGATAGTGGAGGCAGTGTGTGTGATTGAGAGATGGAGTGAGAGTGCAGGCAAAGTGTGTGAGAGAGAGATGGAGAGAGAGAGCAGGCAGTGTGCTTGTGAGAGAGATGGAGAGAGTAGAGGCAGTGTGTGTGAGTGAGAGGTGGGGAGAAAGTGGAGAATGTGTGTGTGATTGAGAGATGGAGAAAGAGTGCAGGCAGTGTGTGTGGGTGAGAGATGGAGAGAGAGTGGAGGCAGTGTGTGTGAGAGAGAGATGGAGAGAGAACTGAGGCATGGTGTGCGAGACAGAGATGGAGAAAGAATGCAGACAGTCTTTGTGGGTGAGAAATAAGGGAGAGTGGAGGCAGTGTGTGTGGGTGAGAGATAAAGAGAGATTGGAGGCAGTGTGTGTGAGTGAGATATAAAGAGGGAGAGGAGGCAGTGTGTGTGAGTGAGAGATGCAGAGAGAGTGCAGGCAGTGTTTGTGGGTGAGAGATAGAGAGAGCGTGGAGGCAGTGTGTGTGGGTGAGAGATGGAGAGAGTGCAGGCAGTATGTGTGTGTGAGAGAAGAAAGAGAATGGAGGCTGTGTGTGTGTGTGAGAGAGATAAGAGAGAGTGGAGTCAGTGGTGTGTGGGTGAGAAAAGGAGAGAGAGTGGAGGCAGTGTGTGTTTGAGAGATGGAGAGAGAGTGCAAGCAGTCTTTGTGTGTGTGTGAGAGATGGAGAGAGAGTGGAGGCAGTGTGTATGAGGGAGAGATGGAGAGAGAATGGAGCCAGTGTGTGCAAGAGAGAGATGGAGAAAGAATGCAGACAGTGTTTGTGGGTGAGAAATAAGGGAGAGTGCAGGCAGTGTGTGTGGGCAAGAGATGGTGAGAGAATGGAGGCAGTGTGTGTGGGTGAGAGATAGAGAGAGTGAAGGCAGAGTGTGTGTGTAAAAGATGGAGAGAGATTGGAGGCAATGTGTGTGAGTGAGAGATGGAGAGAGAGTGCAGGCAGTGTGTGTGAGAGAGATGAAGAGAGAGTGCAGGCAGTGTGTGAGTGTCATAGATGGAGAGAGAATGGAGACAGTGTGTGTGTGAGAGAAGGGAGAAAGAGTGCAGGCAGTGGGTGTGAGTGAGAGATGGAGAGAGAGTGCAGGCAGTGTGTGCGTGAGAGAGATGAAGAGTGAGTGCAGTTAGTGTGTGTGTGTGAGAGATGGAGAGAGAGTGCAGGCAGTGTGTGTGAATGAGAGATGGAGAGAGAGTGCAGGCAGTGTGTTTGGGTGAGAGATGGAGAGAGAGTGCAGGCAGTGTGTGTGTGTCATAGATGGAGAGAGAATGGAGACAGTGTGTGTGTGTGTGAGAGATGGAGCGAGAGGGGAGACAGTGTTTGTGGGTGAGAGAAAGAAAGTGCAGACAGTGTGAGTGAGTGAGATGGAGAGAGTGTGGAGGAAGTGTGTGAGTGAGAGAGATAGAAAGAGAGTGCAGGCAATGTGTGTGTGTGAGAGGTGGAGAGAGAGTGCAGGCAGTGTGTGTGGTTGTGAGATCGAGAGAGACTGCAGGCAATGTGTGTGGGTGAGAGATGGAGAGAGAGTGGAGGCAGTGTGTGTGAGAGGGAGATGGAGAGAGAGTGGAGACAGTGTGTTCGAGAGAGAGATGGAGAAAGAATGCAGGCAGTGTTTGTGTGTGAGAAATAAGGGAGAGTGGAGGCAGTGTGTGTGGGTGAGAGATAAAGAGAGATTGGAGGCAGTGTGTGTGAGTGAGAGATAAAGAGGGAGAGCAGGCAGTGTGTGTGAGTGAGAGATGGAGAGAGTGCAGGCAGTGTGTGGGTTTGAGAGAAGGAGAAAGAGTGGAGGCAGTGTGTGTGGGTGAGAGATGGAGAGAGAGTGGAGGCAGTGTGTGTGTGAGAGAAGGAGAGAGAGTGGAGGCAGTGTGTGTGGGTGAGAGAAATGAGAGAGTGGAGTCAGTGTGTGTGTGAGAGAGATGTAGAGAGAGTGGAGACAGTGTGTGTGTGAGCGAGATGGAGAGAGAGAGTGCAGGCAGTGTGTGTGGTTGAGAGAGGGAGAGAGAGTGCAAGCAGTGTGTGTGAGAGAGATGAAGAGAATGTGCAGGCAGTTTGTGTGTGTGAGAGATGGAGAGAGAGGGGAGACATTGTCTGTGGGTGAGAGATGGAGAAATAGTGCAGGCAATGTGTGTGGGTGAGAGATGGAGAGATTTTGCAGGCAGTGTGTGTGTGTGAGAGAAGGAGAAAGAGTGGAGGCAGTGTGTGTGGGTGAGAGATAAGAGGGAGTGGAGTCAGTGTGTGTGTGACAGAGATGTAGAGAGAGTGTAGGCAGTGTGTGTGTGAGCGAGATGGAGAGAGAGAGTGCAGGCAGTGTGTGTGGGTTAGAGAGGGAGAGAGAGTGCAGGCAGAGTGTGTGGGTTAGAGATGGAGAGAGAGCGCAAGCTGTCTGTGTGTGTGTGTGAGAGATAGACAGAGAGTGGAGACATTGTGTGTTGTGGAGTATTAGATAGAGAGTTGAGGCAGTGTTTTTGGGTGAGAGATGGAGAGAGAGTGGAGGCTGTGTGTGTGTGTGTGTGAGAGAGATGGAGATAGAGAGTGCAGACAGTGTGTGTGGGCGAGAGATGGTGAGAGAATGGAGGCAGTGTGTGTGGGTGAGAGATAGAGAGAGTGAAGGCAGAGTGTGTGTGTGAGAGATGGAGAGAGATTGGAGGCAGTGTGTGTGAGTGAGAGATGGAGAGAGAGTGCAGGCAGTGTGTGTGAGAGAGATGAAGAGAGAGTGCAGACAGTGTGTGTGTGTGAGAGGTGGAGAGAGAGTGCAGGCAGTGTGTGTGGTTGTGAGATAGAGAGAGAGTGCAGGCAATGTGTGTGTGATTGAGATGGAGAAAGAATGCAGGCAGTGTGTGTGGGTGAGAAATAAGGGAGAGTGGAGGCAGTGTGTGTGGGTGAGAGATAAAGAGAGATGGGAGGCAGTGTGTGTGAGTGAGAGATAATGAGGTAGAGGAGGCATTGTGTGTGAGTGAGAGATGGAGAGAGAGTGCAGGCAGTGTTTGTGGATGAGAGATAGAGAGAGCGTGGAGGCAGTGTGTGTGGGTGAGAGATGGAGAGAGTTTGCAGGCAGTGTGTGTGTGTGAGAGAAGGAGAGAGAGTGGAGGCAGTGTGTGTGGGAGAGAGATAAGAGAGAGTGGAGTCAGTGTGTGTGTGAGAGAGATGTAGAGAGACTGTAGGCAGTGTGTGTGTGAGCGAGATGGAGAGAGTGCAGGCAGCGTGTGTGGGTTAGAGAGGGAGAGAGAGTGCAGGCAGTGTGTGTGGGTTAGTGATGGAGAGAGAGCGTAAGTAGTCTGTGTGTGTGTGTGAGAGATAGACAGAGAGTGGAGAGAGTGTGTGTTGTGGAGAGTTAGATAGAGAGTTGAGACAGTGTTTGTGGGTGAGAGATGGAGAGAGAGTGGAGGCAGTGTGTGTGTGTGAGAGAGATGGAGATAGAGAGTGCAGACAGTGTGTGTGGGCGAGAGATGGTGAGAGAATGGAGGCCGTGTGTGTGAGTGAGAGATGGAGAGAGAGTGCAGGCAGTGTGTGTGAGAGAGATGAAGAGAGATTGGAGGCCGTGTGTGTGAGTGAGAGATGGAGAGAGAGTGCAGGCAGTGTGTGTGAGAGAGATGAAGAGAGAGTGCAGGCAGTGTGTGTGTCAGAGATGGAGAGAGAATGGAGACAGTGTGTGTGAGAGAGATGGGAGAAAGAGTGCAGGCAGTGTGTGCGTGAGAGAGATGAAGAGAGAGTGCAGACAGTGTGTTTGGGTGAGAGATGGAGACAGAGTGCAGGCAGTGTGTGTGTCAGAGAGATGAAGAGATAGTGCAGGTACTGTGTGTGGTTGAGAGATGGAGAGATGGTGCAGGCAGTTTGTGTGTGTCAGAGATGGAGCGAGAGGGCTGACAGTGTTTGTGGGTGAGAGTAAGAAAGTGCAGACAGTGTGTGTGAGTGAGATGGAGAGAGTGTGGAGGAAGTGTGTGCGAGAGAGAGATGGAGAAAGAAGGCAGGCAGTGTTTGTGGGTGAGAAATAAGGGAGAGTGGAGGCAGCGTGTGTGGGTGAGATATAAAGAGAGATTGGAGGCAGTGTGTGCGAGAGTGAGATGGAGAAAGAATGCAGGCAGTGTTTGTGTGTGAGAGATGGAGAGAGTGCAGGCAGTGTGTGTGTTTGAGAGAAGGAGAAAGAGTGGAGGCAGTGTGTGTGGGTGAGAGATGGAGAGAGAGTGGAGGCAGTGTGTGTGAGAGAGATGAAGAGAATGTGCAGGCAGTTTGTGTGTGTGAGAGATGGAGGGAGAGGGGACCATTGTGTGTCATTGTGAGATCGAGAGAGAGTGCAGGCAATGTGTGTGGGTGAGAGATGGAGAGAGAGTGGAAGCAGTGTGTGTGAGAGAGAGATGGAGAGAGAGTGGAGGCAGTGTGTGCGAGAGAGAGATGGAGAAAGAAGGCAGGCAGTGTTTGTGGGTCAGAAATAAGGGAGAGTGGAGGCAGCGTGTGTGGGTGAGATATAAAGAGAGATTGGAGGCAGTGTGTGCGAGAGTGAGATGGAGAAAGAATGCAGGCAGTGTTTGTGTGTGAGAGATGGAGAGAGTGCAGGCAGTGTGTGTGTTAGAGAGAAGGAGAAAGAGTGGAGGCAGTGTGTGTGGGTGAGAGATGGAGCGAGAGTGGAGGCAGTGTGTGTGTGTGAGAGAAGGAGAGAGAGAGGAGGCAGTGTGTGTGGGTGAGAGAAATGAGAGAGTGGAGTCAGTGTGTGTGAGAGAAAGATGGAGAGAGAGAGGAGGCAGTGTGTGCGAGAGAGAGATGGAGAAAGAATGCAGGCAGTGTTTTTGGGTGAGAAATAAGGGAGAGTGGAGGCAGCGTGTGTGGGTGAGATATAAAGAGAGATTGGAGGCAGTGTGTGCGAGAGAGAGATGGAGAAAGAATGCAGGCAGTGTTTGTGGGTGAGAAATAAGGGAGAGTGGAGGCAGTGTGTGTGGGTGAGATATAAAGAGAGATTGGAGGCAGTGTGTGTGAGTGAGAGATAAAGAGGGAGATGAGGCAGTGTGTGTGAGTGAGAGATGGAGAGAGAGTGCAGGCAGTGTGTCTGGGTGAGAGATAGAGAAAGCGTGGAGGCAGTGTGTGTGTTTGAGAGAAGGAGAGAGAGTGGAGGCTGTGTGTGTGGGTTAGAGATGGAGAGAGAGTGCAAGCAGTGTGTGTGTGCGTGTGAGAGATAGAGAGAGAGTGGAGACAGTGTGTGTTCTGGACAGTTAGATAGAGAGTGGAGGCAGTGTATGTGGGCGAGAGATGGTGCGAGAGTGGAGGCAGTGGGAGTGTGTGTGAGAGAGATGGAGATAGAGAGTGCAGTCAGTGTGTGTGGGTGAGAGATGGAGAGAGAGTGCAGGCAGTATGTGTGTGAGAGAGATGAAGAGATAGTGCAGGCAGTTTGTTTGTGTGAGAGATGGAGCGAGGGGGGAGACAGTGTGTGTGGGTCAGAGATAGAGAGAGAGTGCAGACTGTGTGTGAGTGAGATGGAGAGAGTGTGGATGCAGTGTGTGAGTGAGAGAGATAGAAAGAGCGTGCAGGCAGTGCTTGTGGGTGAGAGATAAGGGAGAGTGGATGCAATGTGTGTGTGTGAGAAATGTAGAGAGAATGCAGGCAGTGAGTGTGGGTGAGAGATGGAGAGACAGTGCAGGCAGTGTGTGTGAGTGAGAGATGGAGAGAGAGTGCAGGCAGTGCTTGTGGGTGAGAGATAGAGAGAGCATGGAGGCAGTGTGTGTGGGTGAGAGATGGAGAGAGTGCAGGCAGAGTGTGTGTGTGAGAGAAGGAGAGAGAGTGGAGGCAGTTTGTGTGTGTGAGGGAAGGAGAGAGAGTGGAGGCTGTGTGTGTGTGTGAGAGAAGGAGAGAGAGTGGAGGCAGTGTGTGTGTGAGAGAGATGTAGAGAAAATGGAGGCAGTGTGTGTGTGAGAGAGATGAAGAGATAGTGCAGGCAGTGTGTGTGGGTTAGAGAGGGAGAGAGAGTGCAGGCAGTGTGTGTGAGAGAGATGAAGAGGGAGTGCAGGCAGTTTGTGTGTGTGAGAGATGGAGCGATAGGGGAGACATTGTTTGTGGGTGAGAGACAGAGAGAGAGAGCAGACAGTGTGTGTGAGTGAGATGGAGAGAGTGTGGAGGCAGTGTGTGAGTGAGAGCGATAGAAAGAGAGTGCAGGCAGTGCTTGTGGGTGAGAGATAAGCGAGAGTGGATGCATTGTGTGTGAGTGAGAGATAGAGAGAGAGTGGAGGCAGTGTGTGTGGGTGAGATATAGAGAGAGTGGATGCAGAGTGTGTGCGTGAGAGATGGAGAGAGAGTGAAGGGAGTGTGTGTGTGTGGGAGATGGAGCGAGAGGGGAGACAGAGTGTGTGTGTGAGTGATAGAGAAATAGTGCAGGCAGTGTGTGTGGGTGAGAGATGGAGAGACAATGGAGCCGGTGTGTGTGAGAGAGATGGAGAGAGAGTGGAGGCAGTGTGTGGGTGAGAGATGGAGAGAGAGCGGAGGCAGTGTGTGTGGGTGAGATATAGAGAGAGTGGATGGAACGTGTGTGGGTGAGAGATGGAGCGAGAGGGGAGACAGTGTAAGTGGGTGAGTGATGGAGAAATAGTTCAGGCAGTGTGTGTGGATGAGAGATGGAGAGAGAATGGAGCCAGTGTGTGTGAGAGAGTTGGAGAGAGAGTGGAGGCAGTGTGTGTGTGTGTGAGATGGAGAGAGAGTGAAGGCAGTATGTGTGTGTTGAGAGATGGAGAGAGAGTGCAGGCAGTGGGTGTGGGTGAGAGATGGAGAGAGAGTGCAGGGTGTGTGAGTGTGTGAGAGTTGGAGAGAGATTGCAGGCAGTGTCTGTGATTGTGAGATCTAGAGAGAGTGCAGGCAATGTGCGTGGGTGAGAGATGGAGAGAGAGTGCAGGCAGTGTGTGCGGGTGAGAGATGGAGAGTGAGTGGATGCAGTGTGTGCGGCTGAGAGATAAGGGAGAGTGGAGGCAGTGTGAATGAGAGAGAGAGCAGGCAGTGTGTTTGTGAGAGAGATGGAGAGAGTGGAGGCAGTGTGTGTGATTGAGAGATGGAGAGAGATTGCAGGCAGTGTGTGTGAGAGGGAGATAGAGTGCAGGTAGTGTGTGTGTGTGAGAGATGAATAGATAGTGGAGCCTGTGTGTGTGAGTGAGAGATGGAGAGAGTGGAGGCAGTGTGTGTGAGTGAGAGATGGAGAGAGAGTGCAGGCAGTGTGTGTGAGAGGGAGATAAAGAGCGTGCAGGTAATGAGTGTGTGAGAGATGAAGAGATAGTGGAGGCAGTGTGTGTGATTGAGAGATGGAGTGAGAGTGCTGGCAGTGTGTGTGTGTGAGAGTTGCAGAGAGAGTGCAGGCAGTGTGTGTGATTGTGAGGTCAAGAGAGAGTGCTGGCAATGTGTGTGGGTGAGAGATGGAGAGAGAGTGGAGGCAGTGTGTGTGAGAGAGAGATGTAGAGAGAGTGGAGGCAGTGTGTGCGAGAGAGAGATAAAGAGAGAATGGAGGCAGTGTGTGTGAATGAGAGATAAAGAGGGAGAGGAGGCAGTGTGTGTGAGTGGGAGATGGAGAGAGAGTGGATGCAGTGTGTGTGTGAGAGAGAAGGAGAGAGAGTGGAGGCAGTGTGTGTGGGTGAGTGATAAGAGAAAGTGGAGTGAGTGTGTGTGTGAGAGAGGTGTAGAGAGATTGGAGGCAGTGTGTGTGTGAGCGAGATGGAGAGAGAGATTGCAGGCAGTGTGTGCGGGTGAGAGAGGGAGAGAGAGTGCAGGCAGTGTGTGTGAGAGAGATGAAGAGGGAGTGCAGGCACTTTGTGTGTGTGAGAGATGGAGCGAGAGGGGAGACAGTGTGTGTGGGTGAGAGACAGAGAGAGAATGCAGACAGTGTGTGTGAGTGAGATGGAGAGAGTGTGGAGGCAGTGTGTGAGTGGGAGCGATAGAAAGAGAGTGCAGGCAGTGCTTGTGGGTGAGAGATAAGCGAGAGTGGATGCATTGTGTGTGAGTGAGAGATGGAGAGAGAGCGGAGGCAGTGTGTGTGGGTGAGATATAGAGAGAGTGGATGGAACGTGTGTGGGTGAGAGATGGAGAGAGAGTGGAGGGAGTGTGTGTGTGTGGGAGATGGAGCGAGAGGGGAGACAGTGTAAGTGGGTGAGTGATGGAGAAATAGTGCAGGCAGTGTGTGTGGGTGAGAGATGGAGAGAGAATGGAGCCAGTGTGTGTGAGAGAGTTGGAGAGAGAGTTGGGGCAGTGTGTGTGTGTGAGAGATGGAGAGAGTGGAGGCAGTGTGTGTGAGTGAGAGATGGAGAGAGAGTGCAGGCAGTGTGTGTGAGAGGGAGATAAAGAGCGTGCAGGTAATGAGTGTGTGAGAGATGAAGAGATAGTGGAGGCAGTGTGTGTGATTGAGAGATGGAGTGAGAGTGCTGGCAGTGTGTGTGTGTGAGAGTTGCAGAGAGAGTGCAGGCAGTGTGTGTGATTGTGAGGTCAAGAGAGAGTGCTGGCAATGTGTGTGGGTGAGAGATGGAGAGAGAGTGGAGGCAGTGTGTGTGAGAGAGAGATGTAGAGAGAGTGGAGGCAGTGTGTGCGAGAGAGAGATAAAGAGAGAATGGAGGCAGTGTGTGTGAATGAGAGATAAAGAGGGAGAGGAGGCAGTGTGTGTGAGTGGGAGATGGAGAGAGAGTGGATGCAGTGTGTGTGTGAGAGAGAAGGAGAGAGAGTGGAGGCAGTGTGTGTGGGTGAGTGATAAGAGAAAGTGGAGTGAGTGTGTGTGTGAGAGAGGTGTAGAGAGATTGGAGGCAGTGTGTGTGTGAGCGAGATGGAGAGAGAGATTGCAGGCAGTGTGTGCGGGTGAGAGAGGGAGAGAGAGTGCAGGCAGTGTGTGTGAGAGAGATGAAGAGGGAGTGCAGGCACTTTGTGTGTGTGAGAGATGGAGCGAGAGGGGAGACAGTGTGTGTGGGTGAGAGACAGAGAGAGAATGCAGACAGTGTGTGTGAGTGAGATGGAGAGAGTGTGGAGGCAGTGTGTGAGTGAGAGCGATAGAAAGAGAGTGCAGGCAGTGCTTGTGGGTGAGAGATAAGCGAGAGTGGATGCATTGTGTGTGAGTGAGAGATGGAGAGAGAGCGGAGGCAGTGTGTGTGGGTGAGATATAGAGAGAGTGGATGGAACGTGTGTGGGTGAGAGATGGAGAGAGAGTGGAGGGAGTGTGTGTGTGTGGGAGATGGAGCGAGAGGGGAGACAGTGTAAGTGGGTGAGTGATCGAGAAATAGTGCAGGCAGTGTGTGTGGGTGAGAGATGGAGAGAGAATGGAGCCAGTGTGTGTGAGAGAGTTGGAGAGAGAGTTGGGGCAGTGTGTGTGTGTGAGAGATGGAGAGAGAGTGGAGACAATGTGTGGGTGTGAGAGATGGAGAAAGAGTGGAGGCAGTGTGTGTGTGTGAGAGATGGAGAGAGAGTGGAGGCAGTGTGTGTGTGTGAGAGATGGAGAGAGAGTGGAGGCAGTGTGTGTGTGTTGAGAGTTGAAGAGAGAGTGCAGGCAGTGTGTGTGTGTGAGAGTTGGAGAGAGAGGGCAGGCAGTGTGTGTGATTGTGAGATCAAGAGATAGTGCATGCAATGTGTGTGGGTGAGAGATGGAGAGAGAGTGGAGGCAGTGTTTGCGGCTGTGAGATAAGGGAGAGTGGATGCAGTGTGAGTGAGAGAGAGATGGAGAGAGAGAGTAGGCAGTGTGTTTGTAAGGGAGATGGAGGGAGTGGAGGCAGTGTGTGTGAGTGAGAGATGGAGAGAGAGTGCAGGCAGTGTGTGTGAGAGGGAGATAGAGAGAGTGCAGGTAGTGAGTGTGTGAGAGAAGAAGAGATAGTGGAGGCAGTGTGTGTGATTGAGAGATGGAGTGAGAGTGCAGGCAGAGTGTGTGAGAGAGAGATGGAGAGAGAGAGCAGGCAGTGTGCTTGTGAGAGAGATGGAGAGAGTAGAGGCAGTGTGTGTGAGTGAGAGGTGGGGAGAGAGTGGAGAATGTGTGTGTGATTGAGAGATGGAGAAAGAGTGCAGGCAGTGTGTGTGAGTGAGAGTTGGAGGGAGAGTGCAGGCAGAGTGTGAGTGAGAGATGAAGAGAGAGTGGAGGCAGTGTGTGTGTGTGAGAATTGGAGTAAGAGTGGAGGCAGTGTGTGTGAGTGAGAGATGGAGAGAGAGTGCAGGCAATGTGTGTGAGTGAGAGATGGAGAGATAGTGCAGGCAGTGTGTGTGAGAGGGAGATAGAGAGAGTCCAGGTAGTGAGTGTGTGAGAGATGAAGAGATAGTGGAGGCAGTGTTTGTGGGTGAGGGAAGGAGAGATAGTGGAGGCTGTGTGTGTGTGAGAGAAGGAGAGAGAGTGGAGGCAGTTTGTGTGGGTGAGAGATAAGCGAGAGTGGATGCATTGTGTGTGAGTGAGAGATGGAGAGAGATTGGAGGCAGTGTGTGTGAGTGAGATATAGAGAGAGTGTATGCAATGTGTGTGCGTGAGAGATGGAGAGAGAGTGAAGGGAGTGTGTGTGTGTGGGAGATTGAGCGAGAGGGGAGACAGAGTGTGTGTGTGAGTGATGGAGAAATAGTGCAGTCAGTGTGTGTGTGTGAGAGATGAAGAGAGAATGGAGCCGGTGTGTGTGAGAGAGATGGAGAGAGAGTGGAGGCGGTGTGTGTGTGTGAGAGATGGAGAGAGAGCAGAGGCTTGGGTGTGGGTGAGATATAGAGAGAGTGGGAGGAACGTGTGTGGGTGAGAGATGGAGAGAGATTGGAGGGAGTGTGTGTGTGTGGGAGATGGAGCGAGAGGGGAGACAGTGTAAGTGGGTGAGTGATGGAGAAATATTGCAGGCAGTGTGTGTGGGTGAGAGATGGAGAGAGAATGGAGCCAGTGTGTGTGAGAGAGTTGGAGAGAGAGTGGAGACAGTGTGTGTGTGTGAGAGATGGAGAGAGAGTGGAGGCAGTGTGTGTGTGTGAGAGATGGAGAGAGAGTGAAGGCAGTGTGTGTGTGTTGAGAGATGGAGAGAGAGTGCAGGCAGTGGGTGTGGGTGAGAGATGGAGAGAGAGTGCAGGGTGTGTGAGTGTGTGAGAGTTGGAGAGAGACTGCAGGCAGTGTGTGTGATTGTGAGATCTAGAGAGAGTTCAGGCAATGTGTGTGGGTGAGAGATTGAGAGAGGGTGCAGGCAGTGTGTGCGGGTGAGAGATGGAGAGAGAGTGGATGCAGTGTGTGCGGCTGAGAGATAAGGGAGAGTGGAGGCAGTGTGAATGAGGGAGAAATGGAGAAAGTGGAGGCAGTGTGTGTGAGTGAGAGATGGAGAGAGATTGCAGGCAGTGTGTGTGAGAGGGAGATAGAGAGAGTGCAGGTAGTGTGTGTGTGTGAGAGATGAAGAGATAGTGGAGGCTGTGTTTGTGAGTGAGAGATGGAAAGAGTGGAGGCAGTGTGTGTGAGTGAGAGATGGAGAGAGAGTGCCGGCAGAGTGTGTGAGAGGGAGATAGAGAGAGTGCAGGTAATGAGTGTGTGAGTGATGAAGAGATAGTGGAGGCAGTGTGTGTGAGAGAGAGATGGAGAGAGAGTGCAGGCAATGTGTGTGGGTGAGAGATGGAGAGAGAGTGCAGGCAGTGTGTGCGGGTGAGAGATGGAGAGAGAGTGGATGCAGTGTGTGACAAAGAGATAAGGGAGAGTGGAGGCAGTGTGAATGAGAGAGAGATGGAGAGAGAGAGCAGGTAGAGTGTTTGTGAGAGAGATGGAGAGAGTGGAGGCAGTGTGTGTGAATGAGAGATGGAGAGAGATTGCAGGCAGTGTGTGTGAGAGGGAGATAGAGTGCAGGTAGTGTGTGTGTGTGAGAGATGAATAGATAGTGGAGGCTGTGTGTGTGAGTGAGAGATGGAGAGAGTGGAGGCAGTGTGTGTGAGTGAGAGATGGAGAGAGAGTGCAGGCAGTGTGTGTGAGAGGGAGATAAAGAGAGTGCAGGTAATGAGTGTGTGAGAGATGAAGAGATAGTGGAGGCAGTGTGTGTGAGAGAGAGATGGAGGGAGAGTGCAGGCAGTGTGTGTGTGTGAGAGTTGCAGAGAGAGTGCAGGCAGTGTGTGTGATTGTGAGATCAAGAGAGAGTGCAGGCAATGTGTGTGGGTGAGAGATGGAGAGAGAGTGGAGGCAGTGTGTGTGAGAGAGAGATGGAGAGAGAGTGGAGGCAGTGTGTGCGAGAGAGAGATAAAGAGAGATTGGAGGCAGTGTGTGTGAATGAGAGATAAAGAGGGAGAGGAGGCAGTGTGTGTGAGTGGGAGATGGAGAGAGAGTGCAGGCAGTCTTTGTGGATGAAAGATAGAGAGAGCGTGGTGGCAGTATTTGTGGGTGAGAGATGGAGAGATTGCAGGCAGTATGTGTGTGTGAGAGAATGAGAGCTAATGGAGGCAGTGTGTGTGTGTGAGAGAAGGAGAGAGAGTGGAGGCAATGTGTGTGGGTGAGAGATAAGAGAGAGTGGAGTGAGTGTGTGTGTGAGAGTGGTGTAGAGATAATGGAGGCAGTGTGTATGTGAGGAAGATGGAGAGAAAGAGTGCAGGCAGTGTGTGTGGGTGAGAGAGGGAGAGAGAGTGCAGGCAGTGTGTGTGAGAGAGATGAAGAGGGAGTGCAGGCAGTTTGTGTGTGTGAGCGATAGAAAGAGAGTGCAGGCAGTGCTTGTGGGTGAGAGATAAGCGAGAGTGGATGCATTGTGTGTGAGTGAGAGATGGAGAGATAGCAGAGGCAGTGTGTGTGGGTGAGATATAGAGAGAATGGATGGAACGTGTGTGGGTGAGAGATGGAGAGAGAGTGGAGGGAGTGTGTGTGTGTGGGAGATGGAGTGAGAGGGGAGACAGTGTAAGTGGGTGAGTGATGGAGAAATAGTGCAGGCAGTGTGTGTGGGTGAGAGATGGAGAGAGAATGGAGCCAGTGTGTGTGAGAGAGTTGCAGAGAGAGTGGAGGCAGTGTGTGGGTGAGAGATGGTGAGAGAGTGGAGGCAGTGTGTGTGTGTGAGAGATGAAGAGAGAGTGGAGACAATGTGTGTGTGTGAGAGATGGAGAAAGAGTGGAGGCAGTGTGTGTGTGTGAGAGATGGAGAGAGAGTGCAGGCAGTGTGTGTGTGTGTGAGAGTTGGAGAGAGAGTGCAGACAGTGTGTGTTATTGTGAGATCTAGAGAGATTGCAGGCAATGTGTCTGGGTGAGAGATGGAGAGAGAGTGCAGGCAGTGTGTGCGGCTGTGAGATAAGGGAGAGTGGAGGCAGTGTGAGTGACAGAGAGATGGAGAGAGAGAGCAGGCAGTGTGTTTGTAAGAGAGATGGAGAGAGTGGAGGCAGTGTGTGTGAGTGAGAGATGGAGAGAGAGTTCAGGCAGTGTGTGTGAGAGGGAGATAGAGAGAGTGCAGGTAGTGAGTGTGTGAGAGATGAAGAGATAGTGGAGGCAGTGTGTGTGATTGAGAGATGGAGTGAGAGTGCAGGCAAAGTGTGTGAGAGAGAGATGGAGAGAGAGAGCAGGCAGTGTGCTTGTGAGAGAGATGGAGAGAGTAGAGGCAGTGTGTGTGAGTGAGAGGTGGGGAGAGAGTGGAGAATGTGTGTGTGATTGAGAGATGGAGAAAGAGTGCAGGCAGTGTGTGTGGGTGAGAGATGGAGAGAGAGTGGAGGCAGTGTGTGTGAGAGAGAGATGGAGAGAGAACTGAGGCATGGTGTGGGAGACAGAGATGGAGAAAGAATGCAGACAGTCTTTGTGGGTGAGAAATAAGGGAGAGTGGAGGCAGTGTGTGTGGGTGAGAGATAAAGAGAGATTGGAGGCAGTGTGTGTGAGTGAGATATAAAGAGGGAGAGGAGGCAGTGTGTGTGAGTGAGAGATGCAGAGAGAGTGCAGGCAGTGTTTGTGGGTGAGAGATAGAGAGAGCGTGGAGGCAGTGTGTGTGGGTGAGAGATGGAGAGAGTGCAGGCAGTATGTGTGTGTGAGAGAAGGAAGAGAATGGAGGCTGTGTGTGTGTGTGAGAGAAGGAGAGAGAGTGGAGGCAGTGTGTGTGTGAGAGAGATAAGAGAGAGTGGAGTCAGTGGTGTGTGGGTGAGAAAAGTAGAGAGAGTGGAGGCAGTGTGTGTTTGAGAGATGGAGAGAGAGTGCAAGCAGTCTTTGTGTGTGTGTGAGAGATGGAGAGAGAGTGGAGGCAGTGTGTATGAGGGAGAGATGGAGAGAGAATGGAGCCAGTGTGTGCAAGAGAGAGATGGAGAAAGAATGCAGACAGTGTTTGTGGGTGAGAAATAAGGGAGAGTGCAGGCAGTGTGTGTGGGCAAGAGATGGTGAGAGAATGGAGGCAGTGTGTGTGGGTGAGAGATAGAGAGAGTGAAGGCAGAGTGTGTGTGTAAAAGATGGAGAGAGATTGGAGGCAATGTGTGTGAGTGAGAGATGGAGAGAGAGTGCAGGCAGTGTGTGTGAGAGAGATGAAGAGAGAGTGCAGGCAGTGTGTGAGTGTCATAGATGGAGAGAGAATGGAGACAGTGTGTGTGTGAGAGAAGGGAGAAAGAGTGCAGGCAGTGGGTGTGAGTGAGAGATGGAGAGAGAGTGCAGGCAGTGTGTGCGTGAGAGAGATGAAGAGTGAGTGCAGTTAGTGTGTGTGTGTGAGAGATGGAGAGAGAGTGCAGGCAGTGTGTGTGAATGAGAGATGGAGAGAGAGTGCAGGCAGTGTGTTTGGGTGAGAGATGGAGAGAGAGTGCAGGCAGTGTGTGTGTGTCATAGATGGAGAGAGAATGGAGACAGTGTGTGTGTGTGTGAGAGATGGAGCGAGAGGGGAGACAGTGTTTGTGGGTGAGAGAAAGAAAGTGCAGACAGTGTGAGTGAGTGAGATGGAGAGAGTGTGGAGGAAGTGTGTGAGTGAGAGAGATAGAAAGAGAGTGCAGGCAATGTGTGTGTGTGAGAGGTGGAGAGAGAGTGCAGGCAGTGTGTGTGGTTGTGAGATCGAGAGAGACTGCAGGCAATGTGTGTGGGTGAGAGATGGAGAGAGAGTGGAGGCAGTGTGTGTGAGAGGGAGATGGAGAGAGAGTGGAGACAGTGTGTTCGAGAGAGAGATGGAGAAAGAATGCAGGCAGTGTTTGTGTGTGAGAAATAAGGGAGAGTGGAGGCAGTGTGTGTGAGAGAGAGATGGAGAGAGAGTGGAGGCATTGTGTGCGAGAGAGAGATGGAGAAAGAATGCAGGCAGTGTTTGTGGTTGAGAAATAAGGGAGAGTGGAGGCAGTGTGTGTGCGTGAGATATAAAGAGAGATTGGAGGCAGTGTGTGTGAGTGAGAGATAAAGAGGGAGATGAGGCAGTGTGTGTGAGTGAGAGATGGAGAGAGAGTGCAGGCAGTGTGTGTGGGTGAGAGATAGAGCGTGGAGGCAGTGTGTGTGTTTGAGAGAAGGAGAGAGAGTGGAGGCTGTGTGTGTGGGTGAGAGATGGAGAGAGAGTGGAGGCAGAGTGTCTGGGTGAGAGATAAGAGAGAGTGGAGTCAGTGTATGTGTGAGAGAGATGTAGAGAGAGTGCAGGCAGTGTGTTTGTGAGCGAGATGGAGAGAGAGAGTGCAGGCAGTGTGTGTGGGTGAGAGTGGGAGAGAGAGTGGAGGCAGTGTGTGTTGGTTAGAGATGGAGAGAGAGTGCAGGCAGTGTGTGTGGGTGAGAGAGGGAGAGAGAGTGGAGGCAGTGTGTGTGGGTTAGAGATGGAGAGAGAGTGCAAGCAGTCTGTGTGTGTGTGTGAGAGATAGAGAGAGAGTGGAGACAGTGTGTGTTCTGGACAGTTAGATAGAGAGTGGAGGCAGTGTGTGTGGGCGAGAGATGGTGCGAGAGTGGAGGCAGTGGGAGTGTGTGTGAGAGAGATGGAGATAGAGAGTGCAGTCAGTGTGTGTGGGTGAGAGATGGAGAGAGAGGGGAGACAGTGTGTGTGGGTCAGAGATAGAGAGAGAGTGCAGACTGTGTGTGAGTGAAATGGAGAGAGTGTGGATGCAGTGTGTGAGTGAGAGAGATAGAAAGAGCGTGCAGGCAGTGCTTGTGGGTGAGAGATAAGGGAGAGTGGATGCAGTGTGTGTGTGTGAGAAATGTAGAGAGAATGCAGGCAGTGAGTGTGGGTGAGAGATGGAGAGAGAGTGCAGGCAGTGCTTGTGGGTGAGAGAAGGAGAGAGAGTGGAGGCAGTGTGTGTGTATGAGAGATGGAGAGAGAGTGAAGGCAGTGTGTGTGTGTTGAGAGATGGAGAGAGAGTGCAGGGTGTGTGAGTGTGTGAGAGTTGGAGAGAGAGTGCAGCAGTGTGTGTGATTGTGAGATCTAGAGAGAGTGCTGGCAATGTGTGTGGGTGAGAGATGGAGAGAGAGTGCAGGCAGTGTGTGCGGCTGAGAGATGGAGAGAGAGTGGTTGCAGTGTGTGCGGCTGAGAGATAAGGGAGAGAGATTGCAGGCAGTGTGTGTGAGAGGGAGATAGAGAGAGTGCAGGCAGTGTGAATGAGAGAGAGATGGAGAGAGAGAGCAGGCAGTGTGTTTGTGAGAGAGATGGAGAGAGTGGAGGCAGTGTGTGTGAGAGGGAGATAGAGAGAGTGCAGGTAGTGTGTGTGTGTGAGAGATGAATAGATAGTGGAGGCTGTGTGTGAGAGTAAGTTGGAGAGAGTTTGGAGGAAGTGTGTGAGTGAGAGAGATAGAAAGAGAGTGCAGGCAATTTGTGTGTGTGAGAGGTGGAGAGAGAGTGGAGGCAGTGTGTGTGAGAGAGAGATGGAGAGAGAGTGGAGGCAGTGTGTTTGTGAGCGAGATGGAGAGAGAGAGTGCAGGCAGTGTGTGTGGGTGAGAGTGGGAGAGAGAGTGGAGGCAGTGTGTGTTGGTTAGAGATGGAGAGAGAGTGCAGGCAGTGTGTGTGGGTGAGAGAGGGAGAGAGAGTGGAGGCAGTGTGTGTGGGTTAGAGATGGAGAGAGAGTGCAAGCAGTCTGTGTGTGTGTGTGAGAGATAGAGAGAGAGTGGAGACAGTGTGTGTTCTGGACAGTTAGATAGAGAGTGGAGGCAGTGTGTGTGGGCGAGAGATGGTGCGAGAGTGGAGGCAGTGGGAGTGTGTGTGAGAGAGATGGAGATAGAGAGTGCAGTCAGTGTGTGTGGGTGAGAGATGGAGAGAGAGGGGAGACAGTGTGTGTGGGTCAGAGATAGAGAGAGAGTGCAGACTGTGTGTGAGTGAGATGGAGAGAGTGTGGATGCAGTGTTTCTGTGAGCGAGATGGAGAGAGAGTGGAGGCATTGTGTGTGGGTAAGAGATAAGAAAGAGTGGAGGCAGTGTGTGTGTGAGAGAGATGGAGAGAGAGTGGAGGCAGTGTGTGTGGGTGCGAGATGGAGAGATAGTGCAGGCAGTGTGAGTGTGTGTGTGTGAGAAATAGAGAGAGAATGGAGACAGCGTGTGTGGTGGAGAGATAGATAGAGAGTGGAGGCAGTGAATGTGGCTTAGAGATGGAGAGCAACTGCAGGCTGTGTGTGTGGGTGAGAGATAGAGAGTGGAGGCAGTGTGTGTGTGTGAGAGAGATGGAGAGAGGGAGTGCTGTCAGTGTGTGTGGATGAGAGATGGAGAGAGATTGGAGACAGTGTGTGTGAGTGAGAGATGGAGAGAGCGTGCAGGCAGTGTGTGTGTTTGCGAGAGATAGTGAGAGAGAGTGGAGGGCATGTGTGTGTGTGAGGGACAGAGAAAGAGTTCAGGCAGTGTGTGTGTGTGAGATATGGAGAGTGATTGCAGGCAGTGTGTATGGATGAGGGATAGAGGGAGTGCAGGCAGTGTGTGTGTGTGAGATATGAAGATATAGTGGAGGCAGTGCGTGTGAGTGAGAGATGGAGTGAGACTGCAGGCAGTGTGTGTGAGAGAGATGAAGAGATAGCGGATGCAGTGTGTGTGTGAGAGAGATGGATTGAGAGTGGAGACAGGGAGTGTGTGTGATTGATCGAGAAAGAGGGCAGGCAGTGTATGTGGAAGAGAGATGGACAGGGAGTGGAGGCAGTGAGTGAATGGATGAGAGATAGAGAGAGAGTGGAGGCTTTGTGTGTGAGAGAGAGATGTAGAGAGAAAGCAGGCAGTTTGTGTGGGTGAGAGATTGAGAGAGAGTGTAGGCAGTGTGTGTGCGTGAGAGATGGAGAGATAGTGGAGGCCGTGAGTGTAGGTGAGAGATAGAGAGAGTGAAGGCAGTGTGTGTGGGTGAGAGATTGAGAGATTGGAGGCAGTGTGTGTGAGAGAGAGATGTAGAGCGAATGCAGGCAGTTTGTGTGGGTGAGAGAATGAGAGAAAATGTAGGCAGTGTGTATGTGTGAGAGATGGAGAGATAGTGGAGGCAGTGAGTGTGGGTGAGATATAAAGAGAGAGGAGGCAGTGTGTGTGGGTGAGAGATTGAGACAGTGGAGGCAGTGAGTGTGGCTGAGAGATTGAGAGAGTGGAGGCAGTGTGTGTGAGAGAGATGGAGAGAGAGTGGAGGAAGTATGTGTGAGAGAGATGGAGAGAGATTGCAGGCAGTGTGTGTGAGTGAGATGGAGAGAATGTGGAGGCAGTGTGTGTGGGTGTGAGATTGAGAGAGAGTGGAGGCAGTGTGTATGGGTGAGAGATAAGGGAGAGTGGAGGCAGGGAGTGTGCGTGAGAGATCAAGAGAGATTGGAGGCAGTGTGTGTGAGTGAGAGATGCAGAGAGAGTGGAGGCAGTGTGTGTGGGTAAGAGATAGAGAGAGACTGGAGGCAGTGTTTGTGGGTGAGAGATGGAGAGAGAGTGGAGGCAGTGTGTGTGGCGGAGAGATTGAGAGATTGCAGGCAGTGTGTGTGAGAGATGGAGAGAGAGTGGAGGAAGTGTGTGTGGATGAGAGATAGAGAGAGAGTGGAGGCAATGTGTGTGAGAGAGATGGAGAGAGATTGCAGGCAGTGTGTGTGAGTGAGAGATAGAGAGAGTGGAGGCAGTGTGTGTGCGTTAGAGATAGAGAGAGTGAAGGTAGTGTGTGTGGGTGAGAGATTGAGAGATTGGAGGCAGTGTGTGTGAGAGAGATGGAGATAGAATGGAGGAAGTGTGTGGGTGAGAGATGGAGAGAGAGTGGAGGAAGTGAGTGTGGGTGAGAGATAGAGAACGTGGAGGCAATGTCTGTGGGTGAGAGATAGAGAGAGCGGAGGCAGTGTGAGTGGGTGAGAGATGGAGAGAGAGTGGAGGCAGCGTGTGTGAATGAGAGATGCAGGGAGAGTGGAGGCAGAGAGTGTGGGTGAGAGATAGAGAGAGAATGGAGGCAGTGCGTGTGGGTGAGAGATGGAGAGAGAGTGGAGACGGTGTGTGTGGGTGAGAGATTAGAGAGAGTGGAGGCAGTATGTGTGTGAGAGAGATGGAGAGAGAGTGGATATAAAGAGAGAGGAGGCAGTGTGTGTGGCTGAGAGATTGAGAGAGTGGAGGCAGTGTGTGTGAGAGAGATGGAGAGAGAGTGGAGGAAGTGTGTGTGGATGAGAGATAGAGAGAGAGTGGAGGCAGTGTGTGTGAGAGAGATGGAGAGAGATTGCAGGCAGTGTGTGTGAGTGAGATGGAGAGAATGTGGAGGCAGTGTGTGTGGGTGAGAGATTGAGAGAGAGTGGAGGCAGTGTGTATGGGTGAGAGATAAGGGAATGTGGAGGCAGGGAGTGTGCGTGAGAGATCAAGAGAGATTGGAGGCAGTGTGTGTGAGTGAGAGATAGAGAGAGTGGAGGCAGTGTGTGTGCGTTATGGAGAGAGGGAGTGCTGGCAGTGTGTGTGGGTGAGAGATGGAGAACGAGTGCCGGCAGAGTGTGTGGGTGAGAGATAGAGAGAGAGTGGAAGTAGTGTGTGTGAGAGAGATGGAGAGAGAGTGGAGGCAGTGTGTGTGAGATGGAGATGAAGAGAGAGTGCAGGCAGTGTGTGTGGGTGAGACACAGTGAGAGGTTGAAGGCAGTGTGTGTGAGTGAGTGATGGAGAGAGAGTGGAGGGCAGTGTGTGTGGGTTAGAGAAGGAGAGATAGTGGAGGCAGTGTGTGTTGGTGAGAGATAGAGAGAGAGTGAAGGCAGTGTGTGTGTGAGAGAGATGGAGAGAGAGTGGAGGCAGTGTTTGTGTGAGCAAGATGGAGAGAGAGTGGAGGCATTAGTTTGGGTAAGAGATAAGAGAGAGTGGAGGCAGTGTGTGTGTGAGAGAGATGGAGAGAGAGTGGAGGCAGTGTGTGTGAGAGAGAGATGTAGAGCGAATGCAGGCAGTTTGTGTGGGTGAGAGAATGAGAGAGAATGTAGGCAGTCTGTGTGTGTGAGAGATGGAGAGATAGTGGAGGCAGTGAGTGTGGGTGAGATATAAAGAGAGAGGAGGCAGTGTGTGTGGGTGAGAGATAGAGAGAGTGGAGGCAGTGTGTGTGGGTGAGAGATTGAGAGAGTGGAGGCAGTGTGTGTGGCTGAGAGATTGAGAGAGTGGAGGCAGTGTGTGTGAGAGAGATGGAGACAGAGTGGAGGAAGTGTGTGTGAGAGAGATGGAGAGAGATTGCAGGCAGTGTGTGTGAGTGAGATGGAGAGAATGTGGAGGCAGTGTGTGTGGGTGAGAGATTGAGAGAGAGTGGAGGCAGTGTGTATGGGTGAGAGATAAGGGAGAGTGGAGGCAGGGAGTGTGCGTGAGAGATCAAGAGAGATTGGAGGCAGTGTGTGTGAGTGAGAGATGCAGAGAGAGTGGAGGCAGTGTGTGTGGGTAAGAGATAGTGAGAGACTGGAGGCAGTGTTTGTGGGTGAGAGATGGAGAGAGAGTGGAGGCAGTGTGTGTGGCGGAGAGATTGAGAGAGTGGAGGCAGTGTGTGTGAGAGATGGAGAGAGAGTGGAGGAAGTGTGTGTGGATGAGAGATAGAGAGAGAGTGGAGGCAATGTGTGTGAGAGAGATGGAGAGAGATTGCAGGCAGTGTGTGTGAGTGAGAGATAGAGAGAGTGGAGGCAGTGTGTGTGCGTTAGAGATAGAGAGAGTGAAGGCAGTGTGTGTGGGTGAGAGATTGAGAGATTGGAGGCAGTGTGTGTGAGAGAGATGGAGATAGAATGGAGGAAGTGTGTGGGTGAGAGATGGAGAGAGAGTGGAGGAAGTGAGTGTGGGTAAGAGATAGAGAACGTGGAGGCAATGTGTGTGGGTGAGAGATGGAGAGAGCGGAGGCAGTGTGAGTGGGTGAGAGATGGAGAGAGAGTGGAGGCAGCGTGTGTGAATGAGAGATGCAGGGAGAGTGGAGGCAGAGAGTGTGGGTGAGAGATAGAGAGAGAATGGAGGCAGTGCGTGTGGGTGAGAGATGGAGAGAGAGTGGAGACGGTGTGTGTGGGTGAGAGATTAGAGAGAGTGGAGGCAGTATGTGTGTGAGAGAGATGGAGAGAGAGTGGATATAAAGAGAGAGGAGGCAGTGTGTGTGGGTGAGAGATAGAGAGAGTGGAGGCAGTGTGTGTGGCTGAGAGATTGAGAGAGTGGAGGCAGTGTGTGTGAGAGAGATGGAGAGAGAGTGGAGGAAGTGTGTGTGGATGAGAGATAGAGAGAGAGTGGAGGCAGTGTGTGTGAGAGAGATGGAGAGAGATTGCAGGCAGTGTGTGTGAGTGAGATGGAGAGAATGTGGAGGCAGTGTGTGTGGGTGAGAGATTGAGAGAGAGTGGAGGCAGTGTGTATGGGTGAGAGATAAGGGAAAGTGGAGGCAGGGAGTGTGCGTGAGAGATCAAGAGAGATTGGAGGCAGTGTGTGTGAGTGAGAGATAGAGAGAGTGGAGGCAGTGTGTGTGCGTTATGGAGAGAGGGAGTGCTGGCAGTGTGTGTGGGTGAGAGATGGAGAGCGAGTGCCGGCAGAGTGTGTGGGTGAGAGATAGAGAGAGAGTGGAAGTAGTGTGTGTGAGAGAGATGGAGAGAGAGTGGAGGCAGTGTGTGTGAGATGGAGATGAAGAGAGAGTGCAGGCAGTGTGTGTGGGTGAGACACAGTGAGAGGTTGAAGGCAGTGTGTGTGAGTGAGTGATGGAGAGAGAGTGGAGGGCAGTGTGTGTGGGTTAGAGAAGGAGAGATAGTGGAGGCAGTGTGTGTTGGTGAGAGATAGAGAGAGAGTGAAGGCAGTGTGTGTGTGAGAGAGATGGAGAGAGAGTGGAGGCAGTGTTTGTGTGAGCAAGATGGAGAGAGAGTGGAGGCATTAGTTTGGGTAAGAGATAAGAGAGAGTGGAGGCAGTGTGTGTGTGAGAGAGATGGAGAGAGAGTGGAGGCAGTGTGTGTGGGTCCGAGATAAGAGGGAGTGGAGGCAGTGTGTGTGTGAGAGAGATGGAGAGAGAGTGGAGGCAGTGTTTGTGTGAGCAAGATGGAGAGAGAGTGGAGACATTGTGTGTGGGTAAGAGATAAGAGAGAGTGGAGGCAGTGTGTGTGAGAGAGATGGAGAGAGATTGCAGGCAGTGTGTGTGATTGAGATGGAGAGAAAGTGGAGGCAGTTTGCATGGGAAAGAGATGGAGTGAGAGTGGAGGCAGTGTGTGTGGGTGAGAGATGGAGAGAGAGTGGAGGGAGTGTGTGTGAGAGAGATGGAGAGAGAGTGGAGGCAGTGTGTGTGAGATGGAGATGAAGAGAGAGTGCAGGCAGTGTGTGTGGGTGAGACATAGTGAGAGGTTGAAGGCAGTGTGTGTGAGTGAGTGATTGAGAGAGAGTGGAGGGCAGTGTGTGTGGGTTAGAGAAGGAGAGATAGTGGAGGCAGTTTGTGTGGATGAGAGATGGAGAGACAGTGGAGACAGTGTGTGTGAGTGAGAGAAGAAGAGAGAGTGCAGGCAATGTGTGTGTTTGTGAGAGATAGAGAGAGAGAGTGGAGGGCATGTGTGTGTGTGAGGGACGGAGAAAGATTTCAGGCAGTGTGTGTGTGTGAGACATGGTGAGAGAGTGCAGGCAGTGTGTGTGGGTGAGACATAGTGAGAGGTTGCAGGCAGTGCGTGTGAGTGAGAGATGGAGAGAGAGTGCAGGCAGTGTGTGTGAGAGAGATGAAGAGATAGCGGATGCAGTGTGTGTGGGTGAGAGATTGAGCGTGATTGCAGGCAGTGTGTGTGAAAGAGATGGAGAGAGAGCGCAGGCAGTTTGTGTGTGTGAGAGATGGATTGAGAGTGGAGACAGTGTGTGTGTGTGAGAGATAAAGAACGACTGCAGGCAGTGTATGTGGAAGAGAGATGGAGAGGGAGTGGAGGCAGTGAGTGAATGGATCTGAGTTGGAGAGAGTGTGGAGGCTTTGTGTGTGAGAGAGAGATGTAGAGCGAATACAGGCAGTTTGTGTGGGTGAGAGAAAGAGAGAATGTAGGCAGTGTGTGTGTGTGAGAGATGGAGAGAGAGTGGAGGCAGTGAGTGTGGGTGAGATATAAAGAGAGAGGAGGCAGTGTGTGTGGGTGAGAGATTGAGAGAGTGGAGGCAGTGTGTGTGAGAGAGATGGAGAGAGAGTGGAGGAAGTGTGTGTGGATGAGAGATAGAGAGAGAGTGGAGGCAGTGTATGTGAGAGAGATGGAGAGAGATTGCAGGCAGTGTGTGTGAGTGAGATGGAGAGAATGTGGAGGCAGTGTGTGTGGGTGAGAGATTGAGAGAGAGTGGAGGCTGTGTGTATGGGTGAGAGATAAGGGAGAGTGGAGGCAGGGAGTGTGCGTGAGAGATCAAGAGAGATTGGAGGCAGTGTGTGTGAGTGAGAGATAGAGAGAGTGGAGGCAGTGTGTGTGCGTTAGAGATAGAGAGAGTGAAGGCAGTGTGTGTGGGTGAGAGATTGAGAGATTGGAGGCAGTGTGTGTGAGAGAGATGGAGATAGAATGGAGGAAGTGTGTGGGTGAGAGATGGAGAGAGAGTGGAGGAAGTGAGTGTGGGTGAGAGATAGAGAACGTGGAGGCAATGTGTGTGGGTGAGAGATAGAGAGAGCGGAGGCAGTGTGAGTGGGTGAGAGATGGAGAGAGAGTAGAGGCAGCGTGTGTGAATGAGAGATGCAGGGAGAGTGGAGGCAGAGAGTGTGGGTGAGAGATAGAGAGAGAATGGAGGCAGTGCGTGTGGGTGAGAGATGGAGAGAGAGTGGAGACGGTGTGTGTGGGTGAGAGATTAGAGAGAGTGGAGGCAGTATGTGTGTGAGAGAGATGGAGAGAGAGTGGAGGCAGTGCTTCTGTGAGCGAGACGGAGAGAGAGTGGAGGCATTGTGTGTGGGTAAGAGATAAGAGAGAGTGGAGGCAGTGTGTGTGTGAGAGAGATGGAGAGAGAGTGGAGGCAGTGTGTGTGGGTGAGAGATGGAGAGATAGTGCAGGCAGTGTGAGTGTGTGTGTGTGAGAGATAGAGAGTGGAGACAGCGTGTGTGGTGGAGAGATAGATAGAGAGTGGAGGCGGTGATTGTGGCTTAGAGATGGAGAGAGGCTGCAGGCTGTGTGTGTGGGTGAGAGATGGAGAGAGGGAGTGCTGGCAGTGTGTGTGGGTGAGAGATGGAGAGCGAGTGCCGGCAGAGTGTGTGGGTGAGAGATAGAGAGAGAGTGGAAGTAGTGTGTGTGAGAGAGATGGAGAGAGAGTGGAGGCAGTGTGTGTGAGATGGAGATGAAGAGAGAGTGCAGGCAGTGTGTGTGGTTGAGACATAGTGAGAGGTTGAAGGAAGTGTGTGTGAGTGAGTGATGGAGAGAGAGTGGAGGGCAGTGTGTGTGGGTTAGAGAAGCAGAGATAGTGGAGGCAGTGTGTGTGGATGAGAGATGGAGAGACAGTGGTGGCAGTGTGTGTGAGTGAGAGAAGAAGAGAGAGTGCAGGCAGTGTGTGTGTTTGTGAGAGATAGAGAGAGAGAGTGGAGGGCATGTGTGTGTGTGAGGGACGGAGAAAGAGTTCAGGCAGTGTGTGTGTGTGAGACATGATGAGAGAGTGCAGGCAGTGTGTGTGGGTGAGACATAGTGAGAGGTTGCAGGCAGTGTGTGTGAGTGAGTGATGGAGAGAGTGTGGAGGCAGTGCGTGTGAGTGAGAGATGGGGAGAGAGTGCAGGCAGTGTGTGTGAGAGAGATGAAGAGATAGCGGATGCAGTGTGTGTGGGTGAGAGATTGAGCGTGATTGCAGGCAGTGTGTGTGAGAGAGATGGAGAGAGAGCACAGGCAGTTTGTGTGTGTGAGAGATGGATTGAGAGTGGAGACAGTGTGTGTGTCTGAGAGATCGAGAACGACTGCAGGCAGTGTATGTAGAAGAGAGATGGAGAGGGAGTGGAGGCAGTGAGTGAATGGATCTGAGTTGGAGAGAGTGTGGAGGCTTTGTGTGTGAGAGAGAGATGTAGAGCGAATGCAGGCAGTTTGTGTGGGTGAGGGAATGAGAGAGAATGTAGTCAGTGTGTGTGTGTGAGAGATGGAGAGATAGTGGAGGCAGTGAGTGTGGGTGAGATATAAAGAGAGAGGAGGCAGTGTGTGTGGGTGAGAGATAGAGAGATTGGAGGCAGTGTGTGTGGGTGAGAAATAGAGAGAGTGGAGGCAGTGTGTGTGGCTGAGAGATTGAGAGAGTGGAGGCAGTGTGTGTGAGAGAGATGGAGAGAGAGTGGAGGAAGTTTGCGTGGATGAGAGATAGAGAGAGAGTGGAGGCAGTGTGTGTGAGAGAGATGGAGAGAGATTGCAGGCAGTGTGTGTGAGTGAGATGGAGAGAATGTGGAGGCAGTGTGTGTGGGTGAAAGATTGAGAGAGAGTGGAGGCAGTGTGTATGGGTGAGAGATAAGGGAGAGTGGAGGCAGGGAGTGTGCGTGAGAGATCAAGAGAGATTGGAGGCAGTGTGTGTGAGTGAGAGATGCAGAGAGACTGGAGGCAGTGTTTGTGGGTGAGAGATGGAGAGAGAGTGGAGGCAGTGTGTGTGGCTGAGAGATTGAGAGAGTGGAGGCAGTGTGTGTGAGAGAGATGGAGAGAGAGTGGAGGAAGTGTGTGCGGATGAGAGATAGAGAGAGAGTGCAGGCAGTGTGTGTGAGAGAGATGGAGAGAGATTGCAGGCAGTGTGTGTGAGTGAGATGGAGAGAATGTGGAGGCAGTGTGTGTGGGTGAGAGATGGAGAGAGAGTGGAGGGAGTGTGTGTGAGAGAGATGGAGAGAGAGTGGAGGCAGTGTGTGTGAAATGGAGATGAAGAGAGAGTGCAGGCAGTGTGTTTGGGCGAGACATAGTGAGAGGTTGAAGGCAGTGTGTGTGAGTGAGTGATTGAGAGAGAGTGGAGGGCAGTGTGTGTGAGTGAGAGAAGAAGAGAGTGCAGGCAGTGTGTGCGTTTGTGAGAGATAGAGAGAGAGAGTGGAGGGCATGTGTGTGTGTGAGGGACGGAGAAAGATTTCAGGCAGTGTGTGTGTGTGAGACATGGTGAGAGAGTGCAGGCAGTGTGTGCAGGTGAGACATAGTGAGAGGTTGCAGGCAGTGTGTTTGAGTGAGTGATGGAGAGAGAGTGGAGGCAGTGCGTGTGAGTGAGAGATGGAGAGAGAGTGCAGGCAGTGTGTGTGAGAGAGATGAAGAGATAGCGGATGCAGTGTGTGTGGGTGAGAGATTGAGCGTGATTGCAGGCAGTGTGTGTGAGAGAGATGGAGAGAGAGCGCAGGCAGTTTGTGTGTGTGAGAGATGGATTGAGAGTGGAGACAGTGTGTGTGTGTGAGAGATCAAGAACGACTGCAGGCAGTGAATGTGGAAGAGAGATGGAGAGGGAGTGGAGGCAGTGAGTGAATGGATCTGAGTTGGAGAGAATGTGGAGGCTTTGTGTGTGAGAGAGAGATATAGAGCGAATGCAGGCAGTTTGTGTGGGTGAGAGATGGAGACAGAGTGGAGGCAGTGAGTGTGGGTGAGAGATAGAGAGAGTGGAGGCAGTGTGAGTGGCTGAGAGATTGAGAGAGTGGAGGCAGTGTGTGTGGCTGAGAGATTGAGAGAGTGGAGGCAGTGTGTGTGAGAGAGATGGAGAGAGAGTGGAGGAAGTGTGTGTGGATGAGAGATGGAGAGAGATTGCAGGCAGTGTGTGTGAGTGAGATGGAGAGAATGTGGAGGCAGTGTGTGTGGGTGAAAGATTGAGAGAGAGTGGAGGCAGTGTGTATGGGTGAGAGATAAGGGAGAGTGGAGGCAGGGAGTGTGCGTGAGAGATCAAGAGAGATTGGAGGCAGTGTGTGTGAGTGAGAGATGCAGAGAGATTGGAGGCAGTGTGTGTGGGTAAGAGATAGAGAGAGACTGGAGGCAGTGTTTGTGGGTGAGAGATGGAGAGAGAGTGGAGGCAGTGTGTGTGGCTGAGAGATTGAGAGATTGGAGGCAGTGTGTGTGAGAGAGATGGAGAGAGAGTGGAGGAAGTGTGTGCGGATGAGAGATAGAGAGAGAGTGGAGGCAGTGTGTGTGAGAGAGATGGAGAGAGATTGCAGGCAGTGTGTGTGAGTAAGATGGAGAGAATGTGGAGGCAGTGTGTGTGGGTGAGAGATTGAGAGAGAGTGGAGGCAGTGTGTATGGGTGAGAGATAAGGGAGAGTGGAGGCAGGGAGTGTGCGTGAGAGATCAAGAGAGATTGGAGGCAGTGTATGTGAGTGAGAGATGCAGAGAGAGTGGAGGCATTGTGTGTGGGTAAGAGATAGAGAGAGACTGGAGGCAGTGTTTGTGGGTGAGAGATGGAGAGAGAGTGGAGGCAGTGTGTGTGGGTGAGAGATGGAGAAAGAGTGGAGGGAGTGTGTGTGTGAGCGAGATGGAGAGAGAGTGGAGGCAGTGTGTGTGGGTGAGAGATAAGAGGGAGTGGAGGCAGTGTGTGTGTGAGAGAGATGGAGAGAGAGTGGAGGAAGTGTTTGTGTGAGCAAGATGGAGAGAGAGTGGAGGCATTGTGTGTGGGTAAGAGATAAGAGAGAGTGGAGGCAGTGTGTGTGAGAGAGATGGAGAGAGATTGCAGGCAGTGTGTGTGAGTGAGATGGAGAGAAAGTGGAGGCAGTGTGCATGGGAAAGAGATGGAGTGAGAGTGGAGGCAGTGTGTGTGGGTGAGAGATGGAGAGAGAGTGGAGGGAGTATGTGTGAGAGCGAGATGGAGAGAGCGTGCAGGTAGTGTGTGTGGATGAGGGACAGAGGGAGTGCAAGCAGTGTATGTGTGTGAGAGATGAAGATATAGTGGAGGCAGTGTGTGTGAGTGAGAGATGGAGAGAGAGTGCAGGCAGTGTGTGTGAGAGAGAAAGAAGAGTTAGCGACGGCAGTGTGGGTGAAAGAGATGAAGAGAGAGCGCTCGCGGTGTGTCTGTGTGAGAGACCGAGAAAGAGTGCAGGCAGTGTATGTGGAAGAGAGATGGAGAGGGAGTGGAGGCAGTGAGTGTGTGGATGAGAGATGGAGAGAGAGTGGTGGCAGTGTGTGTGAGAGAGAGATGTAGAGAGAATGCAGGCAGTTTGAGTGGGTGAGAGATGGAGAGAAAGTGGAGGCAGTGTGTGTGAGAGAGATGGAAAGAGAGTGGAGGCAGTGTGTGGGTGAGAAATGGAGAGAGAGTGGAGGATGGGAGTGTGGGTGAGAGATAGAGAGAATGGAGGAAGTGTGTGGGGTGAGAGATAGAGAGAGTGGAGGCAGTGTGTGTTGGTGAGAGATAGAGAGAGAGTGGAGGCAGTGTGTGAGACATGGAGAGAGAGTGGAGACAGTGTGTGTGGGTGAGAGATAAGAGAGAGTGCAGGCAGTGTGTGTGTGAGAGAGATGGAGAGAGAGTGGAGGCATTGTGTGTGGGTAAGAGATAAGAGGGAGTGGAGGCAGTGTGCGTGGGTGAGAGATAAGAGGGAGTGGAGGCAGTGTGTGTATGAGAGAGATGGAGAGAGAGTGGAGGCAGTGTTTGTGTGAGCAAGATGGAGAGAGAGTGGAGGCATTGTGTGTGGGTAAGAGATAAGAGAGAGTGGAGGCAGTGTCTGTGAGAGAGATGGAGAGAGATTGCAGGCAGTGTGTGAGTGAGATGGAGAGAAAGTGGAGGCAGTGTGCATGGGAAAGAGATGGAGTGAGAGTGGAGGCAGTGTGTGTGGGTGAGAGATGAAGATATAGTGGAGGCAGTGTGTGTGAGTGAGAGATGGAGAGAGAGTGCAGGCAGTGTGTGTGAGAGAGAAAGAAGAGTTAGCGACGGCAGTGTTTGTGAGAGAGAAGAAGATAGAGCGCAGGCAGTGTGTGTATGTGAGAGACCGAGAAAGAGTGCAGGCAGTGTATGTGGAAGAGAGATGGAGAGGTAGTGGAGGCAGTGTATGTGTGGATGAGAGATGGAGAGAGAGTGGAGGCAGTGTGTGTGAGATGGAGATGAAGAGAGAGTGCAGGCAGGGTGTGTGAGTGAGAGATAGTGAGAGGGTGCAGGCAATGTGTGTTAGTGAGTGATGGAGAGAGAGTGCAGGCAGTGTGTGGGAGAGAGATGAAGATATAGCGGATGCAGTGTGTGTGGGTGAGAGATTGAGCGATATTGCAGGCAGTGTGTGTGAGGGAGATGAAGAGAGAGCGCAGGCAGTTTGTGTGTGTGAGAGTTGGATTGAGAGTGGAGACAGTGTGTGTGTCTGAGAGATCGAGAACGACTGCAGGCAGTGTATGTGGAAGAGAGATGGAGAGGGTGTGGAGGCAGTGAGTGAATGGATCTGAGTTGGAGAGAGTGTGGAGGCTTTGTGTGTGAGAGAGAGATGTAGAGAGAATGCAGGCAGTTTGTGTGGGTGAGAGATTGGGAGAGAATGTAGGCACTGTGTGTGTGTGAGAGATGGAGAGATAGTGGAGGCAGTGAGTGTGGGTGAGATATAGAGAGAGAGGAGGCAGTGTGTGTGGGTGAGAGATAGAGAGAGTGGAGGCAGTGTGTGTGGGTGAGAGATAGAGAGAGTGGAGGCAGTGTGTGTGGCTGAGAGATTGAGAGAGTGGAGGCAGTGTGTGTGAGAGAGATGGAGAGAGAGTGGAGGAAGTGTGTGCGGGTAAGAGATAGAGAGAGACAGGAGGCAGTGTGCGTGGGTAAGAGATGGAGAGAGAGTGGAGGCAGTGTGTGTGGGTGAGAGATGGAGAGAGAGTGGAGGCAGTGTTTGTGTGAGCGAGATGGAGAGAGAGTGCAGGCAGTGTGTGTGGATGAGGGACAGAGTGAGTGCAGGCAGTGTGTGTGTGTGAGAGATGAAGATATAGTGGAGGCAGTCTGTGTGAGTGAGAGATGGAGAGAGAGTGCAGGCAGTGTGTGTGAGAGAGAAAGAAGAGTTAGCGGATGCAGTGTGTTGGAGAGAGATGAAGAGAGAGCGCAGGCAGTGTGTGTGTATGAGAGATGGAGCGAGAGTGGAGACAGTGTGTGTGTGTGAGAGTCCGAGAAAGAGTGCAGGCAGTGAATGTGGAAGAGAGATGGAGAGGGAGTGGAGGAAGTGAGTGTGTGGATGAGAGATGGAGAGAGAGTGGAGGCAGTGTGTGTTGGTGAGAGATGGAGAGAGGGTGGAGGCAGTGTGTGTGAGAGAGATGGAGAGAGATTGGAGGCAGTGTCTGGGTGAGAGATGGAGAGAGAGTGGAGGCAGTGAGTGTGGGTGAGAGATAGAGAGAGTGGAGGCAGTGTGTGTGGGTGAGAGATAGAGAGAGAGAGGAGGCAGTGTGTGTGACTGAAATGAAGAGAGAGCGGAGGCAATGTGTGTGTGGGTGAGAGATTGAGAGAGAGTGTAGGCAATGTGTGGGGAGAGATGGAGAGTGAATGGAGGCAGTGTGTGTGGGTGAGAGATAGAGAGAGAATGGAGGCAGTGTGTGTTGGTGAGAGATGGAGAGAGGGTGGAGGCAGTGTGTGTGAGAGAGATGGAGAGAGATTGGAGGCAGTGTCTGGGTGAGAGATGGAGAGAGAGTGGAGGCAGTGAGTGTGGGTGAGAGATAGAGAGAGAGAGGAGGCAGTGTGTGTGACTGAAATGAAGAGAGAGCGGAGGCAATGTGTGTGTGGGTGAGAGATTGAGAGAGAGTGTAGGCAATGTGTGGGGAGAGATGGAGAGTGAATGGAGGCAGTGTGTGTGGGTGAGAGATAGAGAGAGAGTGGAGGCAGTGTGTGGGTTAGAGATGGAGAGAGAGTGGAGGCAGTGTGTGTGTGTGAGAGATGGAGAGAGAGTGGAGGCAGTGTGTGTGTGAGAGAGACGGAGAGAGAGTGGAGGAAGTGCTTGTGTGAGCGAGATGGAGAGGGTGTGGAGACAGTGTGTGTGGGTGAGAGATGGAGAGATAGTGCATGCATTGTGTCTGTGTGTGTGAGATAGAGAGAGAGTGGAGACAGCGTTTGTGGTGGAGAGATAGATAGAGAGTGGAGGCAGTGTTTATGGGTGAGAGATGGAGTGAGAGTGCAGGCAGTGTGTGTGGTTGAGAGATAAGAGAGAGTGCAGGCCGTGTGTTTGTGAATGAGATGTAGAGAGTGCAGGCAGTGTGTGTGGTTTAGAGATGGAGAGATAGTGGAGGCAGTATGTGTGGATGAGAGATGGAGAGAGAGTGGAGACAGTGAGTGTGAGTGAGAGCTGGAGAGAGAGTGGAGGCATTGTGTGTGTGAGAGATGGAGAGAGAGTGCAGACAGTGTGTGGGTTTGTGAGAGATAGAGAGAGAGTGGAGGCAGTGTGTTTGGGTGAGAGATAGAGAGAGAGTGGAGGCAGTGTGTGTGAGTGAGATGGAGAGAGAGTGGAGGCAGTGTGTAAGGGTGCGAGATTGAGAGAGAGTGGAGGCAGTGTGTATGGGTGAGAGATAAGGGAGAGGCGAGGCAGTGAGTGTGGGTGAGAGATAAAGAGAGATTGGAGACAATGTGTGTGATTGAGAGATGCAGAGAGAGTGGAGGCAGTGAGTATGGGTGAGAGGTAGAGAGAGACTGGAGGTAGTGTTTGTGGGTGAGAGATGGAGAGAGAGTGGAGGCAGTGTGGGTGGGTGAGAGATGGAGAGAGAGTGGAGGCAGTGTGTGTGGGTGAGAGATGGAGAGAGAGTGCAGGCAGTGTGTGTGAGAGAGAATGAAGAGATTGCGGATGCAGTGTGTGTGGGTGAGAGATGGAGAGAGAGTGCAGGCAGTGTGTGTGGGAAAGATGGAGAGAGAGTGGAGGCAGTGTGTGGGTGAAAGATAGAGAGAGTGGAGGCAGTGTGTGGGGGTGAGAGATGGAGAGATTGGATGCATTGTGTGTGAGAGATATGGAGAGAGATTGGAGGCAGTGTGTGTGGGAGAGAGATAGAGAGAGAGAGGAGGCTGTGTGTGTGAGTGAAATGGAGAGAAAGTGGAGGCAGTGTGTGTGGGTGAGAGATTGATAGGGAGTGGAGGCAGTGTGTGTGTGTGAGAGATGGATAGAGAGTGGAGTCAGTGTTTGTGTTTGTGAGAGAGATGGAGAGAGAGATTGCAGGCAGTGTGTGAGGGTGAGAGATGGAAAGCGAATGCCGGTAGTGTATGTGGGTTTGAGATAGAGAGAGAGTGGAGGAAGTGTGTGTGAGAGAGATGGAGAGAGAGTGGAGGCAGTGTGTATGGGTGAGAGATAGTGAGAGGGTGCAGGCAATGTGTGTGGGTGAGAGTTGGAGAGATAGTGGAGGCAGTGTGTGTGGTTGAGAGTTGGAGAGATAGTGGAGGCAGTGTGTGTGAGTGAGAGATGGAAAGAGAGTACAGGCCGTGTGTGTGGCTGAGATATAGAGATTGGAGGCTGATTGTGTGAGTGAGAGATAAGGGAGAGTGGAGGCAGTGTGTGTGGGTGAGAGATAGAGAGAGAGTGGAGACAATGTGTGTGGGTGTGAGATAGAGAGAGAGTGGAGGCAGTGTGTGTGTGTGAGAGATGGAGAGAGAATGGAGGCAGTGTGTGTGTGTGAGAGATGGAGAGAGAGTGGAGGCAGTGTGTGTGGCTGAGGGATAGAGGGATTGGAGGCAGTGTGTGTGGGTGAGAGATAGAGAGAGTGGAGGCAGTGTGTGTGAGAGAGATGGAGAGAGAGTGAAGGCAGTGTGTGTGGGTGAGAGATAGAGAGAGATTGGTGGCAGTGTGTGTGAGTGAGATGGAGAGAGAGTGGAGGCAGTGTGTAAGGGTGAGAGATTGAGAGAGACTGGAGGCAGTGTGGGTGGATGAGAGATGGAGAGAGAGTGGAGACAGTGTGTGTGAGTGAGAGATGGAGAGAGAGTGCAGGCAGTGTTTGTCAGTGAGAGATGGAGAGAGTGTGCAGGCAGTGTGTGTGCTTGTGAGAGATAGAGGGAGAGACTGGAGGGCGTGTGTGTGTGTGTGAGAGATGGAGAAATAGTTCAGGCAGTGTCTGTGTGTGAGAGATGAAGATATATTGGAGGCAGTTTGTGTGAGTGAGAGATGGAGAGAGTGTGCAGGCAGTGTGTGTGAGAGAGATGAAGGGATAGCGGCGGCAATGTGTGTCGGTGAGAGATTCAGAGAGATTGGAGGCAGTGTATGTGAGAGAGAGATGGAGAGAAAGTGGAAACAGTGTGTGTGTGAGAGATGGAGAAACAGTGCAGGCAGTGTATGTGGAAGAGAGATGGAGAGGGAGTGGAGGCAGTGTGTCTGCGGATGAGAGATGGAGAGAGAGTGGAGGCAGTGTGTGTGAGTGAGAGATGTAGAGAGAATGCAGGCAGTGTATTTGGGTGAGAGATGGAGAGAGAATTGAGGCAGTGTGTGTGGGTTAGAGATGGAGAGAAATTGGAGGCAGTGAGTGTGGGTGAGAGATAGAGTGGAGGCAGTGTGTGTGGGTGAGAGATGGAGAGAGAGGGGAGGCAGTGTGTGTGGGTGAGAGATCGAGAGAGAGTGGAGTAAGTGTGTGTGTGTGAGAGATGGAGAGAGAGTGCAGGCAGTGTGTGTGGGTGAGAGATGGAGAGAGAGTGGAGACAGTGTGTGTGTGTGAGAGATGGTGAGAGAGTGGAGACAGTGTGTGCGGGTGAGAGATAGAGAGAGAGTGCAGGCAGTGTGTGTGTGTGAGAGATGTAGAGAGAGTGGAGGCAGTGTGTGTGCGTGTGAGAGAGATGGAGAGAGAGAGTGCAGGCAGTGTGTTTGGGTGAGAGATGGAGAGCGAGTGCCGGCAGTGTGTGTGGGTAAGAGATAGAGAGGGAGTGGAGGCATTGCGTGTGGGTGAGAGAAGGAGAGAGAGTGCAGGCAGTGTGTTTGAGAGAGATGAAGAGAGAGCGCAGGCAGTGTGTGTGTGTGAGAGGTGGAGTGAGAGTGGAGCCAGTGTGTGTGTGTGAGAGATCGAGAAAGAGTGCAGGCAGTGTATGTGGAAGAGAGATAGAGAGGGAGTGGAGGCAGTGAGTATGTGGATGAGAGATGGAGAGAGATTGGAGGCAGTGTGTGTGAGAGAGATGGAGAAAGTGGAGGCAGTGTGTGTGAGTGAGATGGAGAAAGAGTGGAGGCAGTGTGTGTGAGTGAGATGGAGAGAAAGTAGAGGCAGTGTGTTTGGGTGAGTGATAGAGAGAGAGTGGAGGCAGTGTGTGTGAGTGAGATGGAGAGAGAGTGGCGGCAGTGTGTGTGAGTGAGATGGAGAGAGAGTCGAGTCAGTGTGTGTGGGTGAGAGATTGAGAGAGAGTGGAGGCAGTGCGTGTGGGTGATAGATAAAGAGAGATTGGAGGCAGTGTGTGTGAGTGAGAGATGCAGGGAGAGTGGAGGCAGTGTCTGTGGGTAAGACATAGAGAGAGAGTGGAGACAGTGTGTGTGTGAGATGGAGAGCGAGTGGAGGTAGTGTGTATGGGTGAGAGATTGAGAGAGAGGGGAGGCAGTGTGTGAGGGTGAGAGATAAAGAGAGATTGGAGGCAGTGTGTGTGAGTGAGAGATGCAGGGAGAGTGGAGGCAGTGTGTGTGGGTGAGAGATAGAGAGAAAGTGGAGGCAGTGTGTGTGGGTGAGAGATGGAGAGAGAGTGGAGGCAGTGTGTGTGTGTGAGAGATGGAGAGAGAGTGGAGGCAGTGTTTGTGTGAGCGAGATAGAGAGAGGGTGGAGGCATTGTGTGTGGGTGAGAGATAAGTGAGAGTGGAGGCAGTGTGTGTGAGTGAGAGATGGAGAGAGAGTGGAGGCAGTGTGTCTGGGTGAGAGATGGAGAGATAGTGCAGGCTGTGTATGTGTGTGTGTGTGTGTGTGTGTGTGAGAGATAGAGAGAGAGTGGAGACAGTGCTTGTGGTGGAGAGTTAGATAGAGAGTGGAGGCAGTGTTTATGGGTGAGAGATGGAGAGAGAGTGCAGGCAGTGTGTGTGGGTGAGATATAGAGAGAGAGTGGAGGCAGTGCGTGTGAGTGAGAGATGGAGAGAGAGTGCAGGCAGTGTGTTTGTGAGAGATAGAGAGTGGAGACAGTGTGTATGGTTGAGAGATAGAGAGTGGAGGCATTGTGTGTGGGTGTGAGAAGGAGAGAGAGTGCAGGCAGTGTATTTGAGAGAGATGAAGAGAGAGCGCAGGCAGTGTGTGTGTGTGAGAGATGGAGTGAGTGTGGAGACAGTGTGTGTGTGTGAGTGATCGAGAAAGAGTACAGGCAGTGTATGTGGAAGAGAGATGGAGAGGGAGTGGAGGCAGTGAGTATGTGGATGAGAGATGGAGAGAGAGTGGAGGCAGTGTGTGTGAGAGAGATGGAGAGAGAGTGGAGGCATTGTGTATGAGTGAGATGGAGAGAGAGTGGAGGCAGTGTGTGTGAGTGAGATGGAGAGAGAGTGGAGGCAGTGTGTGTTGGTGAGAGATAGAGAGAAAGTGGAGGCAGTGTGTGTGGGTGAGAGATGGAGAGAGAGTGGATGCAGTGTGTGTGTGTGAGAGATGGAGAGAGAGTGGAGACAGTGTGTTTCGGTGAGAGATAAGAGAGAGTGGAGGCAGTGTGTGTGTGTGTATGAGAGATAGAGAGAGAGTGGAGACAGTGTTTGTGGTGGAGAGTTAGATAGAGAGTGGAGGCAGTGTGTGTGGGTGAGAGATGGAGAGAGAGTGCAGTCAGTGTTTTTCAATGAGAGATGGAGAGAGAGTGCAGGCAGTGTGTGTGTTTGTGAGAGATAGAGAGAGTGGAGGGCGTGTGTGTGTGTGTGAGAGATGGAGAAAGTGTTCAGGCAGTGTGTGTGAGAGAGATGAAGGGATAGCAGAGGCAATGTGTGTCGGTGAGAGATTGAGAGAGATTGGAGGCAGTGTGTGTGAGAGAGATGAAGAGAGAGTGCAGGCAGTGTGTGTGTGTGAGAGATGGAGAGAGAGTGCAGGCAGTGTATGTGGAAGAGAGATGGAGAGGGAGCAGAGGCAGTGTGTGTGAGAGAGAGATGTAAAGAAAATGCAGGCAGTGTGTGTGGGTGAGAAATGGAGAGAGAATTGAGGCAGTGTGTGTGGGAGAGAGATGGAGAGAGAGATTTCAGGCAGTGTGTGTGAGTGAGAGATGGAGAGAGAGTGCAGGCAGTGTGTGTGGGAGAGAGATGGAGAGAGAGTGGAGGCAGTGTGTGTGGGTGAGATAGAGAGAGTGTGCGGGCTGCGTGTGTGGGTGAGAGATGGAGATAGACTGGAGGCAGTGTGTGTGTGTGAGAGATGGAGAGAGAGTGGAGGCATTGTGTATGAGTGAGATGGAGAGAGAGTGGAGGCAGTGTGTGTGAGTGAGATGGAGAGAGAGTGGAGGCAGTGTGTGTGTGTGTATGAGAGATAGAGAGAGAGTGGAGACAGTGTTTGTGGTGGAGAGTTAGATAGAGAGTGGAGGCAGTGTGTGTGGGTGAGAGATGGAGAGAGAGTGCAGTCAGTGTTTTTCAATGAGAGATGGAGAGAGAGTGCAGGCAGTGTGTGTGTTTGTGAGAGATAGTGAGAGAGAGTGGAGGGCGTGTGTGTGTGTGTGAGAGATGGAGAAAGTGTTCAGGCAGTGCGTGTGAGAGAGATGAAGGGATAGCGGAGGCAACGTGTGTCGGTGAGAGATTGAGAGAGATTGGAGGCAGTGTGTGTGAGAGAGATGAAGAGAGAGTGCAGGCAGTGTGTGTGTGTGAGAGATGGAGAGAGAGTGCAGGCAGTGTATGTGGAAGAGAGATGGAGAGGGAGCAGAGGCAGTGTGTGTGAGAGAGAGATGTAAAGAAAATGCAGGCAGTGTGTGTGGGTGAGAAATGGAGAGAGAATTGAGGCAGTGTGTGTGGGAGAGAGATGGAGAGAGAGATTTCAGGCAGTGTGTGTGAGTGAGAGATGGAGAGAGAGTGCAGGCAGTGTGTGTGGGAGAGAGATGGAGAGAGAGTGGAGGCAGTGTGTGTGGGTGAGATAGAGAGATTGTGGGGGCTGTGTGTGTGGGTGAGATAGAGAGAGTGTGCGGGCTGCGTGTGTGGGTGAGAGATGGAGATAGACTGGAGGCAGTGTGTGTGGGTGAGAGATGGAGAGAGAGTGGAGGCATTGTGTATGAGTGAGATGGAGAGAGAGTGGAGGCAGTGTGTGTGAGTGAGATGGAGAGAGAGTGGAGGCAGTGTGTGTTGGTGAGAGATAGAGAGAAAGTGGAGGCAGTGTGTGTGGGTGAGAGATGGAGAGAGAGTGGAGGCAGTGTGTGTGGTTGAGAGATAGAGATAGTGGAGGCAGTGCGTGTGGGTGAGATTTAGAGAGAGAGTGGAGGCAGTGTGTGTGGGTGAGAGATGGAAAGAGTGTGGAGATAGTGTGTGTGTGTGAGAGATGGAGAGAGAGTGCAGGCAGTGTGTGTGGGTGAGAGATGGAAAGAGTGTGGAGGGAGTGTGTGTGTGTGAGAGATAAGGGAGAGTGGAGGCAGTGTGTGTGGGTGAGAGATAAGGGTGAGTGGAGGCTGTGTGTGTTCGTGAGAGATAAGGGAGAGTGGAGGCAGATTGTGTGAGAGAGGGATGGAGAGCGAGTGCAGGCAGTGTGTGTTTGTGAGAGATTTTGAGAGAGTGGAGGCAGTGTGATTGGGTGAGAGTTATGAGAGAGTGGACGCAGTGTGTGTGTGAGATAGATGGAGAGAGAGTGGAGGTAGTGTGTGTGTGAGAGAGATGGAGAGAGACTGCAGGCAGTGTGTGTGTTTGTGAGAGATAGTGAGAGAGAGTGGAGGGCGTGTGTGTGCGTGTGAGAGATGGAGAAAGTGTTCAGGCAGTGTGTGTGAGAGAGATGAAGGGATAGCGGAGGCAATGTGTGTCGGTGAGAGATTGAGAGAGATTGGAGGCAGTGTGTGTGAGAGAGATGAAGAGAGAGTGCAGGCAGTGTGTGTGTGTGAGAGATGGAGAGAGATTGCAGGCAGTGTATGTGGAAGAGAGATGGAGAGGGAGCAGAGGCAGTGTGTGTGAGAGAGAGATGTAAAGAAAATGCAGGCAGTGTGTGTGGGTGAGAAATGGAGAGAGAATTGAGGCAGTGTGTGTGGGAGAGAGATGGAGAGAGAGATTTCAGGCAGTGTGTGTGAGTGAGAGATGGAGAGAGAGTGCAGGCAGTGTGTGTGGGAGAGAGATGGAGAGTGGAGGCAGTGTGTGTGGGTGAGATAGAGAGATTGTGGGGGCTGTGTGTGTGGGTGAGATAGAGAGAGTGTGCGGGCTGCGTGTGTGGGTGAGAGATGGAGATAGACTGGAGGCAGTGTGTGTGGGTGAGAGATGGAGAGAGAGCGGAGGCAGTGTGTGTGGTTGAGAGATAGAGATAGTGGAGGCAGTGCGTGTGGGTGAGATTTAGAGAGAGAGTGGAGAGAGATGGAGAGAGAGTGGAGGCAGTATGTGTGGGTGAGAGATATGGTTGAGTGGAGGCAGTGTGTGTGGGTGAGAGATAAGGGAGAGTAGAGGCACTGTGTATGGGTGAGAGATAAGGGTGAGTGGAGGCTGTGTGTGTTCGTGAGAGATAAGGGAGAGTGGAGGCAGATTGTGTGAGAGAAGGATGGAGAGCGAGTGCAGGCAGTGTGTGTTTGTGAGAGATGGTGAGAGAGTGGAGGCAGTGTGTGTGGGTGAGAGTTATGAGAGAGCGGACGCAGTGTGTATGTGAGATAGATGGAGTGAGAGTGGAGGTAGTGTGTGTGTGAGAGAGATGGAGAGAGAGATTGCAGGCAGTGTGTGTGGGTGAGATGGAGAGAGACTGCAGGCAGTGTGTTTGTGTGATAGATAGAGAGTGGAGGCATTGTGTGTGGGTGAGAGATGGAGAGAGTGTGGAGGCAGTTTGTGTGTCTCAGAGTTAGACAGAGAGAGTGGAGGCAGTGTGTTTGGGTGAGAGATGGAGAGAGAGTGGAGGCAGTGTGTTTGGATGAGAGATGGAGAGAGAGTGGAGGCAGTGTGTTTGGGTGATAGTTGGATAGAGAGTGGAGGCAGTGTGTGTGGATGAGAGATGGAGAGACAGTGCAGGCAATGTGTTTGTGAGAGATAGATACATTACAGGCAATGGGGGTATGAGGGAGGTGGAGAGACACTGTCAGCAGTAGTGCCTATTTTGAATTATCACAGGAGTTCATTAACATATGGATTATAAAAATGGAGCTTTGTGCCAACTGCGAGTGAGCAACATCCATTCAAAGATAAGTTTCTCCAGGTAACTTCGCAATCTGTAACCAAGTTAGATCCAGGAAAATCTGATGACCTTCGCTCACCATACGCTTTCCTGGCATCTCCCACTGGCCAGGAAACGATGCCTGAGTCTCCTAATTTAATCTGGTTTGTGCTGTCCTCTGGTTCAATGTGAATGAAGTTCACACAAATTCTTACCCACTTTCTTTCCTGGATGATGATCCTTTCCTGACAATTGGTTTGCTGCTTGAATTCTGGAGTCCACTGGCCTCCCAGGCATCACCAGTCAGGATCAAAAATGCCTGGCGAGGTAATCGATCAGGATCCATTTTATAGCACACTGTTAAGACATGTAAGGGAAAGAATCAGCACTCAGAAATGCAAACACCTCATGACACAGTCTCAAAGGTTTCACCCAAATCATCTGCATAGTTTCTTTGCCGTGCTGGCGGGTCATTGTCCACTACCTTTCTTCTTGCTTCCCCACTCATTTTGCCCCACCAGTGGTCATGCCTTTAGCTGCCTGGGCCCTAAACTTTCGAATTATCTCCCTAAACCTCACACCCCATCTACTTCCTTAATGATTCTCATGTAAACCTACTATTTTAACCAAGCTCTTGGTTATCTATCCTAATATCTCATTTTGCAGCAAATTTTGACAGCTAAAGTTCCTGTGAAACATCATGAAATGTTTGAAATGTTTCACTATATTCAAGATGCTGTATCAATACAAGTTGTTGTTGACATTGTGCCCGTTTCTTTGCAATATCACTTTCTCCTATTGGAAATTCAGGTGATAGTTATAAGCCACTCAAACTCTGAAGTTACCTTTCACAATAACCCAAAGTCATCAATGGCATTCCAGTTTTCCAATCACCTCTGGGCATCTATGAAAGTTGTCTTAATCCTGCAATAGTAAAACAATCAACAGTTATTGCTCCGTCCACTGTTGATCAGTGTCGCCAGGCAAGGCATACGTCTGTTCACACACTCCACAGACGTCTCACTGCACTTTCTGCAGCAAGTACCGGGCTGGCTTTGTTCATAGATTATTAAAAACTTAGAGGACAGATAGAGGCCATTCAGCCTGTGTGTGTGCTGGTTCTTTGAAAGAACAGTCATGCTTCTTCCCACAACCCAGATTTTCATCCGTATCCCTAAGTTTCTCATATTCAAGTACCAGCCCAAATTTCTATTTAACTTACAAAATAAGCTTCCACCACTTTTTCTAGCAGAACGTTCCAGATTGACAACTCTATGAAAAGAATTCGCTCATCTCCTCTTTAGATCTTTTGTAAATGATTTTAAATTTATGACCCCAAGTGATTGGCCCACTCACCAGAGGAAATATTCTTCCCCTAATTACTCCATCAAAACCTAGCATCATGTATTTCTGATTCCAAAGTCCAAATCGTTAATGTAAATTGTGAACAGCAGTGGTCCCACCACTGATCGTTGCAGAAAACCACTGCCCACCCTCTGCCATTTTGAATGCTTAGCTACCCTTTATTCCCACTCTCTGCTTTCTGCTTTTAAACCAGTTAGCAATCCATTTGCTCCAACTCCACATTTTCTGATCTTTTTCATTCATCTATTAAGGGGCACCTTATCGAAGACCTTTTGAAAATTAAGATAAATTACATCTACCACATTACCATTGTCTATTCTCTCTGTTACTGCCTCAAAAAAATTCAATAAGGTTGGTCAAGCAAGATTTTCCTTTTTGAAATCCATGTCCACTATTCACAATTATATTTCTCATTTCTAGATCTATTCTCTCCTTCGGTAGGAATTACATTAGTTTTCCTACCACTGATGTTAAGTTGACTGGTCGATAATTAATTCCCTGGGCATATTCTGTTCCCCCTTCTCATTCTTATGTCCTTCTCCATCTTCATCTTGAAGTATGTTATATAATGCTCACTACTGCCCAGATGTTCCCCTCCTTTTACTTCTCTATCTGCTCTGGTTCATTTCCCATTATTAAGTCCAATAGTGAATCTTCCCATATGGATTCTATTTTTGTTTTGCTGATAGCTGTGTCCCTTTGTTCTACTACCACTGTTATCCTGAGTAAGTACAGCTACTTCACCTTCCCTTTTTCCTCTCCATCTTCTTTAAATATGTTTTATCCTGCAATGTTTAATTCCCAGCCCTGATCTTTCTGTAGCCTTGTCTCATTAATCCCAACTATGTCTGGTTCTTCCTAGCATCATTACCTCCAGCTCCCTTGTTTTATTATGGACACTGTGTATTTCTGTACAGACATTTTAACTCATTTTTAACAGGATTTCCTCTCACTTTATGTTTCAAGTAAGAAAACGTCCAAGGGCCGGACACACCATCCGTGGTTAACTAGAAAGTTTAAAGATGGTATCAAATTTAAAGAAAAAGCATATAATTGTGCAAAGATAGGTGGCAGGTCAGAAGATTGGACAGAATATAAGGAACAACAAAGAATGGCTAAAAAACTAACAAGGGGGGAAAGATTAGAGTATGAGAGAAAGCTAGCTAGAAATATAAAAACAGATAGTAAGAGTTTTTATACATATCTTAAAAAGAAAAGAGATATCCAAGTAAGCGTTGGTCCTATGGAAAGTGAGTCTGGAGAATTGATAATGGAAAACAAGGAGATGGCAGATGAATTGAACAGGTATTTTGCATCAGTTTTCACTATAGAGGATACAAGTCACATCCCAGAAGCAGCTATAAACCAGGAAATAGAAGTGGGGAAGGAAGTCAGGAAAACTGCAGTTACCAGAGAAGTGGTACTGAGTAAATTTTTGGAGCTGCAGCTGACAAGAGCCCAGGTCCTGATGGACTTCACCCTAGAGCCTGAAAAGAAGTGTCTAGTGAGATAGTTGATGCACTGATTTTAATTTTCCAAAACTCCCTATATTCAGGGAAGGCCCCATGGATTGGAAGATAGCAAATGTAACTCCATTATTCAAAAAGAGAGGGTGACAGAAAGTGGGAAACTACAGTCCAGTTAGCTTAACATCTGTTGTAGGAAAATGTTAGAAGTTATTATTAAACAAGTTAAGGCAAGGTACTTGGAGAAGCTCAGGGTCATCAGACAGAGTCAATATAGTTTTGTGAAAGGGAAATTGTGTTTACCCAACTTATTGGAGTTCTTTGAGGTAGTAACATGTGCTGATAATAAAGGGGAACTGGTGGATGTACTGTACTTAGATTTCCAGAAGGCATTTGATTAAGTGCCACATTAAGGGTTATTATGGAAAATAAAAGCTCATGGTATAGGGGGTAACATATTGGCTGGCTAACAGGAAGCAGAGATTAGGCATAAACGGATCTTTTTCTTTTTACACCTGCAGCCGTACATGTCATCTTCAAACAACTGCAGTTTCTGAACTGCTATAAATAGCTGCAGCATTAGCCAACATTCTTGAAAAAGCTGCTGCTGTACCTGATATCATTTAAACAGCAGCCAGATTATCTCATGTCGGCTAAACACCTGCAAAACTATCTGACATTCTCTAAGTACCTGCAGTAATAACTGATGAGTGATGTGCCACAGGAATCAGTGCTGGGACCTCAACTGTTTACAATTTATATCAATGACTTGGATGAAGGGATTGAAGGGATGGTTGTCAAATCTGCTGATGACACAAAGAAAGGTAGGAAAGTAAGTTGTGAAGAGGACATGAGGAGGCCACAAACAGATATAAATAAGTTAAGTGAATGGGCAAAGATCTGGCAAATGGAGTATAATGTGGGAAAATGTGAAAGTGTCCATTTTGGCAGGAAGAATAAAAGAGAAGCATATTATCTAAATGGTGAGAGACTGCAGAGCTCTGAGGTGCAAAGGGATCTGAGTGTCCTAATGCATGAATCACAAAAGGCTAGTATGCAAGTACAGCAAGTAATTAGGAAAGCTAATAGAATGTTATTTATTGTGACGGGAATTGAGTACAAAAGTAGGGAGGTTATACTTCAGTTGTACAAAGCACTGATGAGACTACATATGGAATACTGTGCACAGTATTGGTCACCTGATTTAAAGAAGGATCTAAGTGCATTGGAAGCAGTTCAGAGGTTTATCAGAGTAATACCTGGGATGGGTGGGTTGTCTTTTGAGGAAAGGTTGGACAGGCTAGACTTGTATCCGCTGGAGTTCAGAAGAGTAAGACGCGACTTGATTGAAACATATAAGACCCTGAGAGCCCTTGACAGAGTGGATGTGAAGATGATGTGTCCTCTTGGGGTAGAATGTAGAACTAGGTGTCACTATTTAAAAATAAGGGGGCGCCCATTTAAAACAGAGATGAGTCGAAATTTTTTCATTCAGAGGGTCGTGAGTCTTTGGAACTCTCTTCCTGAAAAGGTGGTGGCAGCAGAGTCTTTGAATATTTTTAAGGCAGAAGTGGATAGATTCTTTGTAAGAAAGGGGGTAATAGGTTATCGGGGTAGTTGGTGATGCAGATCAGCCATGATCCTATTAAATTGGGGAGCAGGCTCGAGGGGCTGAATGGCCTAATCCTGCTCTTTGTTGTATGGTAACCATCTTTTTAGACCCCCATTCTATAACTCTATTGATTCCCTTGCCATCAATGTCCTCCCCTACTTTATTCTTTCCTATTACTATGTGAGGGGTAGGATTAGTAAGTTTGCAGATGACACAAAGATTGGCCGGGTGGTTAACAGTGCAGTTGAGTGCCTTGGGCTACAGGAAGATATAGACGGGATGGTCAAATGGGCAGGTAAGTGGCAGATGGAATTTAACCCTGAAAAGTGTGAGGAGATACACTTTGGAAGGAGTAATTTGACAAGGAAGTATTCAATGAACGGCATGACACTAGGAAGTTCTGAGGAACAAAGGGACCTTGGCATGTGTGTACATAGATCACTGAAGGCGGAGGGGCAGGTTAGTGGGGTGGTGAAAAAGGCATATGGGACACTTGCCATTATCAATTGAGGCATAGATTACAAAAGTAGGGAAGTCATGTTGGAATTGTATAGAACCTTGGTAAGGCCATAGCTGGAGTACTGTGTGCAGTTCTGGTCGGCACATTATAGGAAGGATGTAATTGCACTGGAGGGGGTGCAGAGGAGATTCACCAGGATGTTGCCTGGGATGAAACATTTAAGTTACGAAGAGAGATTGGATAGACTTGGGTTGTTTTCGTTGGAGCAGAGCAGACTGAGGGTCGACTGATTGAGGTGTACAAGATTATGAGGGGCATGGTCAGGGTGGATAGGGAACAGTTGTTCCCCTTAGTTGAAGGGTCAGTCACAAGGGGACACAGTTCAAGGTGAGGGGCAACAGGTTTAGGGGGGATGTGAGGAAAAATGTCTTTACCCAGAGGGTGGTGACGGTCTGGAATGCACTGCCTGGGAGGGTGGTGCAGGCGGATTGCCTCACATCCTTTAAAAAGTACCTGGATGAGCGCTTGGCACATCATAACATTCAAGACTATGGACCAGGTGCTGGTAAATGGGATTAGGTAGGTAGGTGTTTCTCACATGTCAGTGCAGACTCGATTGGCCAAAGGGCCTCTTCTGCAGTGTGTCATTCTGTAATTCTGTGATGTTCTACTGCCCTGTTTTGTTTGCATTTAGGCTGCTTCCATTTCTTGTAGATCCCTCCCCACATCTTACTAGTTTAAAGCCTTTGCGACCTTACAGGCTTCAGAATGACAGACAGGATGGCAAAATGGGCAGATACATGGGAGAATGAGTTCAGTGTGGAAAAGTATGAAGTGATGCACATTGGGAGGACAAAAGACAGGAGCACAGTATCTTATAAATGGCATGATTTTGATAAATGTGGATGAGCAGGCAGAAGTAAGTAGCAGAAAGTCCAGCTCATCGGAGTGCTGCTTCGACACAGTACTTAGTTAATTCAGGGAATTTGGTGACTGAGGGAATTTGATCCAGTGAGGGAATCGATGCTGTTCTGGTCTTTTACAAAAGATGGAGTGGTCTGGGAAAGGCAGCAAGAGGCAATGAGACCTGAATGTTGAAGTCCATAGGCGTGAGCAAGGTGATTGGTTGGTGAGTTTTAATGTTTCTTTTTCTCTCTAAACCAGGGCAGTAGTTTAAACTAGGACCAGGAAAGTATAAGTATTGTCTTAAATTTACAGCTTAACTAATTAAACAACTTACCATGACTATAAATAATCACCGAATATGAGCTTTAATGAAATAAATAAAATCACAAGTCTAAGATGTGGCAGAGCATGTTGCCAGTCTGGGCTGCAGAATGTGCCAGTTTGTGGATGGGGCCCTTGAGTCACACCAGGCATTGTTTGGCACAGAGCTGGGCACCATGGCGCAAACCATCTTCTTACGAGATGAAAGGCTGCCACCGTGTAACGGTCAAATTACTGTGGATCTGGGGTCACATATAGGCCAGGCCAGGTAAGAAGGACAGAATTCCTTCCCTAAAGGGCCACGTATGTTGTTACAACATTCTAGCAGTTTCATTGTTACTGTTACTGATACTAGCTTTTTATTTCAGGCTTATTTAATTAAACCATGTCCAGAATTATTAGTCCAAGCCCCTGGATTAACTATTTCAGTTGCATAACCACGCTTCTACCGTAACTGCAAATAATTCATAAAAATTGTATACATAACAGTTAATCTATACATCATTTAATGAAATTGTACAAAACAGAAAGCCTTGCTTATATATAAAGCTTTCATGGCATGTATCAAAGCACCTTAGAGCCATTAAAGCCCTTACTGAAATATAATCAAGATTGGAATTGTGGATGGGGCCCTTGAGTTACACCAGGCGAGTACAGGAATAGGAAGATAAGGCAGATGAAGGCGTGGCTGGAAAGATGGTGAAGGAGGGAGGGCTTTAGATTCCAGCGGCACTGGAACTGGCTCTGGGGAAGATGGCACCTGTACAAGCCTGACGGGTCATACCTGAACAGAGCTGGGACTGAGTTCCCTGCGGGGCGGTTTGCTAGTGCTGTTGAGAGGGCTTTCATCTAACTCGGCTGGGGTGTGAGAAACAGGAGAGAAAATTAGAGAGGAATACCAGGGTGCACAAAATACTGGGAGAGACACTAGAATAGCGAATGGTAAGTTAACAAGTAGAGCAAAGAGGGATTATGAGAAAAGACTGGCAGCCAACATGAAGAGGAATCTCAAAGTCTTTTATCAGCATAGAAATAGTAAAAGGGTGGTAAAAGGAAGAGTAGGGGCCAATTAGGGATCTAAAAGGGAATTTACTCATGAACAAAGGGGCCATGACAGAGGTATTAAATAAATACTTTGCATCCAGCTTTACCATAGAGATAGATGCTGCCCAGGCCATGGTGACAGGCAAGGAAACTCTGTCATTAGAAAGATTCAAAATTGATAAGGAGAAAGTGTTGAATAGACTGTCGGTACTTAAAGTTGACGAGGCACCGGGACCGGATGAGATGCATCCAAGGATATTGAAGGAAGTGAGAGTAGAAATTGTAGGGGCACTGGCCATAATTTTTCAGTCTTCCTTAGACTCAGGGGTGGTGTCAGAGGACTGGAGAATTACAAACATTACATCCTTGTTAAAAAAGGTTATTCGGATAAGCCCAGCAATTACAGACCAGCCAGTTTAACTTCAGCGGTGGGCAAGATTCTAGAAACAATTCTTCGGGATAGAATTAGTAGTTGCATGGTAAAATATGGGTTGATAAGGAAAAGCCAGCATGGATTTCTAAAGGGAAAAATGTATTTAACTAACTTGCTGGAGTTTTTTGAAGAGGGAATAGAAAAGGTCGATGACGATAATGCTGTTGATGTGGTACACATGGGCTTTCAAAAGGTATTTGACACAGTGCCACACAACAGACTTGTGAGAAAAGTTATTGCTCATAAAATAAAAGGGACAGTAGCAACATGGATACAAAATTGGCTGAGTAATAGGAAGCAGAGAGCAATGGTCAATGGATATTTTTTGGGCTGGAGGAAGGTTTGTAGTGGAGTTCCCCAGGGGTCGTTATTGGGACCCTTGCTTTTCCTGATATATATTAATGATCTAGATCTTGGTGGGTAGGGGACAACTTCAAAGTTTGCAGATGATACGAAGGGTTGATGGTGTTGCAAACTGCGAGGAGGACTGTCTAAAACTTCGAAAGGACATAGACAAGGTAGTGGAGTGGTCAGATAGGTGGCAAATGAATTTCAATGAGAAGTGTGAGGTGATGCATTTTGGCAGGAAGAACATGGACAGACAACGTCATATACCAACCCTTTAACAGTGCAGCACTCCCTCAGTACTGACCCTCTGACAGTGCAGCACTCCCTCAATACTAAAGTTCTGACAGTGCATCCGTCCCTCAGTACTGACCCTCCAACAGTGCAGCGTTTCCTCAGTACTGAAGATGTGGCAGTGCAGCACTCCTTAACCATTGACCCTCCAACAGTGCAGCGTTCCATCAGTACTGACCCTCTGACAGTCCAGCACTTCCTCAGCATTAATCCTCTGCAAGTACAGCACTCCCTCAGTACTGAGACTCTCCAACAGTGCAGGCGTCCCTCAGTACTGACCCTGTGACAATGCAGCGCTCCCTCAGTACTGGCTCTACGAAAGTACAGCGCTCCTTCAGGACTGTCCCTACAACACTAAGGCACTCCCTCAGTATTGATCTTCTGACACCGCGGCACTCCTTTAGTACTGACCCTCCAATAGTGCGGCACACCCTCAATACTGACCCTGGACAGTACGGCACTCCCTCAGTATTGACCCGCTGACAGTACAGCACATCCTCAGAACTGAACCGTTGTGGGGAACTCCCTCAGTAGTGATCAAGTGACGGTGCCGTGCACCCTCAGTACTGACCCTGTGACAATGCAGCGCTCCCTCAGTACTGACCCAGTAACAGTGCAAAGTACCCTCAGTACAGAGGCTCCGATAGTGCAGCACTCCCTCAATGCTGCCCCTCATTACTGACGCTCCAGCAATGCAACACTCCCTCAGTACTGACCTTCCGACATTACGGGGCTCCTCAGTACTGAACCAGTGACAGTGCAGCACTCTCTCGTACTGACATTCCGACAGTACAGCGCTTCCTCAGTACTGAAGATGTGACAATACTGAGAGCGGCTGTGCAGCACTCCCTCAGCACTGATCCCGTGACACTGTAGCTCTCCCTCAGTACTGATCCTGTAACACTGCAGCACTCGCTTAGTACTGAGACTGTGATACTGCAGTGCTACCACAGTACTGATCCTGGGACACAGCAGCACTCCCTCAGTACTTATCCTGGGACACAGCAGCGCTCCCTCAGTACTGACGCTTTGATACAGCAGCGTTCCCTCAGTACAGATCCTATGACAATGCAGCATTCCTTCAGTACTGATCCTGTAACACTGCAACGCTCTCTCAGTACTGAGCCTGTGACACTGCAGCACTTCCTCAGTCCTGATCCTGTAACACTGCAGCGCTCTCTCAGTACTGATCCTGTGACACTGCAGCACTTCCTCAGTCCTGATCCTGTGACACTGCAGCGCGCTCTCACTACTGATCGTGTGACACTGCAGTGCTCCCTCCGTACTGATCCTGTGACACTGCAGTACTCCCACAGCACTGATCGTGTGACGTTGCAGCACTCCCTCAGTACTGATAATGTGACAGTGCAGCACTTCCTCAGTACAGACCCTGCGGCCACGTAGCACTCCCTCAGAAATAATCCTGTAACACTGCAGCAATCCCTCAAAACTGACCCTCCGACACTGCAGCGCTCCCTCAGTACTGATCCTGGGTCACTGCAACGCTCCCTCAGTACTGATCCTGGGACACTGCAGCGCTCCCTCAGTACTGATCCTGGGTCACTGCAACGCTCCCTCAGTACTGATCCTGGGACACTGCAGCACTCCCTCAGTACTAATCCTGGGACACTGCAGCACTCCTTCAGTACCGAACCTGTTACACTGCAGCACTCCCTCAAGACTGACCATGCGGCCATTCAGCACTCCCTCAGTACTGAACCTATGACACTGCAGCGCTCCCCCAGGTCTGACCATGCGGCCATGCAGCACTCCCTCAGTACTGATCCTGTGACACTGTCGCTTTCCCTCAGTTCAGACCCTGCAGCCATGCAGTGCTCCCTCAGTACTGACCCCACGATACAGAAGCACTCCTTCAGTACTGATACTGTGACAGTGCAGCACTTCCTCAGTACTGACACTGCGGCCGTGCAGCACTCCCTCAGTAATAATCCTGTAACACTGCAGCGCTCCCTCAAAACTGATCCTGTGACACTTCAGCGCTCCCTCAGTTCTGATCCTGGGACATTGCAGCGCTCCCTCAGTACAGATCCTGGGACACTGAGGTATTCCCTCTGTACTGACCATGTGGCACTTCAGCACTTCCTCAGTACAGACCTGGTGACACTGCAGCACTCTCTCTGTACTGATCCTGTGACAATGCAGTGCTCCCTCAGTGCTGATCCTATAACACTGCAGCGCCCTCTTAGTCCTGATCCTGTGACACTGCAGCACTCCCTCTGTAATGATCCTGTGACAATGCAGTGCTCCCTCAGTGCTGATCCTATAACACTGCAGCGCTCTCTTAGTCCTGATCCTGTGACACTGCAGCACTCCCTCAGTACTGATCCTGAGACACTGCAGCGGTCCCTCAGTACTGACCCATGGAACCTGCAGCGCTTCCTCAATAATGATCCTGTGAAGCTGCAGCACTGGCTCAGTACAGATCCTGGGACACTGCAGCACTCCCTCAGTACTGATCCTGTGAAAATGCAGCACTCTCTCAGTCCTGATCCTGGGACTCTGCAGCATTCCCTCGATATTGATCCTGTGACACTGCAGCATTCTCTCAGTGCAGACCGTGCAACTGTGCAGCACTCCCTTAGTACTGACTCTGCAACAATGCAGCAATTCCTCAGTACTGACCCACCGACACTGCAGCAATCCCTAAGTACTGATCCTGTGTCACTGCAGCTCTCCCTCAGTTCAGACCCTGCGGCCATGCAGTGCTCCCTCAGTACTGACCCTACAATACAGCAGCACTCCCTCAGTACTGATCCTGTGATGCTGCAGCACTCCCTCAGCACTGATCATGTGACATTGCAGCACTCCTCAGTACAGACTCTGCAGCCATGCAGAGCTCCCTCAGTACTGACCGTCTGATACTACAGCACTACCTCAGTACTGATCCTGTGACACTGCAGCACTCCCTCAGTACTGAACCTGAGGCCATGCAGCGCTCCCTCAGTACTGACCATGCAGCCGTGCAGCGCTCCCTCAGTACTGACCCTTCAACACTGCAGCACTCCCTCGGTATTGAACGTGTGACACTGCAGCACTTCCTCAGTACTGACACTCCGACACTGCAGCACTCCCTCAGTGCTGATTCTGTGACACTGCAGTGCTCCCTCCGTACTGATCCAGTCCAACTGCAGTGCTCCCTAAGTACTGATCCTTGATGCTGCAGTACTGACTCAGCACTGATAGTGTGATATTGCAGCACTCCCTCAGTAAAGACTCTGCAGCCGTGCAGTGCTCCCTCAGTACTGACCGTCTGATACTACAGCAATCCCTCAGTACTGATCCTGTGACACTGCAGCACTCCCTCGGTGCTAATCCTGTGTCACTGCAGCGCTCCCTCAGTACTGACCATGCGGCCATCCAGCACTCCTTCAGTACTGACCCTTCAACACTGCAGTACTCCCTCAGTACTGATCCTGTGACACTGCCGCACTCCATCAGTTCAGAAGATGCGGCCACGCAGTTCTCCCTCAGTACTGAACTTACGATACAGCAGCACTCCCTCAGTACTGATCCTGTGACAGTGCAGCACTTCCTCAGGACTGACCCTGCGGCCGCGCAGCACTCCCTCAGTAATAATCCTGTAACACTGCAGCGCTCCCTCAAAACTGACCCTCCGACACAGCAGCGCTCCCTCAGTACTGATCCTGGGACACTGCAGCGCTCCCTTAGTACTGATCCTAGGACACTGCAGTGCTCCCTCAGTACTGATCCTGGGACACTGCAGCATTCCCTCAGTACTGATCCTGGGACACTGCAGCACTCCCTCAGTACTGATCCTGGGATACTGCAGCGCTCCCTCAGTACTGATCCTGTGATGCCGCAGTACTCCCTCAGCACTGATCGTGTGACATTGCAGCACTCCCTCAGTACTGACCGTCTGATACTACAGCACTCCCTCAGTACTGATCCTGTGACACTGCAGCACTCCCTCAATACTGAAGTTCTGACAGTGCATCCGTCCATCAGTACTGACCGTCCAACAGTGCAGTGCTTCCTCAGTACTGAAGATGTGGCAGTGCAGCACTCCTTAATCATTGACCCTCCAACAGTGCAGCGTTCCGTCAGTACTGACCCTCTGACAGTGCAGCACTCCCTCAATACTGAAGTTCTGACAGTGCATCCGTCCCTCAGTACTGACCCTCCAACAGTGCAGCGTTTCCTCAGTACTGAAGATGTGGCAGTGCAGCACTCCTTAATCATTGACTCTCCAACAGTGGAGCGTTCCATCAGTACTGACCCTCTGACAGTCCAGCACTTCCTCAGCATTAATCCTCTGCAAGTACAGCACTCCCTCAGTACTGAGACTCTCCAACAGTGCAGGCGTCCCTCAGTACTGACCCTGTGACAATGCAGCGCTCCCTCAGTACTGAATCTACGAAAGTATAGCACTCCTTCAGGACTGACCCTACAACACTAAGGCACTCCCTCAATATTGATCTTCTGACACCGCGGCACTCCTTTAGTACTGACCCTCCAATAGTGCGGCACACCCTCAGTACTGACCCTTGGACAGTGCAGCACTCCCTCAGTATTGACCCGCTGACAGTACAGCACACCCTCAGAACTGAACCATTGACAGTGGGGAACTCCCTCAGTAGTGATCAAGTGACGGTGTCGTGCACCCTCAGTACTGACCCTGTGACAATGCAGCGCTCCCTCAGTACTGACCCAGTAACAGTGCAAAGTACCCTTAGTACTGAGCATCCGAGAGTGCAGCACTCCCTCAGTGCTGCCCCTCATTACTGATGCTCCAGCAATGCGACACTCCCTCAGTACTGACCTTCCGACATTACGGGGCTCCTCAGTACTGAACCAGTGACAGTGCAGCACTCTCTCGTACTGACATTCCGACAGTACAGCGCTTCCTCAGTACTGAAGATGTGACAATACTGAGTGCAGCCGTGCAGCACTCCCTCAGCACTGATCCCGTGACACTGTAGCTCTCCCTCAGTACTGATCCTGTAACACTGCAGCACTCGCTTAGTACTGAGACTGTGATACTGCAGTGCTACCGCAGTACTTATCCTGTGACACAGCAGCGTTCCCTCAGTACAGATCCTATGACAATGCAGCATTCCCTCAGTACTGATCCTGTGACACTGCAGCGCTCTCTCAGTACAGATCCTGTGACACTGCAGCAGTCCCTCATTACTGACCCTGTGACACGACAGCACTCCCTCAGTCCTGATCCAGTGACACGGCAGCAGTCCCTCAATACTGATCCTGTGATGCTGCAGCACTCCCTCAGTACTGACTCTGCAGCCGTGCAGTGCTTCCTCAGCACTGACCCTCCGATACAGCAGCACTCCCTCAGTACTGATCCTAGGACACTGCAGCATTCCCTTACTTCTGACCCTCCGACACTGCAGCACTCCCTCAGTGCTGATCCTGTGACACTGCAGCACTCCCTCTTTACTGAACCTGCAGCCGTACAGCGCTCCCTCGGTACTGACCCTTCAACACTGCAGCACTCCTTCAGTATTGAACCTGTTACACTGCAGCACTCCCTCAGGACTGACCATGCGGCCATTCAGCACTCCCTCAGTACTGAACCTATGACACTGCAGCGCTCCCCCAGGTCTGACCATGCGGCCATGCAGCACTCCCTCAGTACTGATCCTGTGACACTGTCGTTTTCCCTCAGTTCAGACCCTGCGGCCATGCAGTGCTCCCTCATTACTGACCCCATGATACAGAAGCACTCCTTCAGTACTGATACTGTGACAGTGCAGCACTCCCTCAGTAAAAATCCTGTAACACTGCAGCGCTCCCTCAAAACTGATCCTGTGACACTTCAGCGCTCCCTCAGTTCTGATCCTGGGACACTGAGGTATTCCCTCTGTACTGACCATGTGGCACTTCAGCACTTCCTCAGTACAGACCTTGTGACACTGCAGCACTCCCTCAGTACAGATCCTGTGACCGTGCCACGCTCACACAGTACTGACCTTGCGATACTGCAGCTCTCCCTCAGTAATGAATTTGTGACACTGCAGCAGCCCCTCAGTACTGAACTTGTTACACTGCAGCATTCCCTCAGTACTGACCCTCCGACACTGGAGCGCTCCCTCAGTACTGATCCTGTGACACTGCAGCACTCCCTCAGTTCAGACCCTGCGGACGTCGTGCAGCACTCCCTCAGTACTGATCCTGTGACACTGCAGTGCTCCCTCAGTACTGACCTACAGACCCCGCAGTGCTCCGTCAGTAATGATCCTGTGACGCTGCAGCACTGGCTCAGTACAGATCCTGAGACACTGCAGCACTCCCTCAGTACTGATCCTGTGAAAAGTCAGCACTCTCTCAGTCTGGATCCTGGGACTCTGCAGAGCTCCCTCAGTATTGATCCTGTGACACTGCAGCTCTCGCTCAGTACTGATCCTGTGACGCTGCAGTATTCCCTCCATACTGATCCAGTCACACTGCAGCACTCCCTCAGTACTGATCCTGTGATGTTGCATACTCCCTCAGCATTGATCGTGTGACATTGCAGCACTCCCTCAGTACAGACTCTGCAGCCATGCAGTGCTACCTCAGTACTGACCGTCTGATGCTACAGCACTCCCTCAGTACTGATCCTGTGACACTGCAGCATTCCCTCAATACTGAACCTGAGACCATGCAGCGCTCCCTCAGTACTGCCATGCGGCCGTGCAGCACTCCCTCAGTACTGACCCTTCAACACTGCAGCACTCCCTCAGTACTTAACCTGCGACAGTGCAGCACTCCCTCAGTGCTGATCCTGTGACACTGCAGCACTCCCTCTTTACTGAACCTGCAGCTGTACAGCCTTCCCTCGGTACTGACCCTTCAACACTGCAGCACTCCCTCAATACTGAACCTGTGATACTGCAGCACTTCCTCAGTATTGACCCTACGACACCGCAGCATTCCCTCAGTACTGACCCTCCGACACTGGAGCGCTCCCTCAGTACTGAACCTGTGACACTGCAGCACTCTCTCAGTACTGACCCTCCGACACCGCAGCATTCCCTCAGTACTGACCCTCCGACACTGGATCGCTCCCTCAGTACTGATCCTGTGACACCGCAGCATTCCCTCAGTACTGAGCCTCCGACACTGGATCGCTCCCTCAGTACTGATCCTGTGACACTGCAGCACTCCATCAGTTCAGACCCTGCGGCCATGCAGTGTTCCCTCAATACTGACCCTATGATACAGCAGCACTACCTCAGTACTGACTCTGTGACACTGCAGCACTCCCTCAGTTCAGAACCTGCGGCCATGCAGTTCACCCTCAGTACTGAACCTACGATACAACAGCACTCCCTCAGTACTGATACTGTGACACTGCAGCACTTCCTCGGTACTGACCCGGCGGCCGTGCAGCACTCCCTCAGTAACAATCCTGTAACACTGCAGCGCACACTCAAAACTGATCCTGTGACACTGCAGTGCTCCGTCAGTACGGATCCCATCACAATGCAGTGCTCCATCAGTACTGATCCTGTGACACTGCAGCACTCCCTCCATACTGATCTTCCGACACTGCAGCACTCCCACAGTGCTAAACCTGTGACACTGCAGCACTCCCTCAATACTGACCCCCTGACACTGCAGCACTCCCTCATAACTGACCCTGCGGCCGTGCAGTGCTCACTCAGTACTGATCCTGTGACACTGTAGCCCTCCCTCAGTTCAGAACCTGCGGCCATGCAGTTCACCTTCAGTACTGACCCTACGATACAGCAGCACTCCTTCAGAACTGAACCTGTGCCGTGCAGCACTCCCTCAGTAATATTCCTGTAACAATGCATCGCTCCCTCAAAACTGACCCTCCGACACTGCAGCGCACCTCAGTACTGATCCTGGGACACTGCAGCGCTCACTCAGTACTGATCCTGGGACACTGCAGCGCACCCTCAGTACTGATCCTGGGACACTGCAGCATTGCCTCAGTACTGACCATGTGGCACTGCAGCAGTTCCCCCATACAGACCTTGTGACACTGCAGCGCTCCCTCAGTACTGATCCTGCGACTGTGCCACGCTCACTCAGTACTGACCCTGCGATACTGCAGCTCTCCCTCAGTAATGTTGCTGTGACACTGCAGCATTCCCTCAGAAATGATCCTGTGACACTGCAGTGCTACCTCAATACTGAACCACTGACACTGCAGCGCTCCCTCATTACCGATCCTGGGACAAAGCAGCACACCATCAGTACTGTTTCTGTGAGAATGCAGCATTCACTCAGTACTGACCCTGTGACACTGCAGCATGCACACAGTACTGATCCTGTGACCCCGAAGCACTCCCTCAGTACTAACCCTGCGGCCGTGCAGCACTCCCTCTGTACTGATCCTGTGACAATGCAGTGCTCCCTCAGTGCTGATCCTATAACACTGCAGCACTCCCTTAGTCCTGATCCTGTGACACTGCAGCACTCCCTCAGTACTGATCCTGTGACACTGCAGCGCTCCCTCAGTACTGACCCACAGACCCTGCAGCACTCCCTCAGTAATGATCCTGTGACACTGCAGCACTGGCTCAGTACAGATCCTGAGACACTGCAGCACTGGCTCAGTACAGATCCTGAGACACTGCAGCACTCCCTCAGTACTGATCCTGTGAAAAGTCAGCACTCTCTCAGTCCTGATCCTGGGACTCTGCAGCGCTCCCTCAGTACTGACCTGTGACACTGCAGCTCGTGGTCAGTACTGATCCTGTGACACTGCAGCTCTCGCTCAGTACTGATCCTGTGACGCTGCAGTATTCCCTCCGTACTGCTCCAGTCACACTGCAGCGCTCCCTCAGTACTAATCCTGTGATGCTGCAGCACTCCCTCAGCACTGATCATGTGACATTGCAGCACTCCTTCAGTACAGACCCTGCAACCATGCAGTGCTCCCTCAGTACTGACCGTCTGATACTACAGCACTCCCTCAGTACTGATCCTGTGAAACTGCAGCACTCCCTCAGTGATGATCCTGTGACACTGCAGCACTTCCTCAATACTGAACCTGAGGCGTTGCAGTGCTCCCTCAGTACTGACCATGCGGCCGTGCAGCACTCCCTCCATACTGAACCTTCAACACTGCAAAACTCCCTCAGTACTGAACGTGTGACACTGCAGCACTACCTCAGTACTGAACCTGTGACACTGCAGCACTCCCTCAGTAATAACACTGTGACCGTGCGGCTCTCCCTCAGCAATAATCCTGTAACACTGCAGTGCTCCCTCAAAACTGATCCTGTGACACTACAGCACTCCCACAATCCTGAGCCTGTGACACTGCAGTGCTCCATCAGTACTGATCCTGTGACAGTGCAGCACATCCTCAGTCCTGATTCTGTGACACTGCAGTGCACCCTTCATACTGATCCAATCACACTGCAGCGCTCCCTCAGTACTGATCCTTGATGCCGCAGCACTCCCTCAGCACTGATCGTGTGATATTGCAGCACTCCCTCAGTACAGACTCTGCAGCCATGCAGTGCTCCCTCAGTACTGACCGTCTGATACTACAGCACTCCCTCAGTACTGATCCTGTGACACTGCAGCACTCCCTCACTACTGACCCTCTGACATTGCAGCACTCCCTCAGTGCTGATCCTGTGACACTGCAGCGCTCCCTCAGTACTGACCATGCAGCCATGCAGTGCTCCCTCAGTACTGAACATGTGACACTGCAGCGCTCCCTCAGTACTGACCCTTCAACACTGCAGCAGCACTTCCACAGTACTGTTACTGTGACAATCCAGCAGTCCCTCAGCACTGAGCCTGTGACATGACAGCACTCCCTCAGTCCTGATCCAGTGACACGGCAGCACTACCTCAATACTGATCCTGTGACACTGCAACGCTCCCTCAGTACTGACTCTGCAGCCGTGCAGTGCTCCCTCAATACTGACCCTCCAATACAGCAGCACTTCCTCAATACTGACCCTCCGATACGGCAGCACTCCCTCAGTACTGATCCTAGGACACTGCAGCATTCCCTTAATTCTGACCCTCCGACACTGCAGCACTCCCTGAGTGCTGATCCTGTGACACTGCAGCACTCCCTCAAAATTGATCCTGTGACACTGCAGCACTCCCTCAATCCTGATCTTGTGACACTGCAGCGCTCCATCAGTAGTGATCCTGTGACAGTGCAGCACATCTTCAGTCCTGATTCTGTGACACTGCCGCACTCCCTCAGTCCTGATCCAGTGACACGGCTGCACGCCCTCAATACTGATCCTGTGACGCTGCAGGACTCCCTCAGTAATAATCCTGTAACACTGCAGCGCTCCCTCAAAACTGACCCTCCGACACTGCAGCGCTCTCTCAGTACTGTTCCTGGGACACTGCAGCGCTCCTTCAGTACTGATCCTGGGACACTGCAGCGCTCCCTCAGTACTGATCCTGGGACACTGCAGCGCTCCCTCAGTACTGATCCTGGGATACTGCAGCGCTCCCTCAGTACTAATCCTGGGACACTGCAGCACTCCCTCAGTACTGACCATGTGACATTGCAGCGCTCCCTCAGTACTGACCATGCAGCTGTGCAGTGCTCCCTCAGGACTGAACATGTGACACTGCAGCACTCCCTCAGTACTGACCCTTCAACACTGCAGCAGCACTTCCACAGTACTGTTACTGTGGCACTGCAGCGCTCCCTCTGTACAGACCTTGTGACACTGCAGCGCTCCCTCAGTACAGACCTTGTGACACTGGAGCGCTCCCTCAGTAGTGATCCTGCGACCGTACAACACTCACTCAGAAATGATCGTGTGACACTGCAGCGCTGCCTCAATACTGAACCTTCGACACTGCAACGCTCCCTCAGTACTGATTGTGGGACACAGCAGCCCCTGTGACACTGCAGCAGTCCCTCAGTACTGAGCCTATGACACTGCAGCACTCCCTCAATCCTGATCCAGTGACACAGCAGCACTCCCTCAATAATGATCCTGTGACACTGCAGCGCTCCCTCAGTACTGACTCTGCAGCCGTGCAGTGCTCCCTCAGCACTGACCCTCCGATACGGCAGAACTCCCTCAGTTCTGATCCTGGGACAGAGCAGCACACCATCAGTACTGTTTCTGTGAGACTGCAGCATTCACTCAGTACTGACCCTGTGACACTGCAGCACTCTTTCAGTCCTGATCCTGTGACACTGCAGCACGCACTCAGTACTGATGGTGTGACGTTGCAGTACTTCCTCAGTACTGATCCTGTGACCCCGAAACACTCACTCAGTACTAACCCTGCGGCCGTGCAGCACTCCCTCTGTACTGATCCTGTGACAATGCAGCGCTCCCTCAGTGCTGATCCTATAACACTGCAGCACTCCCTTAGTCCTGATCCTGTGACACTGCAGCCCTACTCAGTACTGATCCTGTGACACTGCAGCGCTCCCTCTGTACTGACCCACAGACCCTGCAGCGCTCCCTCAGTAATGATCCTGTGACACTGCAGCACTGGCTCAGTACAGATCCTGAGACACTGCAAAACTCCCTCAGTACTGATCCTGTGAAATGTCAGCACTCTCTCAGTCCTGATCCTGGGACTCTGCAGTGCTCCCTCAGTACTGACCTGTGATACTGCAGCTCGTGGTCAGTACTGATCCTGTGAAACTGCAGCTCTCGCTCAGTACTGATCCTGTGACGCTGCAGTATTCCCTCCATACTGATCCAGTCACACTGCAGTGCTCCCTCAGTACTGATCCTGTGATGCTGCATACTCCCTCAGCACTGATCGTGTGACATTGCAGCACTCCCTCAGTACAGACTCTGCAGCCATGCAGTGCTCCCTCAGTACTGACCGTCTGATACTACAGCACTCCCTCAGTACTGATCCTGTGACACTGCAGCGCTCCCTCACTACTGACCCTCCGACAATGCAGCACTCCCTCAGTGATGATCCTGTGACACTGCAGCACTTCCTCAATACTGAACCTGAGGCCTTGCAGCGCTCCCTCAGTACTGAACATGCGGCCGTGCAGCACTCCCTCAGTACTGAACCTTCAACACTGCAGCACTACCTCAGTACTGAACCTGTGACACTGCAGCACTCCCTCAGTACCAACACTGTGACCGGGCAGCTCTCCCTCAGCAATAATCCTGTAACACTGCAGTGCTACCTCAAAAGTTATCCTGTGACACTACAGCACTCCCTCAAATCCTGAGCCTGCGACACTGCAATGCTCCATCAGTAGTGATCCTGTGACAGTGCAGCACATCCTCTGTCCTGATTCTGTGACACTGCAGTGCTCCCTTCATACTGATCCAATCACACTGCAGCACTCCCTCAGTGCTGATCCTGTGACACTGCAGCACTCCCTCAAAATTGATCCTGTGACAATGCAGCACTCCCTCAATTCTGATCCTGTGACACTGCTATGCTCCATCAGTACTGATCCTGTGACAGTGCAGCACATCTTCAGTCCTGATCCAGTGACACTGCCGCACTCCCTCAGTCCTGATCCAGTGACACGGCTGCACGCCCTCAATACTGATCCTGTGACGCTGCAGGACTCCCTCAGTAATAATCCTGTAACACTGCAGCGCTCCCTCAAAACTGACCCTCCGACACTGCAGCGCTCTCTCAGTACTGATCCTGGGACATTGCAGCGCTCCTTCAGTACTGATCCTGGTTCACTGCAGCACTCCCTCAGTACTGACTCTGAAGCCGTGTAGTGCTCCCTCACACCCTACCAACCGATACGGCAGCACTCCCTCAGTACTGATCCGAGGACAATGCAGCATTCCCTTACTTCTGACCCTCCGACAATGCAGCACTCCCTGAGTGCTGATCCTGTGACACTGCAGCACTCCCTCAAAATTGATCCTGTGACACTGCAGCACTCCCTCTATCCTGATCCTCTGACACTGCAGTGCTCCATCAGTACTGATCCTGTGACACGGCTGCACTCCCTCAATACTGATCCTGTGACGCTGCAGCACTCCCTCAGTAATAATCCTGTAACACTGCAGCGCTCCCTCAAAACTGACCATCCGACACTGCAGCGCTCTCTCAGTACTGATCCTGGGACTGCAGCGCTCCCTCTGTACTGATCCTGGGACACTGAAGCGCTCCTTCAGTACTGATCCTGGGACAATGCAGCGCTCCCACAGTACTGATCCTGGGACACTGCAGCGCTTCCTCAGTACTGATCCTGGGACACTGCAGCGCTCCCTCAGTACTGATCCTGGGATACTGCAGCGCTCCCTCAGTACAAAACCTGGGACACTGCAGCACTCTCTCAGTACTGAACATGTGGCAATGCAGCGCTCCCTCTGTACAGACCTTGTGACACTGCAGCGCTCCCTCAGTACAGAGCTTGTGACACTGGAGCGCTCCCTCAGTACTGATTTTGTGACCATACAACACTTACTCAGAAAAGATCGTGTGACATTGCAGCGCTGCCTCAATACTAAACCTTCGACACTGCAATGCTCCCACGTACTGATTGTGGGACACAGAAGCCCTTCCTCAGTACTGTTACTGTGACACTGCAGTGCTCCATCAGTACTGATCCTGTGACAGTGCAGCACATCCTCAGTCCTGATTCTGTGAACCACAGCACATCCTCAGTCCTGACTCTGTGACACTACAGCACCCCCTCAGTCCTGATACATGACACAGCTGCACACCCTCAATACTGATCCTGTGACCCCGCAGCACTCCCTCAGTACTGACTCTGAAGCCGTGCAGTGCTCCCTCAGCCCCTACCAACCGATACGGCAGCACTCCCTCAGTACTAATCCGAGGACAATGCAGCATTCCCTTACTTCTGACCCTCCGACAATGCAGCACTCCCTCAGTGCTGATCCTGTGACACTGCAGCACTCCCTCAAAATTGATCCTGTGACACTGCAGCACTCCCTCTATCCTGATCCTCTGACACTGCAGTGCTCCATCAGTACTGATCCTGTGACAGTGCAGCACATCTTCAGTCCCGATTCTGTGACACTGCCGCACTCCCTCAGTCCTGATCCAGTGACACGGCTGCACTCCCTCAATACTGATCCTATGACGCTGCAGCACTCCCTCAGTAATAATCCTGTAACACTGCAGCGCTCCCTCAAAACTGACCATCCGACACTGCAGCGCTCTCTCAGTACTGATCCTGGGACTGCAGCGCTCCCTCAGTACTGAACCTGGGACACTGCAGCGCTCCTTCAGTACTGATCCTGGGACACTGCAGCGCTCCCTCAGTACTGATCCTGGGACACTGCAGCGCTTCCTCAGTACTGATCCTGGGACACTGCAGCACTCTCTCAGTACTGAACATGTGGCAATGCAGTGCTCCCTCTGTACAGACCTTGTGACACTGGAACGCTCCCTCAGTACTGATTTTGCGACCATACAACACTCACTCAGAAATGATCGTGTGACATTGCAGCGCTGCCTCAATACTGAACCTTCGACACTGCAACGCTCCATCAGTACTGATTGTGGGACACAGCAGCCCTTCCTCAGTACTGTTACTGTGACACTGCAGCAGACCCTCAGTACTGAGCCTGTGACATTGCAGCACTCCCTCAGTCCTGATCCAGTGACAATGCCGAGCTCCCTCAGTACTGACTCTGCAGCCGTGCAGTGCTCCCTCAGCCCTGACCCTCCGATACGGCAGCACTCCCTCAGTACTGATCCTAGGACACTGCAGCATTCCCTTACTTCTCAATCTCCGACAATGCAGCACTCCCACAGTGCTGATCCTGTGACACAGCAGCACTCCCTCAAAATTGATCCTGTTACACTGCAGCACTCCCTCAATTCTGATCCTGTGACACTGCAGTGCTCCATCAGTACTGATCCTGTAACAGTACAGCTCATCCACAGTCCTAATTCTGTGACACTGCCACACTCCCTCATTCCTGATCCAGTGACACGGCTGCACTCCCTCAATACTGATCCTGTGACGCTGCAGCGCTCCTCAGTATTAATCCTGTTACACTGCAGCGCTCCCTCAAAACTGACCCTCCGACACTGCAGCGCTCTCTCAGTACTGATACTGGGACACTGCAGCGCTCCTTCAGTACTGATCCTGGGAGACTACAGCGCTCCTTCAATACTGATCCTGGGACACTGCAGCGCTCCCTCAGTACTGTTCCTGGGACACTGCAGTGCTCCCTCAGTACTGATCCTGGGATACTGCAGCGCTCCCTCAGTACTAATCCTAGGACACTGCAGTGCTCCCTCAGTACTGACCATGTGGCACTGCAGCGCTCCCTCTATACAGACCTTGTGACACTGCAACGCTCCCTCAGTACAGACCTTGTGACACTGGAGCGCTCCCTCAGTACTGATCCTGCGACCGGACAACACTCACTCAGAAATGATCGTGTGACACTGCAGCGCTGCCTCAATACTGAAGCTTCGACACTGCAACCCTCCCTCATACTGATTGTGGGACACAGCAGCCCTTCCTCAGTACTGTTACTGTGACACTGCAGTGCTCCATCAGTACTGATCCTGTGACAGTGCAGCACATCCTCAGTCCTGATTCTGTGACACCACAGCACGTCCTCAGTCCTGATTCTGTGACACCACAGCATCCCTCAGTCCTGATCCAGTGACAGGGCTGCACTCCCTCAATACTGATCCTGTGACCCTGCAGCACTCCCTCAGTACTGACTCTGCAGCCATGCAGTGCTCCCTCAGCACTGACCATCTGACCCTGCTGCACTCCCTCAGTGCTGATCCTGTGACACTGCAGCACTCCCTCAAAATTGATCTTGTGACACTGCAGCACTCCCTCTATCATGATCCTCTGACACAGCAGTGCTCCATCAGTACTGATCCTGTGACAGTGCAGCACATCCTCAGTCCTGATTCTGTGACACTGCCGCAATCCCTCAGTCCTGATCCAGTGACGCGGCTGCACTCCCTCCATACGGATCCTGTGATGCTGCAGCACTCCCTCAGTAATAATCCTGTAACACTGCAGCGCTCCCTCAATACTGACCATCCGACACTGCAGCGCTCTCTCAGTACTGATCCTGGAACACTGCAGCACTCCCTCAGTACTGATCCTGGGACACTGCAGCGCTTCCTCAGTACTGATCCAGGGACACTGCAGCGCTTCCTCAGTACTGATCCTGGGACATTGCAGCGCTCCCTCAGTACTAATCCTGGGACACTGCAGCACTCTCTCAGTACTGAACATGTGGCAATGCAGTGTTCCCTCTGTACAGACCTTGTGACACTGCAGCTCTCCCTCAGTACAGACCTTGTGACACTGGAACGCTTCCTCAGTACTGATTTTGCGACCATACAACACTCACTCAGAAATGATCATGTGACATTGCAGCGCTGCCTCAATGCTGAACCTTCGACACTGCAACGCTCCATCAGTACTGATTGTGGGACACAGCAGCCCTTCCTCAGTACTGTTACTGTGACTCTGCAGCAGACCCTCAGTACTGAGCCTGTGACATTGCAGCACTCCCTCAGTCCTGATCCAGTGACACTGCCGAGCTCCCTCAGTACTGACTCTGCAGCCGTGCAGTGCTCCCTCAGCCCTGACCCTCCGATACGGCAGCACTCCCTTAGTACTGATCCTAGGACACTGCAGCATTCCCTCAAAATTGATCCTGTGACACTGCAGCACTCCCTCAATCCTGTACCTGTGACACTGCAGTGCTCCATCAGTACTGATCCTGTGACAGTACAGCACATCCTCAGTCCTGAATCTGTGACACTGCCACACTCCCTCAGTCCTGATCCAGTGACACGGCTGCACTCCCTCAATACTGATCCTGTGACGCTGCAGCACTCCCTCAGTAATAATCCTGTAACACTGCAGCGCTCTCTCAAAACTGACCCTCCGACACTGCAGCGCTCTCTCAGTACTGATCCTGGGACACTGCAGCGCTCCCTCAGTACTGATCCTGGGACATTGCAGCGCTCCTTCAGTACTGATCCTGGGACACTGCAGCGCTCCCACAGTACTGATCCTGGGATACTGCAGCGCTCCCACAGTACTAATCTTGGGACACTGCAGCACTCTCTCAGTACTGACCAAGTGGCACTGCAGCGATCCCTCTGTACAGACCTTGTGACACTGCAGCGCTCCCTCAGTACAGACCTTGTGACATTCGAGCGCTCCCTCAGTACTGATCCTGCGACCATACAACACTCACTCAGAAATGATTGTGTGACACTGCAGCACTGCCTCAATACTGAACCTTCGACACTGCAACGCACCCTCAGTACTGATTGTGGGACAGAGAAACCCTTCCTCAGTGCTGTTACTGTGACACTGCAGCAGACCCTCAGTACTGAGCCTGTGACACTTCAGCACTCCCTCAGTCCTGATCCAGTGACACAGCAGCACTCCCTCAATACTGATCCTGTGACACTGCAGCGCTCCCTCAGTACTGATCCTGCGACCATACAACACTCACTCAGAAATGATCGTGTGACACTGCAGCGCTGACTCAATACTGAACCTTCGACACTGCAACGCACCCTCAGTACTGATTGTGGGACACAGCAGCCCTTCCTCAATACTGTTACTGTGACACCACAGCAGACCCTCAGTACTGAACCTGTGACACTGCAGCACTCACTCAGACCTGACCCTCCGATATGGCAGCACTCCCTCAGTACTGATCCTGTGACACTGCAGCATTCCCTTACTTCTCACTCTCCGACACTGCAACACTGCCTCAAAATTGATCCTGTGACACAGCAGCACTCCCTCAATTCTGATCCTGTGACTCTGCAGTGCTCCATCAGTACTGATCCTGTGACAGTACAGCTCATCCACAGTCCTGATTCTGTGACACTGCCACACTCCCTCAGTCCTGATCCAGTGACACGGCTGCACTCCCTCAATACTGATCCTGTGACGCTGCAGCGTTCCCTCAGTATTAATCCTGTTACACTGCAGCGCTCCCTCAAAACTGACCCTCCGACACTGCAGCGCTCTCTCAGTACTGATACTGGGACACTGCAGCGCTCCTTCAGTACTGATCCTGGGACACTACAGCGCTCCTTCAATACTGATCCTGGGACACTGCAGCACTCCCTCAGTACTGATCCTGGGATACTGCAGCGCTCCCTCAGTACTAATCCTAGGACACTGCAAGGCTCCCTCAGTACTGACCATGTGGCAATGCAGCGCTCCCTCTATACAGAACTTGTGACACTGGAGCGCTCCCTCAGTACTGATCCTGCGACCGGACAACACTCCTTCAGAAATGATCGTGTGACACTGCAGCGCTGCCTCAATACTGAAGCTTCGACACTGCAACCCTCCCTCATACTGATTGTGGGACACAGCAGCCCTTCCTCAGTACTGTTACTGTGACACTGCAGTGCTCCATCAGTACTGATCCTGTGACAGTGCAGCACATCCTCAGTCCTGATTCTGTGACACCACAGCACCCCCTCAATCCTGATCTAGTGACAGGGTTGCACTGCCTCAATACTGATCCTGTGACCCTGCAGCACTCCCTCAGTACTGACTCTGCAGCCGTGCAGTGCTCCCTCAGCACTGACCCTCCGATACGGCAGCATTCCCTCATTACTGAACCGAGGACACTGCAGCATTCCCTTACTTCTGACCCTCCGACACTGCAGCACTCCCTCACTGCTGATCCTGTGACACTGCAGCACTCCCTCAAAATTGATCCTGTGACACTGCAGCACTCCCTCAATCCTGATCCTGTGACACTTCAGTGCTCCATCAGTACTGATCCTGTGACAGTACAGCACATCCTCAGTCCTGATTCTGTGACACTGCCGCACTCCCTCAGTCCTGATCCAGTGACACGGCTGCACTCCCTCAATACGGATCCTGTGATGCTGCAGCACTCAATCAGTAATAATCCTGTTACACTGCAGCGCTCCCTCAAAACTGACCATCCGACAATGCAGCGCTCTCTCAGTACTGATCCTGGGACACTGCAGCACTCCCTCAGTACTGATCCTGCGACACTGCAGCGCTCCTTCAGTACTGAACCTGGGACACGGCAGCGCTCCCTCAGTACTGATCCTGGGACACTGCAGCGCTTCCTCAGGACTGATCCTGGGACACTGCAGCGCTTCCTCAGTACTAATCCTGGGACACTGCGGCACTCCCTCAGTACTGACCATGTGGGACTGCAGCGCTCCCTCTGTACAGACCTTTTGACACTGCAGCGCTCCCTCAGTACAGACCTTGTGACACTGGAGCGCTCCCTCAGTACTGATCATGCGACCGTACAACACTCACTCAGAAATGATCGTGTGACAATGCAGCGCTGCCTCAATACTGAACATTCGACACTGCAACGCTCCATCAGTACTGATTGTGGGACACAGCAGCCCTTCCTCAGTACTGTTACTGTGACACTGCAGCAGTCCCTCAGTACTGAGCCTGTGACACTGCAGCACTCCCTCAGTCCTGATCCTGTGACACTGCAGCACTCCCTCAAAATTCATCCTGTGACACTGCTACACTCCCTCTATCCTGATCCTCTGACACTGCAGTGCTCCATCAGTACTGATCCTGTGACAGTACAGCACATCCTCAGTCCTGATTCTGTGACACTGCCACACTCCCTCAGTCCTGATCCAGTGACCCAGCTGCACTCCCTCAATACTGATCCTGTGACGCTGCAGCACTCCCTCAAAACTGACCCTCCGACACTGCAGCGCTCTCTGAGTACTGATCCTGGGACACTGCAGCTCTCCTTCAGTACAGATCCTGGGACACTGCAGCGCTCCTTCAGTACTGATCCTGGGACACTGCAGCGCTCCCTCAGTACCGATCCTGGGACACTGCAGCGCTCCTCAGTATTGATCCTGGGATACTGCAGTGCTCCCTCAGTACTAATCCTGGGACACTGCAGCACTCTCTCATTACTGACCATGTGGCAATGCACCGCTCCCTCAGTACAGACCTTGTGACACTGGAGCGCTCCCTCATTACTGATCCTGCGACCGGAAAACACTCACTCAGAATTGATCGTGTGACACTGCAGCGCTGCCTCAATACTGAAGCTTCGACAAAGCAACCCTCCCTCAGTACTGATTGTGGGACACAGCAGCCCTTCCTCAGTACTGTTACTGTGACACTGCAGTGTTCCATCTGTACTGATCCTGTGACAGTGCAGCACATCCTCAGTCCTGATTCTGTGACACCACAGCACCCCCTCAATCCTGATCCAGTTACAGGGTTGCACTCCCTCAATACTGATCCTGTGACCCTGCAGCACTCCCTCAGTACTGACTCTGCAGCCGTGCAGTGCTCCCTCAGCTCTGACCCTCCGATACGGCAGCACTCCCTCAGTACTGAACCGAGGACACTGCAGCATTCCCTTACTTCTGACCCTCCGACACTGCAGCAATCCCTCAGTGCTGATCCGGTGACACTGCAGCACTCTCTCAAAATTGATCCTATGACACTGCAGCACTCCCTCTATCATGATCCTCTGACACTGCAGTGCTCCATCAGTACTGATCCTGTGACAGTGCAGCACATCTTCAGTCCTGATTCTGTGACACTGCCGCACTCCCTCAGTCCTGATCCAGTGACACGGCTGCACTCCCTCAATACTGATCCTGTGACGCTGCAGCACTCCTTCAGTAATAATCCTGTAACACTGCAGCACTCCCTCAAAACTGACCATCCGACACTGCAGCGCTCTCTCAGTACTGATCCTGGGACGCTGCAGCGCTCCCTCAGTACTGATCCTGGGACACTGCAGCGCTCCTTCAGTACTGATCCTGGGACACTGCAGCGCTCCCACAGTACTGATCCTGGGACACTGCAGCACTCTCTCAGTACTGAACATGTGGCAATGCAGCGCTCCCTCTGTACAGACCTTGTGACACTGCAGCGCTCCCTCAGTACAGACCTTGTGACATTCGAGCGCTCCTTCAGTACTGATCCTGCGACCTTACAACACTCACTCAGAAATGATCCTGTGACACTGCAGCACTCCCTCAGTCCTGATCCAGTGACACAGCAGCACTCCCTCAATATTGATCCTGTGACACTGCAGCTCTCCCTCAGTACTGATTCTGCAGCCTTGCAGTGCTCCCTCAGCCCTGACTCTCCTATAGGGCAGCACTCCCTTAGTACTGATCCTAGGACACTGCAGCATTCCCATACTTCTCACTCTGCGACACTGCAGCACTCCATCAGTGCTGATCCTTTGACACTGCAGCACTCCCTCAAAATTGATCCTGTGACACTGCAGCACTCCCTCAATCCTGATCCTGTGACACTGCAGTGCTCCATCAGTACTGATCCTGTGACAGTACAGCACATCCTCAGTACTGATTCTGTGACACTGCCACACTCCCTCAGTCCTGATCCAGTGACACGGCTGCACTCCCTCAATACTGATCCTGTGACGCTGCAGCACTCCCTCAAAACTGACCCTCCGACACTGCAGCGCTCTCTCAGTACTGATCCTGGGACACTGCAGCGCTCCTTCAGTACTGATCCTGGGACACTGCAGTGCACCTTCAGTACTGATCCTGGGACACTGCAGCGCTCCCTCAGTACTGACCATGTGGCACTGCAGCGCTCCCTCTGTACAGACCTTGTGACACTGCAGCGCTCCCTCAGTACAGACCTTGTGACACTGCAGCGCTCCCTCAGTACTGATCCTGCGACCATACAACACTCACTCAGAAATGATTGTGTGACAATGCAGCGCTGCCTCAATACTGAACCTTCGACACTGCAACGCACCCTCAGTACTGATTGTGGGACACAGCAGCCCTTCCTCACTACTGTTACTGTGACACTGCAGCAGACCCTCAGTACTGAGCCTTTGACACTGCAGCACTCCCTCAGACCTGACCCTCCGATATGGCAGCACTCCCTCAGTACTGATCCTAGGACACTGCAGCATTCCCTTACTTCTCACTCTCCGACACTGCAACACTCCCTCAAATTTGATCCTGTGACACGGCAGCACTCCCTCAATCCTGATCCTGTGACATTGCAGCGCTCCATCAGTACTGATCCTGTGACAGTACAGCACATCCTCAGTCCTGATTCTGTGACACTGCCACACTCCCTCAGTCCTGATCCAGTGACACGGCTGCAAACCCTCAATACTGATCCTGTGACGCTGCAGCACTCCCTCAGTAATAATCCTGTAACACTGCAGCGCTCCCTCAAATCTGACCCTCCGACACTGCAGCGCTCTCTCAGTACTGATCCTGGGACACTACAGCGCTCCTTCAATACTGATCCTGGGACACTGCAGCGCTTCCTCAGTACTGATCCTGGGACGCTGCAGCCCTTCCTCAGTACTGATCCTGGGACACTTCAGCGCTCCCTCAGTACTAATCCTGGGACACTGCAGCGCTCCCTCAGTACTGACCCTGGGGTACTGCAGCGCTCCCTCAGTACTAATCCTGGGACAATGCAGTGCTCCCTCAGTACTGACCATGTGGCAATGCAGCGCTCCCTCTGTACAGACCTTGTGACACTGGAGCGCTCCCTCAATACTGATGCTGCGACCGTACAACACTCACTCAGAAATGATCGTGTGACACTGCAGCGCTGCCTCAATACTGAACCTTCGATACTGCAACGCTCCTTCAGTACTGATTGTGGGACACAGCAGCCCTTCGTCAGTACTGTTACTGTGACACTGCAGTGCTCCATCAGTACTGATCCTGTGACAGTGCAGCACATCCTCAGTCCTGATTGTGTGACACCACAGAACCCCCTCAGTTCTGATCCAGTGACGCGGCTGCACTCCATCAATACTGATCCTGTGACCCCGCAGCACTCCCTCAGTACTGACTCTGCAGCCGTTCAGTGCTCCCTCAGCACTGACCTCCGATACGGCAGCACTCCATCAGTACTGATCCTGTGACACTGCAGCATTACCTTACTTCTGACCCTCAGACACTACAGCACTCCCTCATTGCTGATCCTGTGACACTGCAGCACTCCCTCAAAATTCATCCTGTGACACTGCTGCACTCCCTCTATCCTGATCCTCTGACACTGCAGTGCTCCATCAGTACTGATCCTGTGACAGTGCAGCACATCCTCAGTCCTGATTCTGTGACACTTCCGCACTCCCTCAGTCCTGATCCAGTGACACGGCTGCAATCCCTCAATACTGATCCTGTGACGCTGCAGCACTCCCTCAGTAATAATCTTGTAACACTGCAGCGCTCCCTCAAAACTGACCCTCCGACACTGCAGCGCTCTCTCAGTACTGACCCCGGGACACTGCAGCGCTCCCTCAGTACTGATCCTGGGACACTGCAGCGCTCCTTCAGTACTGATCCTGGGACACTGCAGCGCTCCTTCAGTACTGAACCTGGGACACTGCAGCGCTCCCTCAGTACTGATCCTGGGACACTGCAGCGCTCCCTCAGTACTGACCATGTGGCACTGCAGCGCTCCCTCTGTACAGACCTTGTGACACTGGAGCGCTCCCTCAGTACTGATCCTGCGACCGTACAACACTCACTCAGAAATGATTATGTGACACTGCAGCGCTGCCTCAATACTGAACCTTCGACACTGCAACGCTCCCTCAGTACTGATTGTGGGACACAGCAGCCCTTCCTCAGTACTGTTACTGTGACACTGCTGCAGACCCTCAGTACTGAACCTGTGACACTGCAGCACTCCCTCAGTCCTGATCCAGTGACACCGCAGCACTCCATCAATACTGATCCTGTGACACTGCAGCGCTCCCTCAGTACTGACTCTGCAGCCGTGCAGTGCTCCCTCAGCACTGACCCTCCGATACGGCAGCACTCCCTCATTACTGATCCTAGGACACTGCAGCATTCCCTTACTTCTGACCCTCCGACACTGCAGCACTCCCTCAGTGCTGATCCTGTGACACTGCAGCACTCCCTCAAAATTGATCCTGTGACACTACAGCACTCCCTCAATCCTGATCCTCTGACACTGCAGTGCTCCATCAGTACTGATCCTGTGACAGTGCAGCACATCCTCAGTCCTGATTCTGTGACACTGCCGCACTCCCTCTGTCCTGATCCAGTGACACTGCAGCACTCCCTCTTTACTGAACCAGCAGCCGTTCAGCGCTCCCTCGGTACTGACCCTTCAACACGGCAGCTCTCTCTCAGTACTGAACCTGTTACACTGCAGCACTTCCTCAGTTCAGAACATGCGGCCATGCAGTTCACCCTCAGTACTGACCCTGCGACACCGCAGCACTGACCCTCCGACACTGGAGCGCTCCCTCAGTACTGATCTTGTGACACTGCAGCACTCCATCAGTTCAGTCCCTGCGATCATGCAGTGCTCCCTCAATACTGACCCTACGATACATCAGCTCTACCTCAGTACTGAACCTGTGACACTGCAGCACTCCCTCAGTTCAGAACCTGCGTCCATGCAATTCACCCTCGGTACTGAACCTGCAATACAACAGCACTCCCTCAGTACTGATACTGTGACACTGCAGCACTTCCTCGGTACTGACCCTGTGGACATGCAGCACTCCCTCAGTAATAATCCTGTAACACTGCAGCGCACCCTCAAAACTGATCCTGTGACACTGCAGTGCTCCATCAGTACGGATCCTGTGACAGTGCAGTTCTCCCTCAGTACTGATCCTGGGACACTGCAGCACTCCCTCCATACTGATCTTCCGACACTGCAGCACTCCCTCAGTGCCATACCTGTGACACTGCAGCACTCCCTCATAACTGACACTGCAACCGTGCCACGCTCACTCAGTAATGACCCTGCGATACTGCAGCTCTCCCTCAGTAATGACTTTGTGACACTGCAGCATTCCCTCAGTAATGATCCTGTGACACTGCAGTGATACCTCAATACTGAACCACCGACACTGCAGCGCTCCCTCATTACCGATCCTGGGACACAGCAGCACACCATCAGTACTGTTTCTGTGAGACTGCAGTATTCACCCAGTACTGACCCTGTGACACTGCAGCATTCTCTCAGTCCTGATCCTGTGACACTTCAGCGCTCCCTCAGTACTGACACGCCAACACTGCAGCGCTCCCTCAGTACTGATCCTGGGACACTGCAGCATTCCCTCACTTCTGACCCTCTGACACTGCAGCACTCCCTCAGTGCTGATCCTGTGACACTGCAGCCCTCCCTCTTTACTGAACCAGCAGCCGTACAGCGCTCCCTCGGTACTGACCCTTCAACACGGCAGCACTCCCTCAGTACTGAACCTGTTACACTGCAGCACTCCCTCAGTTCAGAACCTGTGGCCATGCAGTTCACCCTCAGTGCTGACCCTCCGACACTGCAGCACTGACCCTCCGACACTGCAGCACTGACCCTCCGACACTGGAGCGCTCCCTCAGTACTGATCCTGTGACACTGCAGCACTCCATCAGTTCAGACGCTGCGGCCATGCAGTGCTCCCTCAATATTGACCCTACGATACAGCAGCACTACCTCAGTAATGACCCTGTGACACTGCAGCACTTTCTCAGTACTGACACTGTAGCCGTGCAGCACTCCCTCAGTAATAATCCTGTAACACTGCAGCGCACCCTCAAAACTGATCCTGTGACACTGCAGTGCTCCATCAGTACGGATCCCATCACAATGCAGAGCTCCCTCAGTACTGATCCTGTAACACTGCAGCACTCCCTCCATACTGATTTTCCGACACTGCAGCACTCCCTCAGTGCTAAACCTGTGACACTGCAGCAGTCCCTCATAACTGACCCTGCAACCGTGCCACGCTCACTCAATAATGACCCTGCGATACTGCAGCTCTCCCTCAGTAATGATCCTGTGATACTGCAGCATTCCCTCAGTAATGATGCTGTGCCACTGCAGTGCTACCTCAATACTGAACCACCGACATTGCAGCGCTCCCTCATTACCGATCCTGGGACACAGCAGCACACCATCAGTACTGTTTCTGTGAGACTGCAGCATTCACTCAGTAATGACCCTGTGACACTGCAGCATTCTCTCAGTCCTGATCCTGTGACACTGCAGCACTCCCTCAGTACTGAAGCTGTGACGCTGCAGTACTTCCTCAGTACTGATCCTGTGACCCTGAAGCACTCCCACAGTACTGACCCTGCGGCCATGCAGTGTTCCCTCTGTACAGATCCTCCGACAATGCAGCATTCCCTCACTTCTGACCCTCTGACACTGCAGCACTCCCTCAGTGCTGATCCTGTGACACTGCAGTGCTCCATCAGTACTGATCCTGTGACAGTGTAGCACATCCTCAGTCCTGATTCTGTGACACCACAGCACTTCCTCAGTCCTGATCCAGTGACACGGCTGCACTCCCTCAATACTGATCCTGTGACCCCGCAGCACTCCCTCAGTACTGACTCTGCAGACGTGCAGTGCTCCCTCAGTACTGACCCTCCGATACAGCAGCACTCCCTCAGTACTGATCCTAGGACACTGCAGCATTCCCTCACTTCTGACCCTCTGACACTGCAGCACTCCCTCAGTGCTGATCCTGTGACACTGCAGTGCTCCATCAGTACTGATCCTGTGACAGTGTAGCACATCCTCAGTCCTGATTCTGTGACACCACAGCACTTCCTCAGTCCTGATCCAGTGACACGGCTGCACTCCCTCAATACTGATCCTGTGACCCCGCAGCACTCCCTCAGTACTGACTCTGCAGACGTGCAGTGCTCCCTCAGTACTGACCCTCCGATACAGCAGCACTCCCTCAGTACTGATCCTAGGACACTGCAGCATTCCCTCACTTCTGACCCTCTGACACTGCAGCACTCCCTCAGTGCTGATCCTGTGACACTGCAGCACTCCCTCTTTGCTGAACCAGCAGCCGTATAGCGCTCCCTCGGTACTGACCCTTCAACACGGCAGCACTCCCTCAGTACTGAACCTGTTACACTGCAGCACTCCCTCAGTTCAGAACTTGCGGCCATGCAGTTCACCCTCAGTACTGACCCTCCGACACTGCAGCACTGACCCTCCGACACCGCAGCACTGACCCTCCGACACTGGAGCGCTCCCTCAGTACTGATCCTGTGACACTGCAGCACTCCATCAGTTCAGACCCTGCGGCCATGCAGTGCTCCCTCAATACTGACCCTACGATACAGCAGCACTACCTCAGTACTGACCCTGTGACACTGCTGCACTCCTTCAGTTCAGAACCTGCGTCCATGGAGTTCACCCTCAGTACTGAACCTACGATACAACAGCACTCCCTCAGTACTGATACTGTGACACTGCAGCACTTCCTCGGTACTGACCCTGCGGCCGTGCAGCACTCCCTCAGTAATAATCCTGTAACACTGCAGCGCACCCTCAAAACTGATCCTGTGATACTGCAGTGCTCCATCAGTACAGATCCCATCACAATGCAGCGCCCTCTCAGAACTGATCCTGGGACACTGCAGCACTCCCTCCATACTGATCTTCCGACACTGCAGCACTCCCTCAGTGCTAAATCTGTGACACTGCAGCACTCCCTCATAACTGACCCTGTGACCGTGCCACGCTCACTCAATAATGACCCTGCGATACTGCAGCTCTCCCTCACTAATGATCCTGTGATACTGCAGCATTCCCTCAGTAATGATCCTGTGACACTGCAGCACTCCCACAGTACTGACCCTGCGGCCATGCAGTGTTCCCTCTGTACAGATCCTCCGACACTGCAGCACTCCCTCAGTACTGATCGTGTGACACTGAAGCAATCCCGCAAAGCTGAAATATGAAATTGCGTGGCACCTCAGTGCTGACGTAGTGACAGTGCAGCACTCCCTCAGCACCGACATTGCGACAAAGCAGCATACCCTCAGGACTGAACCTCCAATCCTGCAGCAATCCCTCAGTGTGGAAGATCTGACACTGCAGCACTCCCTCTGTACTAATCCTGTGACACTGCAGCATTTGTGTGTCGGGGTCGGGCGGGTGTTAGTGTGTGTCGGGTGGGTGTGTGTGTGTCGGGGTCAGGGGTGTGTGTGTGTGTCGGGGTCAGGGGGGGTGTGTGTGTTGAGGTCAGGGGTGTGTGTGTGTGTCGGGGTAGGGGGGGTTGTGTGTGTATCGGGGTCGGGGGTGTGTGTGTGTGTCGGGGTCAGGGGGTGTGCATGGGTAGGGTCGGGGTATATGTGTTTGTCGGGTAGGGGGTGTGTGTGTGTGTGTCGGGGTCGGGGGTCTGTGTGTGGGTCGGGGTCAGGGGGGTGTGTGTGTCGGGGTCAGGGGTGTGTGTGTGTTTGTCGGGGCTGGGGGTGTGTGTGTGTGTCGGGATAAGGGGGGTGTGTATGTCGGGATCACGGGGGTGTGTTTGTGTCGGGGTCGGGAGGTCTGTGTGTGCCGGGGTCGGGGGGTGTGTGTGTTTCGGGGTTGGGGGGTGTGTGTGTGTTTCGGGGTCGGGGGGGGTGTGTGTGTGTGTGTGTATCAGGGTCGGGGGGTGTGTGTGTGTCGGTGTCAGGGAGGTGTGTGTGTCGGGGCCAGGGGTGTGTGTGTGTGTCGGTGTCGGGGGGGTGTGTGTGTTTCGGGGTCGGGGGGCGTGTGTGTGTCGGGGTCGGGGGGCGTGTGTGTGTCGGGGTCAGGGGGTTATGTTTGTCGGGGTCAGGGGGATGTGTGTGTGTCAGGGTTGGAGGGTCTGTGTGTGCCGGGGTCAGGGGGTGTGTGTGTTTCGGGGTTGGGGGTGTGTGTGTGTGTCGGGGTCGGGGGGGTGTGTGTGTCTGGGTCGGGGGGTGTGTGTGTTTCGGGGTCGGGGGAGTGTGTGTGTGTCGGGGTCGGGGGGGGTGTGTGTCTGGGTCGGGGGTGTGTGAGTCTGTTGGGGTCGGGGGGCGTGTGTGTGTTTCGGGGTAGGGGTGGTGTGTTTGTGTGTGTCAGGGTCGGGTGGGTCTGTGTGTGCCGGGATCGGGGGTTGTCGGGGTCGGGAGAGGTGTGTGTGTGTCAGGGTCAGGAGGGGGTGTGTCTGTGTCTGGGTCGAGGGGTGGTGTCTGTGTCTGGGTCGGGTGGGTCTGTGTATGTCAGCGTCGAGTGGGGGAGTGAGTGTGTCGGGGTGGGGGGGGGTGTGTGTGTCTGAGTAGGGGGAGGGTGTGTGTGTCTGGGTAGGGGGGTTTGTGTTTTTGGGTCAGAGGTGTGTGTGTCCGGGTGGGGGGGGGGGTGTGTGTGTGTCGGGGTCAGGTTGAGTTTGTGTCCGAGTGGGGGGGGGGTGTGGGTGTGTGTGTCGGCGTCGGGGGGGGGGCGGTGTCGGGGTCGGGGAATTGTGTGTGTCTGGGTCAGGAACTGTGTCTGTGTCTGGTTCGAGGGGTCCTGTCTGCGTCCGGGTCGGGTGGGTCTGTGTATGTCGGGGTCGGGTGTGTGTGTGTGTTGGGTGGGTGTGTGTGTGTTGGGGTCGGGGGGTGGGCGTGTGTGTCGGGGTTGGGGGGCTGTGTGTGTCGGGGTCAGTGGGGTTTGTGTGTGTCAGGGTCGGGGGGTGGGTGTGTGTCGGGGTCAGGGGATGTGTGTGTGTTGGGGTTGGGGTGGTGTGTCAGGGTCGGGGTGGTGTGTGTGTGTCTTGGACAGGGGGCTGTGTCTGTGTCGGTGTCGGGGTGTGTGTGTGTGTCGGGGTCAGGGGGGGTGTGTGTGTCGGGGTCGGGGGATGTGTGTGTGTCAGGGACAGGGGGCTGTGTCTGTGTTGGTGTCGGGGGGGGTGTGTTTCTGGGTCGGGGTGTGTGTGTCTGTGTCTGTGTCTGGGTCGGGGGTGCATGTGTCGGGGTCGGGGGGATGTCCGGGTTTGCGTGGTGTGTGTGTGCTGGGGTCGGGGTGTGTGTGTGTGTGTTGGGGTCGGGGGTGTGTCTGTGTCGGGGTCGGGTGGGTGTATCTGTCGGGGTCGAGGGGTGTGTGTGTTTCCGGGTCGGGGGTCGGGGGATGGTGTCTGTGTCTGGTTTGGCTGGGTCTGTGCATGTCGTGGTCAGGGGGGTGTGTGTGTGTTGGGGTCAGGGGTGGGTGTGTGTGTCGGGGTCGGGGGGCTGTGTGTGTGTCGGGGTCAGGGGTGGTGTGTGTGTGTCTGGTTCTGGGAGGGTGTGTGTGTCAGGGTTGGGGTGGTGTGTGTGTGTCTGGTTCTGGGGGTGTGTGTGTGTCAGTGTCGGGTGGTGTGTGTGTGTTGGGGGTGTGTGTGTGTGTCGGGGTCGGGGGGTGTGTGTGTGTCGGGGTTGGGGGGGTGTGCTTGTGTCGGGGTCAGGGGTGGTTTGTTTGCGTCAGGGTCGGGGGTGGTGTGTGTGTTTCGGGTCGGGGGGGTGTGTGTGTTGGGGGTGTGTATGTGTGTGTCGGGGTCGGGGGTGTGTGTGTGTTGGGGTCGGGGGGGCTGTGTGTCGGGGTCGGGATGTGTGTGTCGGGGTCGTGGGGGGTGAGTGTCGGGGTCGTGGAGGTGTGCATGTCGGAGTTGTGGGGCTGTGTGTGTCGGGGTGGGGGGGTGTGTGTGTCTGGGTAGGGGGAGGGTGTGTGTGTCTGGGTAGGGGGATTTGTGTTTTTGGTTCGGAGGTGTGTGTGTCCGGGTAGGGGGGGATGTGGATGTGTGTGTCGGCGTCGGGGGGGGGGGTGGTGTGTTGGGGTCGGGGGGTTGTGTGTGTCTGGGTCAGGGGCTGTGTCTGTGTCTGGTTCGAGGGGTCCTGTCTGCGTCTGGGTCGGGTGGGTCTGTGTGTGTCGGGGTCGGGGGGGTGTATGTGTGTCAGGGACAGGGGGCTGTGTCTGTGTCGGTGTTGGGGGGTGTGTGTGTGTCGGGGTTGGGGGGTTGTGTGTGTCGGGGTCGGGGGTTGTGTCGGGTTTGGGGGATGTGTGTGTGTCAGGGACAGGGGGCTGTGTCTGTGTCGGTGTCGGGGGGTTGGTTGTGTCGGGGTCGGGGTCGGGGGCTGTGTCTGTGTCGGTGTCGGGGAGTGTGTGTGTGTCGGGGTGGGGGTGTGTGTGTGTCGGGGTCGGGGTTGGGGGATGTGTGTGTGTCAGGGACAGGGGGCTGTGTCTGTGTCGGTGTCGGTGGTGTGTGTGTATCTGGGTCGGGGTGGGCTGTGTCTGTGTCTGTGTCTGAGTCAGGGGTGCGTGTGTTGGGGTCGGGGGGATGTCCGGGTTGGTGTGGTGTGTGTGTGACGGGATCGGGGGGTGTGTGTGTGTCGGGGTCGGGGGTGTGTGTGTGTGTCGGGGTCAGGGGGATGTGTGTGTCGGGGTCAGGGGGATGTGTGTGTTGGGGTCGGGGTGCCTGTGTGTGCCGGGGTCGGGGGGGTCTGTGTGTGTTTCTGGGTCGGGGGGTGAGTGTGTGTGTCGGGGTCGGGGGGTGTGTGTGTGTGTTGGGGTCAGGGAGGTGTGTGTGTCGGGGCCAGGGGGGTGTGTGTTTGTCGGGGTCGGGGGATGTGTGTGTTTCAGGGTCGGGTGTGTGTGTGTGTGTGTCGGGGTCGGGGTGTGTGTGTGTTTTGGGGTCGGGGGGTGTGTGTGTGTTTCAGGGTCGGGGGTGTGTGTGTGTGTCGGTGTCGGGGGGTGTGTGTGTGTCGGGGTCAGGGGGTTATGTGTGTCGGGGTCAGGGGGATGTGTGTGTGTCGGGGTTGGGGGGTCTGTGTGTGCCGGGGTCGGGGGGGGAGTGTGTGTCTGGGTCGGGGGTGTGTGTGTCTGTCGGGGTCGGGGGGGTGTGTGTGTTTCGGGGAAGGGGTGGTGTGTTTGTGTGTGTCAGGGTCGGGTGGGTCTGTGCGTGTCGGGATCGGGGGTTGTTGGGTTCGGGTGAGGTGTGTGTGTGTCGGGGTCAGGAGGGGGTGTGTCTGTGTCTGGGTCGAGGTGTGGTGTCTGTGTCTGGGTCGGGTGGGTCTGTGTATGTCAGCGTTGAGTGGGGGAGTGAGTGTGTCGGGGTGGGGTGGTGTGTGTGTCTGAGTAGGGGGAGGGTGTGTGTGTCTGGGTAGGGGGTTTGTGTTTTTGGGTCGGAGGTGTGTGTGTCCGGGTGGGGGGGTGGTGTGTGTGTGTCGGGGTCAGGTTGAGTTTGTGTCCGAATAGGGGGGGGGTGTGGGTGTGTGTGTCGGCGTCGGGGGGGGCGGTGTCAGGGTTGGGGAGTTGTGTGTGTCTGGGTCAGGGGCTGTGTCTGTGTCTGGTTCGAGGGGTCCTGTCTGCGTCCGGGTCGGGTGGGTCTGTGTATATCGGGGTCGGGGGTGTGTGTGTGTTGGGTGGGTGTGTGTGTGTTGGGGTCGGGGGGTGTGCGTGTGTGTCGGGGTCGGGGAGGTGAGTGTGTGTCGGGGTCGGGGTCTGTGTGTGTCGGTGTCAGTGGGGTGTGTGTGTGTCGGGGTCAGGGGGTGTGTGTGTTTCCGGGTCGGGGGTTGGGTGTGTGTCGGGGTCGGGGGGTGTGTTTTTGTTGGGGTTGGGGGGGTGTGTCAGGATCGGGGTGGTGTGTGTGTGTCTTGGACAGGGGGCTTTGTCTGTGTCGCTGTCGGGGGGTGTGTGTGTGTGTCGGGGTCAGGGGGGGTGTGTGTGTCGGGGTCGGGGGTAGTGTCGGGGTCGGGGGATGTGTGTGTGTCTTGGACAGGGGGCTGTGTCTGTGTCGGTGTTGGGGTGTGTGTGTGTGTCGGGGTCGGGGGGGGTGTGTGTGTCAGGGTCGGGGGTAGTGTCGGGGTCGGGGGATGTGTGTGTGTCAGGGACAGGGGGCTGTGTCTGTGTTGGTTTCGGGGGGGGTGTGTGTTTCTGGGTCGGGGTGGGCTGTGTCTGTGTCCGTGTCTGGGTCGGGGGTGCATGTGTCGGGGTTGGAGGGATGTCCGGGTTGGCGTGGTGTGTGTGTGCTGGGGTCGGGGTGTGTGTGTGTGTGTCGGGGTTGGGGGGGTGTGTGTGTGTCGGTCTCGGTGGGGGTGTGTGTGTGTCGGGGTCGGGCGGTGTGTGTGTGGCAGGGCCGGGGGTGTGTGTGTCGAGGTCAGTGTTCGAGGGGTGTGCGTGTGTCGGGGACATGGGGTGTTTGTGTGTCGGGGTCGGGGGGGTGTGTGTGTGTCGGGGTCATGGGGTTTATGTGTCTCGGGGTCGGGGGGTGTGTGTGTGTCGGGGTCGGGGGCTGTGTTTGTGTTGGGGAGCGGGGGGAGTGCGTGTGTGTCGGGGTCGGGGGGTGAGTGTGTGTCAGGGGGGTGTGTGTAAATCAGGGTCGGGGGTGGTGTGTGTGTCGGGGTTGGGGGTGTGTGTGTGTCGGGGTCAGGTGTGGTGTGTGTGTTGGGGTCTGGGGGGATGTCGGGGTTGAGGGGGTGTGCTTGTGTCGGGGTCGGGGGTGGTGTGTGTGTGTGTCTGGTTCTGGGGGGGTGTGTGTGTCGGGGTCGGGTGTGTGTGTGTGTTGGGGGTGTGTGTGTGTGGGTCTGGTGTGTGTGTGTGTGTCGGGTTCGGGGGGTTGTGTGTCTCGCAGTCGGGGGGGTGAGTGCCAGAGGCTGGATGTGTGTCGGGGTCAGGGGTGTGTGTCGGGATCGGGGGGGGCGTGTGTGTGTCGGGGTCAGGGGGGTGTGCGTGTGTCGGGGTCTGGGGTTTGTGTGTGTGTCTGGTTCTGGGGGGGTGTGTGTGTCGGGGTTGGGGGTGGGTGTGTGTGTCGGGGTCTGGGGCGGTGTCAGGGTCGGGTTTGTGTGTGTGTGTGTCGGGGTCGGGTGTGTGTGTGTGTGTCTGTCTCGGTGGGGGTGTGTGTGTGTCGGGGTCGGGCGCTGTGTGTGTGGCAGGGTCGGGGGGGGTGTGTGTCGAGGTCGGTGTTCGAGGGGTGTGTGTGTGTCGGGGTCATGGGGTGTGTGTGTGTCGGGGTCGGGGGGGTGTGTGTGTGTCGGGGTCATGGGGTGTATGTTTCTCGGGGTCGGGGGGTGTGTGTGTTTCGGGGTCGGGGGCTGTGTTTGTGTTGGGGAGCGGGGGGAGTGCGTGTGTGTCGGGGTCGGGGGGTGAGTGTGTGTCAGGGGGGTGCGTGTAAATCAGGGTCGGGGGTGGTGTGTGTGTCGGGGTCAGGGGGGTGTGTGTGTGTGTCAGTGTCAGGGGGGTGTGTGTGTGCCGGGGACAGGAGGGTGTCTGTGTGTCGGGGTCGGGGGTGTGTGTGTGTCGGGGTCGGGTGTGGTGTGTGTGTTGGGGTCTGGGGGGATGTCGGGGTTGAGGGGGTGTGCTTGTGTCGGGGTCGGGGGTGGTGTGTGTGTCGGGGTCGGGGGTGTGTGTGTGTTGGGGGTGTGTGTGTGTGGGTCTGGTGTGTGTGTGTGTCGGGTTCAGGGGGGTTGTGTGTCTCGCGGTCGGGGGGGTGAGTGCCAGAGGCTGGATGTGTGTCGGGGTCGGGGGTGTGTGTCGGGATCGGGGGGGCGTGTGTGTGTCGGGGTCAGGGGGTTGTGCGTGTGTCGGGGTCTGGGGTTTGTGTGTGTGTCTGGTTCTGGGGGGGTGTGTGTGTCGGGGTCGGGGGTGTGTGTGTGTGTGTGTCAGGGTCTGGGGCGGTGTCAGGGTCGGGGGTGTGTGTGGGTCGGTGTCTGGGGGGGTGTCGGGGTCAGGGTGGTGTGTGTGTGTCGGGGTCATGGGTGTGTGTGTGTCAGGCTCGGGGGGTTGTGTGTGTGTCGGGGTCAGGGGGGGTTGTGTGTGTCGGGGTTGGGGGGTGTGTGTGTCGGGGTCGGGGTTGTGCGTATGTTTGTCGGGGTTGGGGTGGTGTGTGTGTCGGGTTCGGTGGGGGGGGGTGTGTGTGTTTCCGGGTTGGGGGTTGTGTGTGTGTCTGGGTCGGGGGGGGGGCTGTGTCTGTGTCTGTGTCTGAGTTGGGGGTGCGTGTGTCGCGGTCGGGGGTGTGTCGGGGTCAGGGGGTGTGCGTGTTTCCGGGTCGGCGGGGTGTGTGTGTCGGGGTCGGGGGGCTGTGTCTGAGTCTGGGTCAAGGGGACGTGTCTGCGTCTGGGTCGGGGGGGTGTGTGAGTGTCAGGGTTGGGGGGTGTGTGTGTGTTCGGGTTGGGGGTGTGTGTGTGTTTCGGGGTCGGGGGTGTGTGTGTGTGTCGGGGTCGGGGGTGTGTGTGTGTGTCAGGGGGGTGTGTGTGTGTCGGGAGAGTGTGTCTGTGTCGGGGTCGGGGGGGTGTGTGTGTGTCGGGGTGGTGTGTGTGTGTCAGGGTCAGGGGGGTGTGTGTGTGTTGGGGTCGGGGGGTGTGTGTGTTTCGGGGCGGGGGGGTGTGTGTGTGTGTCGGGGGGATGTGTGTGTGTCGGGGCGGGGGGGTGTGTGTGTGTGTCGGGGGGATGTGTGTGTGTCGGGGCGGGGGGGTGTGTGTGTGTGTCGGGGGGTGTGTGTGTGTCGGGGCGGGGGGGTGTGTGTGTGTGTCGGGGGGATGTGTGTGTGTCGGGGGTGTGTGTGCATGTCTGGGTCGGTGGGGTGTGGGTGTGTGTTGGGGTCGGGGGTAGTGTGTGTGTTTCTGGTTCTGGGGGGTTGTGTGAGTCTGGGTATGGGAGGGTGTTTTTCTGGGTCGGGGGTCTGTGTCTGTGTGGGGGCCGTGGGGTTTGTGTGTCTGTCGGAGTCGTGGGGGGCTGTGTGTGTCGGGGTTGGGGGTGTGTGTGTGTGTCAGGGTCGGTGGGTGTGTGTTTCCGGGCCGGGGGGGTGTGTCTGGGATGGGTGTGTGTGTGTGTGTGTGTGTGTGTGTGTGTGTGTGTGTGTCAGTGTCAGGGGGGTGTGTGTGTGCCGGGGACAGGAGGGTGTCTGTGTGTCGGGGTCGGGGGTGTGTGTGTGTCGGGGTCGGGTGTGGTGTGTGTGTTGGGGTCTGGGGGGATGTCGGGGTTGAGGGGGTGTGCTTGTGTCGGGGTCGGGGGTGGTGTGTGTGTCGGGGTCGGGGGTGTGTGTGTGTTGGGGGTGTGTGTGTGTGGGTCTGGTGTGTGTGTGTGTCGGGTTCAGGGGGGTTGTGTGTCTCGCGGTCGGGGGGGTGAGTGCCAGAGGCTGGATGTGTGTCGGGGTCGGGGGTGTGTGTCGGGATCGGGGGGGGCGTGTGTGTGTCGGGGTCAGGGGGTTGTGCGTGTGTCGGGGTCTGGGGTTTGTGTGTGTGTCTGGTTCTGGGGGGGTGTGTGTGTCGGGGTCGGGGGTGTGTGTGTGTGTGTGTCAGGGTCTGGGGCGGTGTCAGGGTCGGGGGTGTGTGTGTGTCGGTGTCTGGGGGGGTGTCGGGGTCAGGGTGGTGTGTGTGTGTCGGGGTCATGGGTGTGTGTGTGTCAGGCTCGGGGGGTTGTGTGTGTGTCGGGGTCAGGGGGGGTTGTGTGTGTCGGGGTTGGGGGTGTGCTTATGTTTGTCGGGGTTGGGGTGGTGTGTGTGTCGGGTTCGGTGGGGGGGCTGTGTGTGTTTCCGGGTTGGGGGTTGTGTGTGTGTCTGGGTCGGGGGGGGGGGCTGTGTCTGTGTCTGTGTCTGAGTTGGGGGTGCGTGTGTCGCGGTCGGGGGTGTGTCGGGGTCAGGGGGTGTGCGTGTTTCCGGGTCGGCGGGGTGTGTGTGTCGGGGTCGGGGGGACGTGTCTGCGTCTGGGTCGGGGGGGTGTGTGAATGTCAGGGTTGGGGTGTGTGTGTGTGTTCGGGTTGGGGGTGTGTGTGTGTTTCGGGGTCGGGGGTGTGTGTGTGTGTCGGGGTCGGGGGTGTGTGTGTGTGTCAGGGGGGTGTGTGTGTGTCGGGAGAGTGTGTCTGTGTCGGGGTCGGGGGGGTGTGTGTGTGTCGGGGTGGTGTGTGTGTGTCAGGGTCAGGGGGGTGTGTGTGTGTTGGGGTCGGGGGGTGTGTGTGTTTCGGGGCGGGGGGGTGTGTGTGTGTGTCGGGGCGGGGGGGTGTGTGTGTGTGTCGGGGGGATGTGTGTGTGTCGGGGCGGGGGGGTGTGTGTGTGTGTCGGGGGGTGTGTGTGTGTCGGGGCGGGGGGGTGTGTGTGTGTGTCGGGGGGATGTGTGTGTGTCGGGGGTGTGTGTGCATGTCTGGGTCGGTGGGGTGTGTGTGTGTGTTGGGGTCGGGGGTAGTGTGTGTGTTTCTGGTTCTGGGGGGTTGTGTGAGTCTGGGTATGGGAGGGTGTTTTTCTGGGTCGGGGGTCTGTGTCTGTGTGGGGGCCGTGGGGTTTGTGTGTCTGTCGGAGTCGTGGGGGGCTGTGTGTGTCGGGGTTGGGGGTGTGTGTGTGTGTCAGGGTCGGTGGGTGTGTGTTTCCGGGCCGGGGGGGTGTGTCTGGGATGGGTGTGTGTGTGTGTGTGTGTGTGTGTGTGTGTCTGGGTCAGAGGGGTGTGTTGGGGTCGGGGGGTGTGTGTCTGTCGGGGTCGGGGAGGTGTGTGTGTGCCTGGGTCTGGGGGGGGGTCTCAGGGTCGGGGGTCCGTGTGTGTGTCTGGGTCGGGGTCAGGGGTGTGTGTGTGTCGGGGTCTGGGGCGGTGTCAGGGTCGGGGGTGTGTGTGTGTGTCGGGGTCTGGGGGGGTGTCGGGGTCGGGGGGTGTGTGTGTGTTGCGGTCGGGGGGTGTGTGTGTGTCGGGGTCGGGGGAGTGTGTGTGTGTTGGGGTCGGGGGTAGTGTGTGTGTTTCTGGTTCTGGGGGTGTGTGTGTGTCGGGGTCGGGGGAGGGTGTGTGTGTTGGGTGAATGTTTGTGTGTGTCGGAGTCGGGGTGGGTGGGTGAGTGCCGGAAGGGGGATGTGCGTCGGGGTCAGGGGTGTGCGACGGGTCGAGGGTGTGTGTATGTGTCGGGGTCTGGAGGGGTGTCAGGGTCAGGGGGGTGTGTGTGTGTCGGGGTCAGGGGTGGTGTGTGTGTGTGTCGGGGTTGTGTGTGTGTGTGTGTTTCGGGGTCGGAGGGTGTGTGTGTGTCGGGGTCGGGGGGGTGAACTTGTGTGTCGGGGTCGGGGGGGTGTGTGTGTGTGTGTGTGTGTGTCGGGGTCGGAGGGTGTGTGTATGTCGGGGTCGGGGATGTGTGTGTCTGTCGGGGTCGGAGGGGTGAACTTGTGTGTCGGGGTCGGGGGGGTGTGTGTGCGTCTGGATCGGGGGGGGTGTGTGTGTCGGAGTCGGAGGGGTTTGTGTGTTACCGGGTTGGGGGGGGTGTGTCGGAGTCGGGGGGGGTGTGTGTGTCTGAGACAGGGGGCTGTGTCTGTGTCGGTGTCTGGGTCGGGGGTGCGTGTGTTTCGGAGTCGGGGGGGCGAGTGTGTGTCTGGGTCAGGGGAGTGTGTGTGTCGGAGTCGGAGGGGTGTGTGTGTTGGGGGCATGTGTGTATGTCGGTGTCGGGGGGTGGTTTCAGGGTCAGGGGATGTGTGTGTGTCGGGGTCGGGGGGGTGATGTCTGTGTCTGGGTCGGGTGGGTCAGTGTATGTCAGCTTCGGGGGGGTGCGGTGTGCGGGTCGGGGTGGGGGGGGATGTGCGTGTCTGGGACATGGGTGGGGTTGTGTGAGTCGCGGGGTGTGTGTGTGTCTGGGACGGGGGTGTGAGTGTGTGTCGGGGTCGGGGTGTGTGTGTCTGGGACGGGGGGTGTGTGTGTGTGTCGGGGTCGGAGGGTGAGTGTGTGTCGGGGTCGGGGGTGTGTGTGTGTCGGGGTCGGGGGTGTCTGTTTGTCGGGGTCGGGGGTGTGTGTATGTTTGTCGGGGTCGGGGGGGTTTGTGTGTCGGTGTCAGGGGGGAGTGTGTGTGTCGGGGTTGAGGGGGCTGTCTGTGTTTGTTGGTGTTTGGTGCGCTGTTTGTGCCAGGGTCGGGGGGGTGTGTGTGTTTCGGGGTTGGGGGGTGTGTGTGTGTTTCGGGGTTGGGGGGGGGTGTGTGTGTGTGTGAGTGTGTCGGGGTCGGGGGATGTGCGTGTGTCGGGGTCAGGGAGGTGTGTGTGTCGGAGCCGGGGAGTTTGTGTGTGTCAGGGTCGGGGGGTGTGAGTGTTTCGGGGTCGGGGGTGTATGTGTGTTTCGGGGTCGGGGGCTGTGTGTGTGTTTCAGGGTCGGGGGCGCGTGTGTGTGTCGGGCTCGGGGGGTGTGTGTGTGTCGGGGTCAGGGGGTTATGTGTGTCGGGGTCAGGGGGATGTGTGTGTGTCAGGGTCGTGGGGGTCTGTGTGTGCCAGGGTCGGGGGGTGTGTGTGCTTTGCGGTCGGGTGGGTGTGTGTGTGTCGGGGTCGGGTGGGTGTGTGTGTCGGGGTCGGGGGAGTGTGTGTGTGTCGGGGTCGGGGGGGGTGTGTGTGTCTGGGTCGTGGGTGTGTGTGTCTGTCGGGGTCGGGGGGGGTGTGTGTGTTTCGGGGTCGGGGGGTGTGTGTGTGTGTGTCAGGGTCGGGTGGGTCTGTGTGTGTCGGGATCGGGGGTTGTCGGGGTCGGGAGAGGTGTGTGTGTGTCGGGGTCAGGAGGGGATGTGTCTGTGTCTGGGTCGAGGGTTGGTGTCTGTGTCTGGGTAGGGTGGGTCTGTGTATGTCAGCGTCGAGTGTGTGAGTGAGTGTGTCGGTGTGGGGGGAGTGTGTGTGTCTGAGTAGGGGGAGGGTGTGTGTGTCTGGGTAGGGGGGTTTGTGTATTTGGGTCGGACTGTGTGTGTGTCCGGGTGGGGGAGGGGGTGTGTGTGTGTCAGGGTCAGGTTGAGTTTGTGTCCGAGTAGGGGGGCTGTGTGGGTGTGTGTGTCGGCATTGGGGGGGGCGGTGTCGGGGTCGGGGAGTTGTGTGTGTCTGGGTCAGGGGCTGTGCCTGTGTCTGGTTCGAGGGGTCCTGTCTGCATCCGGGTCGCGTGGGTCAGTGTATGTCGGGGTCGGGGGTGTGTGTGTGTTGGGTGGGTGTGTGTTTTGGAGTCGGTGGGCGTGAGTGTGTGTCGGGGTCGGGGGGATTTGTGTTTCGGGGTCTGGGGGGTGAGTGTTTGTTGGGGTCGGGGGGTGTGTGTGTGTCTGGGTCTGGGGGGTTCTCAGGGTCGGGGGTGCATGTGTGTGTCTGGGTCGGGGTTGGGTGGTTGTCTGTGTCTGGGGTCGGGGGGGTTTCAGGGTCGGGGGTGTGGGTGTGCGTCAGGGTCGGGGGGTGTGTGTCTGGGTCGGGGTCGGGCGGGTGTGTGTGTGTCGGCGTCGATGGGGGGTGTGTGTGCCGGGGTTTTGGGGGTGTGTGAGTGGCGGGGTCAGGGGGTGTGTGTCTGGGTTGGGGTCGGGATTGTGTGTGTGTGTCGGGGTCGGAGGGTGTGTGTGTGTCGGGGTCGGGGGTGTGTGTGTGTCGGGGTCGGGGGTGTGTATGTTTCCGGGTCTGGGGAGGTGTGTGTGTGTCGTGGTCAGAGGGTGTGTGTGTGTCGGTGTCGGGGGTGTGTGGGTGTGTCGGGGTCGGGGGTGTGTGTGTGTCGGGGTCGGGGGTGTCTGCTTGTCGGGTTCGGGGGTGTGTGTATGTTTGTCGGGGTCGGGGGGTTTGTGTGTCGGTGTCAGGGGGGAGTGTGTGTGTCGGGGTTGAGGGGGCTGTCTGTGTTTGTTGGTGTTTGGTGCGCTGTTTGTGCCAGGGTCGGGGGGGGTGTGTGTGTTTCGGGGTCGGGGGAGGTGTGTGTGTGTGTGTGTGTGTCGGTGTCGGGGGGTGTGTGTGTATCGGGGTCAGGGAGGTGTGTGTGTCGGGGCCGAGGGGTTTGTGTGTGTCAGGGTCGGGGGGTGTGAGTGTTTCGGGGTCGGGGGTGTTTGTGTGTGTCGGGGTTGGGGGGTGTGTGTGTGTCGGGGTCAGTGGGGTGTGTGTGTGTCGGGGTCGGGGGCTGTGTGTGTTTCCGGGTCGGGGGCTGGATGTGTGTCGGGGTCGGGATGTGTGTGTGTGTCGGGTTTGGGGGGTTGTGTCAGGGTCGGCGTGGTGTGTGTGTGTCTTGGGCATGGGGCTGTGTCTGTGTCGGTGTCGGGGTGTGTGTGTGTGTCGGGGTCGGGGGGGTGTGTGTGTCGGGGTCGGGAGTAGTGTCGGGGTCGGAGGATGTATGTGTGTCAGGGACAGGGGGCTGTGTCTGTGTTGGTGTCGGGGGGGTGTGTGTTTCTGGGTCGGGGTGGGCTGTGTCTGTGTCTGTGTCTGGGTCGGGGGTGCATGTGTCGGGGTCGGGGGGAGTGTGTGTGTGTCGGGGTCGGGGGGGTGTGTGTGTCAGGGTCGGGGGGGTGTATGTGTCGGGGTCGGGGGGTGTGTGTGTTTCCGGGTCGGGGGTCGGGGTATGGTGTCTGTGTCTGGTTTGGCTGGGTCTGTGCATGTCGGGGTCAGGGGGTGTGTGTGTGTTGGGGTCAGGGGGGTGTGTGTGTGTCAGGGTCGGGGGTGGTGTGTGTGTGTCGGGCCGGGGGGGGTGTGTGTGTTGGGGGTGTGTATGTGTTTGTCGGGGTCGGGGGTGTGTGTGTGTCGTGGTCAGGGGGGCTGTGTGTCGGTGTCGGGAGGGTGTGTGTCGCTGTCGGGGGGCGGTGTGTGTCGGGGTCGGGGTGTGCGTGTCGGGGTCGTGGGGGGTGAGTGTCGGGGTCGTGGAGGTGTGCATGTCGGAGTTGTGGGGCTGTGTGTGTCGGGGTGGGGGGGTGTGTGTGTCTGGGTAGGGGGAGGGTGTGTGTGTCTGGGTAGGGGGATTTGTGTTTTTGATTCGGAGGTGTGTGTGTCCGTGTAGGGGGGGGTGTGGATGTCTGTCTCGGCATCGCGGGGGGAGGTGTTGGGGTCGGGGGGTTGTGTGTGTCTGGGTCAGGGGCTGTGTCTGTGTCTGGTTCGAGGGGTCCTGTCTGCGTCTGGGTCGGGTGGGTCTGTGTATGTCGGGGTCAGGGGGTGTGTGTGTGTGTCTTGGACAGGGGGCTGTGTCCGTGTCAGTGTCGGGGGGTTTGTGTGTGTCGGGGTTGGGGGAGTGTCTGTGTCGGGGTCGGGGGTTGTGTCGGGTTTGGGGGATGTGTGTGTGTCAGGGACAGGGGGCTGTGTCTGTGTCGGTGTCGGGGGGGTGGTTGTGTCGGGGTCGGGGGGGCTGTGTCTGTGTCGGTGTCGGGGTGTGTGTGTGTGTCGGGGTCGGGGGGGTGTGTGTGTCGGGGTCAGGAGTTTTGTCGGGGCTGGGGGATGTGTCTGTGTCGGTGTTGGGGGGTTTGTGTGTCTCGGGGTCGGGGGGTGTGTGTGTCGGGGTCGGGAGTTGTGTTGGGGTTGGGGGATGTGTGTGTGTCAGGGACAGGGCGCTGTGTCTGTGTCGATGTCGGGGGGGTGTGTGTATCTGGGTCGGGGTGGGCTGTGTCTGTGTCTGTGTCTGGGTCAGGGGTGCGTGTGTCGGGGTCGGGGGGATGTCTGGATTGGCGTGGTGTGTGTGTGACGGGGTCGGGGGGTGTGTGTGTGTCGGGGTCGGGGGTTTGTGTGTGTGTCGGGGTCGGGGGTGTGTGTGTGTGTGTCAGGGTAGGGGGGGTGTTGTGTGTGTGACGGGGTTGGGGTGTGTGTGTGTGTCGGGGTCAGGGGGATGTGTGTGTCGGGGTCAGGGGGATGGGTGTGTCGGGTTCGGGGTGCCTGTGTGTGCCGGGGTCGGGGGGTGTGTGTGTGTTTCTGGGTCGGGGATTGTGTGTGTTTGTCGGGGTCGGGGTGTGTGTGTGTGTGTGTGTGTGTGTCGGGGTCGGGGCGTGTGTGTGTGTCGGGGTCAGGGAGGTGTGTGTGTCAGGGCCAGGGGGGTGTGTGTGTGTCGGGGTCGGGGGGTGTGTGTGTTTCGGGGTCGGGGGTGTGTGTGTGTGTCGGGTTCGGGGTGTGTGTGTGTGTTTCAGGGTCGGGAGTGTGTGTGTGTCGGGGTCAGGGGTGTGTGTATGTATGTCGGGGTCAGGGGGGTTTGTGTGTCAGTGTCGGGGGTGTGTGTGTGTGTCGGGGTCGGGTGCGTGTGTTTGTCGGGGTCGGGGGTGTGTGTATGTTTGTCTGCGTCGGGGGGGTTTGTGTGTCGGTGTCAGGTGGGAGTGTGTGTGTCAGGGTTGGGGGGTGCTTTGTGTGTTGGGGTTGGGGGGGTGTGTGTGTCGGGGTTGGGGGTGCTGTGTGTGTTCGGGATGGGGGGGTGTGTGTGTCGGGGTTGGGGGGGCTGTGTGTGTTGGGGTTGGGGGGGTGTGTGTGTCAGGTTTGGGGGGTGTGTGTGTTGGGGTTGGGTGGGGTGTGTGTGTCGGGGTCGTGGTGGGGTATGTGTGTCGGGGTCGGGGTGGTGGTGTGTGTGTCGGGGTTGGGGGTTGTGAGTGTCGGGGACGTGGGGGTTGTGTGTGTTCCAGTCGGGGGCTAGGTGTATGTTTGTCGGGGACGGGGGGTTTGTGTGTCGGTGTCGGGTGGGGTGTGTGTGTTCGGGTCGGTGTGCTGTGTGTGTCGGGGTTGGGGGTGTGTGAGTGTCAGGGTCGTGGAGGGGTGTGTGTGTCGGGGTCTGTGGGGGAGGGTGTGTGTGTTTCCGGGTTGGGGGTTGTGTGTGTGTCTGGGTCGGGGGGTGGGCTGTGTCTGTGTCTGTGTCTGAGTCGGGGGTGGGTGTGTCGTGGTCGGGGATGTGTCGGGGTTGGGGGGTGTGTGTGTTTCCGGGTATGGGGGGTGTGTGTGTCGGTGTCGAGGGGCTGTGCCTGTGTAATGGTTGAGGGGACGTGTCTGCGTCTGGGTTGGGGGTGTGTGTGTGTGTCGGGGTCGGGGGTGTGTGTGTGTGTCGGCGTCGGGGTGGTGTGTGTTGGGGTCGGGGGGCTGTGTGTCGAAGTCGGGAGGGTGTGTGTGTCGGGGTCGGGGTGGTGTGTGCGTGTCGGTGTGGTGTGTGTGTGTCGGGGTCGGGGGGTGTGTGTGTGTGTTGGGGGGGTGTGTGTGTGTCGGGGGTGTGTGTATGTGTCTGGGTCAGTGGGGTGTGTGTGTGTGTCAGGGTCGGGGGGGTGTGTGTGTGTCGGGGTCGGGGGTGTGAGTGTGTCGGGGTCGGTGGGTGTGTGTGTGTCGGTGTCGGGGGTGTGTGTGTGTGTCGGGGTTGGGGATGTGTGTGTGTCGGCGTCAGGGGTGTCTGTTTGTCGGGGTCGGGGGGGTTTGTGTGTCGGTGTCAGGGGGGAGTGTGTGTGTCGGGGTTGAGGGGGCTGTCTGTGTTTGTTGGTGTTTGGGGGGCTGTTTGTGCCAAGGTCGGGGGGTGTGTGTGTTTCGGGGTTGGGGGGTGTGTGTGTGTTTCGAGGTCGGCGGGGGGTGTGTGTGTGTGTGTGTGTGTCGGGGTCGGGGGGTGTGTTTGTGTCGGGGTCAGGGAGGTGTGTGTGTCGGGGCCAGGGGGGTTTGTGTGTGTCGGGGTCGGGGGGTGTGAGTGTTTCGGGGTCGGGGCTGTGTGTGTGTGTCGGTGTCGGGGGGTGTGTGTGTGTTTCGGGGTCGGTGGGTGTGTGTGTGTTTCAGGGTCGGGGGTGCGTGTGTTTGTCGGGGTCGGGGGGTGTGTGTGTGTCGGGGTCAGGTGGTTATGTATGTCGGGGTCAGGGGGATGTGTGTGTTTCAGGGTCGTGGGCGTCTGTGTGTGCCGGGGTTGGGGGGTGTGTGTGCTTTGGGGTCGGGTGGGTGTGTGTGTCAGGGTTGGGAGAGTGTGTGTGTGTCGGGGTCGGAGGGGGGTGTGTGTGTCTGGGTCGTGGGTGTGTGTGTCTGTCGGGGTCGGGGGGGGGTGTGTGTGTTTCGGGGTAGGGGTGGTGTGTGTGTGTGTGTGTGTCAGGGTCGGGTGGGTCTGTGTGTGTCGGGATCGGGGGTTGTCGGGGTCGGGAGAGGTGTGTGTGTGTCGGGGTCAGGAGGGGATGTGTCTGTGTCTGGGTCGAGGGTTGGTGTCAGTGTCTGGGTCGGGTGGGTCTGTGTATGTCAGCATCGAGTGGGTGAGTGAGTGTGTCGGTGTGGGGGGGGTGTGTGTGTCTGAGTAGGGGGAGGGTGTGTGTGTCTGGGTAGGGTGTTTGTGTATTTGGGTCGGACTGTGTGTGTGTCCGGGTGGGGGAGGGGTCGTGTGTGTGTCAGGGTCAGGTTGAGTTTGTGTTCGAGTAGGGGGGGTTGTGGGTGTGTGTGTCGGCGTGGGGGGCGGGGCGGTGTCGTCGTCGGGGAGTTGTGTGTGTCTGGGTCAGGGGCTGTGTCTGTGTCTGGTTCGAGGGGTCCTGTCTACATCCGGGTCGCGTGGGTCAGTGTATGTCGGGGCGGGGGTGTGTGTGTGTTGGGTGGCTGTGTGTGTGTTGGGGTCGGTGGGTGTGCGTGTGTGTCGGGGTCGGGGCGATTTGTGTTTCGGGGTGTGAGGGGTGAGTGTGTGTTGGGGTCAGGGGGTGGGTGTGTGTCGGGGTGGGGGTGTGTGTGTGTGTCGGGGTCAGTGGGGTGTGTGTGTGTCAGGGTCGGGGGGTGGGTGTGTTTCGGGGTCGCGGGTTGTGTGTGTGTCGGGGTTGGGGGGTTGTGTCAGGGTCGGGGTGGTGTGTGTGTGTCTTGAGCATGGGGCTGTGTCTGAGTCGGTGTCGGGGTGTGTGTGTGTGTCGGTGTCAGTGGGGTGTGTGTGTGTGTCGGGGTCGGGGGGGTGTGTGTGTGTCTGGGTTGGGGGGGTGTGTGTGTGTTGGGGTCGGGGGTGTGTCTGTGTCGGGGTCGGGGGGGAGTGTGTGTGTCGGGGTCGGGGTGTGTGTGTGTCGGGATCGGGGGGGGTGTGTGTGTGTCTGGGTCGGGGGGGGGTGTGTGTGTTGGGGTTGGGGGTGTGTGTGTGTCAGGGTCAGGGGGGTGTGTGTTTCTGGGTCGGGGGGTGTGTTTGGGACGGGGGTGTGTGTGTCTGTCTGGGTCTGGGGGGTTCTCAGGGTCGGGGGTGCGTGTGTGTGTCTGAGTCGGGGTTGGGTGGGTGTCTGTGTCTGGGGTCGGGGGGGTTTCAGGGTCGGGGGTGTGGGTGTGTGTCAGGGTCGGGGGGTGTGTGCCTGGGTCGGGGTCGGGGGGGTGTGTGTGTGTCGGGGTCGATGGGGGGTGTGTGTGCCAGGGTTTTGGGTGTGTGTGTGTGTCGGGGTCAGGGGGTGTGTGTCTGGGTTGGGGTCGGGATTGTGTGTGTGTGTCGGGGTCGGAGGGTGTGTGTGTGTCGGGGTCGGGCGTGTGTGTGTGTCGGGGTCGGGGGTGTGTGTGTTTCCGGGTCGGGGGAGTTGTGTGTGTGTCGGGGTCAGAGGGTGTGTGTGTGTCGGTGACGTGGGTGTGTGTCTGTGTCGGGGTCGGTGGTCTGTGTATGTCGGGGTCGATGGGTGTGTGTGTGTCGGTGTCGGGGGTGTGTGTGTGTGTCGGGGTCGGGGGTGTGTGTGTGTCGGGGTCGGGGGTGTCTGTTTGTCGGGGTCGGGGGTGTGTGTATGTTTGTCGGGGTCGGGGGGGTTTGTGTGTCGGTGTCAGGGGGGAGTGTGTGTGTCGGGGTTGAGGGGGCTGTCTGTGTTTGTTGGTGTTTGGTGCGCTGTTTGTGCCAGGGTCGGGGGGGTGTGTGTGTTTCGGGGTTGGGGGGTGTGTGTGTGTTTCGGGGTCGGGGGGCGTGTGTATGTGTGTGTGTGTGTCGGGGTCGGGGGATGTGTGTGTGTCGGGGTCAGGGAGGTGTGTGTGTCGGGGCCGGGGGGTTTGTGTGTGTCAGGGTCGGGGGGTGTGAGTGTTTCGGGGTCGGGGGTGTTTGTGTGTTTCGGGGTCGGGGGGTGTGTGTGTGTTTCAGGGTCGGGTGGGTCTGTGTGTGTCGGGATCGGGGGTTGTCGGGGTCGTGACAGGTGTGTGTGTGTCGGGGTCAGGAGGGGATGTGTTTGTGTCTGGGTCGAGGGTTGGTGTCTGTGTCTGGGTAGGGTGGGTCTGTGTATGTCAGCGTCGAGTGTGTGAGTGAGTGTGTCGGTGTGGGGGTAGTGTGTGTGTCTGAGTATTGGGAGGGTGTGTGTGTCTGGGTAGGGGGGTTTGTGTATTTGGGTCGGACTGTGTTTGTGTCCGGGTGGGGGAGGTGGTGTGTGTGTGTCAGGGTCAGGTTGAGTTTGTGTCCGAGTGGGGGGGGGGTGTGGGTGTGTGTGTCGGCGTTGGGGGGGGCGGTGTCGGGGTCGGGGAGTTGTGTGTGTCTGGGTCAGGGGCTGTGTCTGTGTCTGGTTCGAGGGGTCCTGTCTACATCCGGGTCGCGTGGCTCAGTGTATGTCGGGGTCGGGGGTGTGTGTGTGTTGGGTGGGTGTGTGTGTGTTGGAGTCGGTGGGTGTGCTTGTGTGTCGGGGTCGGGGGGATTTGTGTTTCGGGGTCGGGGGGTGTGTGTTTTTCGGGGTCAGTGGGGTGTGTGTGTGTCGGGGTTGGGGGGTTGTGTCAGGGTCGGGGTGGTGTGTGTGCGTCTTGGGCATGGGGCTGTGTCTGTGTCGGTGTCGGGTTGTGTGTGTGTGTCGGGGTCGGGGGGTGTGTGTGTTTCCGGGTCGGGGGTCGGGGTATGGTGTCTGTGTCTGGTTTGGCTGGGTCTGTGCATGTCGGGGTCAGGGGGTGTGTGTGTGTTGGGGTCAGGGGGGTGTGTGTGTGTCGGTGTCAGGGGGCTGTGTGTGTGTTGGGGTCAGGGGTGGTGTGTGTGTGTCTGGTTCTGGGTGGGTGTGTGTTTCAGGGTCGGGGCGGTGTGTTGGGGTCTGGTTCTGGGGGTGTGTGTGTGTCGGGGTCGGGGGGTGTGTGTGTCGGTGTCGGGATGTGTGTGTGTTGGTGGTGTGTGTGTGTGTGTGTCGGGGTAGGGGGGGTGTGCTTGTGTCGGGGTCAGGGGTGGTGTGTGTGTGTCAGGGTCGGAGGTGGTGTGTGTGTGTCGGGCTGGGGGGGGTGTGTGTGTTGGGGGTGTGTATGTGTGTGTCGGGGTCGGGGGTGTGTGTGTGTCGTAGTCGGGGGGGCTGTGCATCGGGGTCGGGAGGTTGTGTGTCGCTGTCGGGGGGCGGTGTGTGTCGGGGTCGGGGTGTGCGTGTCGGGGTCGTGGGGGGTGAGTGTCGGGGTCGTGGAGGTGTGCATGTCGGAGTTGTGGGGCTGTGTGTGTCGGGGTGGGGGGGTGTGTGTGTCTGGGTAGGGGGAGTGTGTGTGTGTCTGGGTAGGGGGATTTGTGTTTTTGATTCGGAGGTGTGTGTGTCCGGGTAGGGGGGGGTGTGGATGTGTGTGTCGGCATCGCGGGGGGAGGTGTTGGGGTCAGGGGGTTGTGTGTGTCTGGGTCAGGGGCTGTGTCTGTGTCTGGTTCGAGGGGTCCTGTCTGCGTCTGGGTCGGGTGGGTCTGTGTATGTTGGGGTCAGGGGGGGTGTGTGTGTTTCTTGGACAGGGGGCTGTTTCTGTGTCAGTGTCGGGGGGTTTGTGTGTGTCGGGGTTGGGGGAGTGTGTGTGTCGGGGTCGGGGGTTGTGTCGGGTTTGGGTGATGTGTGTGTGTCAGGGACAGGGGGCTGTGTCTGTGTCGGTGTCGGGGGGGGTGGTTGTGTCGGTGTCGGGCGGTGTGTGTGTGTCGGGGTCGGGGGGGTGTGTGTGTCGAGGTCGGGAGTTGTGTCGGGGCTGAGGGATGTGTCTGTGTCAGGGCAGGGGGCTGTGTCTGTGTCGGTGTCAGGGGGTGTGTGTGTCTCGGGGTCGGGGGGGTGTGTGTGTCGGGGTCAGCAGTTGTGTTGTGGTTGGGGGATGTGTGTGTGTCAGGGACAGGGGGCTGTGTCTGTGTCGATGTCGGGGGGGTGTGTGTATCTGGGTCGGGGTGGGCTGTGTCTGTGTCTGTGTCTGGGTCAGGGGTGCGTGTGTCGGGGTCGGGGGGATGTCTGGGTTGGCGTGGTGTGTGTGTGACGGGGTCGGGGGGTGTGTGTGTGTCGGGGTCGGGGGTGTGTGTGTCGGGGTCGGGGGTGTGTGTGTGTGTGTCAGGGTAGGGGGGGTGTTGTGTGTGTGACGGGGTTGGGGGTGTGCGTGTGTGTCGGGGTCAGGGGGAAGTGTGTGTCGGGGTTAGGGGGATGTGTGTGTCGGGTTCGGGGTGCCTGTGTGTGCCGGGGTCGGGGGGTGTGTGTGTGTTCCTGGGTCGGGGGGTGTGTGTGTGTGTCGTGGTCGGGGTGTGTGCGTGTGTGTGTGTCTGTGTGTCGGGGTCGGGGCGTGTGTGTGTGTCGGGGTCAGGGAGGTGTGTGTGTCAGGGCCAGCGGGGTGTGTGTGTGTCGGGGTCGGGTGGTGTGTGTGTTTCGGGGTCGGGGGTGTGTGTGTGTGTCGGGTTCGGGGGGTGTGTGTGTGTTTCAGGGTCGGGAGTGTGTGTGTGTGTCGGGGTTGGGGGGTGTGTGTGTGTGAGGGGTCGTGGGTGGTGTGTGTGCGTCTGGTTCTGGGGGGGGGTGTGTGTCGGTGTCGGGAGTGGTGTGTGTTTTGGGGTCTGGGGCGATGTCGGTGTTGAGGGGGTGTGCTTGTGTCGGGGTCGGGGGTGGTGTGCGTGTGTCGGGGTCGGGGGTGTGTGCTTGTCGGGGTCGGGGGCAGTGTGTGTGTCGGGGTCAGCGGGGTGTGTGTGTGTCTGGTTCTGGGGGGGTGTGTGTGTCGGGGTCAGGGGCGTGTGTGTGTTGGGGGTGTGTGTGTGTGGGTCGGGTGTGTGTGTGTGTCGGTTTCAGGGGGGTTGTGTGTCTCGCGGTCGGGGGGGTTAATGCCGGAGGCTGGATGTGTGTCAGGGTCAGGCGTGTGTGTCGGGATCGGGGGGGTGTGTGTGTGTCGGGGTCAGGGGGGTGTGCGTCTGTCGGGGTCTGGGGTTTGTGTGTGTGTCTGGTTCTGGGGGGGTGTGTGTGTCGGGGTCGGGGGTGTGTGTGTGTCGGGGTCTGGGGCGGTGTCAGGGTCGGGGTGTGTGTGTGTGTTTCGGGGTCTGGGGGGTTGTCGGGTTTAGGGTGGTGTGTGTGTATCGGGGTCGTGGGTGTGCGTGTGTCAGGATCGGGTGGGTGTTTGGGTGTCGGGGTCGGAGGGAGTTGTGTGTGTCGGGGTTGGGGGGTGTGAGTGTCGGGGTCGTGGGTGTTGTGTGTGTCCGGGTCGGGGGTGTGTGTATGTTTGTCGGGGACGGGGGATTTGTGTGTCGGTGTCGGGGTGTTGTGTGTGTCGGGGTCGGTGTGTTGTGTGTGTCGGGGTTGGGGGTGTGTGAGTGTTGGGGTCGGGGGGCTGTGTCTGAGTCTGGGTCAAGGGGACGTGCCTGCGTCTGGGTCGGGGGGGTGTGTGAGTGTCAGGGTCGGGGGGTGTGTGTGTGTTGGGGTTGGGGAGGTGTGTGTGTCGGGGTCGGGGGTGGCGTGTGTGTGTCGGGGTCGGGGGTGGTGTGTGTGTGTCGGGGTCGGAGGGTGTGTGTGTGTCGGGGTCGGGGGTGTGTGTGTGTCGCGGTCGGGAGTGTGTGTGTTTCCAGGTCGTGGGATGTGTGTGTGTCGGGGTCGGGGGTGTGTGTGTGTGTTGGGGTCGGGGGTCTGTGTGTGTGTCGGGGTCGGAGTTGTATGTGTTTCGGGGTTGGTGGTGTGTGTGTGTCGGGCTCGGGGGTGTGTGTATGTTTGTCGGGGTTTGGGCGGTATGTGTGTCGGGGTTGGGTGGGGTGTGCGTGTCGGGGTCGTGTAGGGTTGTGTGTGTCGGGGTCGGTGGGTGGTGTGTGTGTCAGGGTTGGGGGGTGTGAATGTCGGGGTCGCGGGGTGATGTGTGTGTCGGTTTTGGGGGTGTGTGTGTGTCGGTGTTGGGGGGGTGTGTGTGTTGCCTTTGGGGGAGTGTGAGTGTCGGGGTTGTGGGGGGGGGTGTGTGTCGGTTTCGGGGGGAGTGTGTGTGTCGGGGTTGGGGGGTGTGAGTGTCGGGGTTGTGGGTGTTGTGTGTGTCCGGTTCGGGGGTGTGTGTATGTTTGTCGGGGATGGGAGGGTTTGTGTGTCGGTGTCGGGGGGGTGTGTGTGTCAGGGTCGGTGTGTTGTGTGTGTTGGGGTTGGGGGATTGTGAGTGTCCGGGTCGTGGGGGGGTGTGTGTGTCAGGGTGGGGGGTGTGTGTATGTTTGTCGGGGTTGGCAAGGTGTGTGTGTCGGGGTCGGTGGGGGGGGGTGTGTGTGTTTGTGGGTCAGGGGTGTGTGTCGGGGTCGGGGGGGTGTGTGTGTCGGGGTCGGTGTGGGGGGGGTGTGTGTGTTTCCGGGTTGGGGTTTGTGTGTGTGTCTGGGTCGGGGGGTCTGTGTCTTTGTTTGTGTTTGAGTCGGGGGTGCGTGTGTCGCGGTCGGGGATGTGTTGGGGTTGGGGTGTGTGCGTGTTTCCGGCTGGGGGTGGGTGTGTCGGGGTCGGGGGGCTGTGCCTGTGTCTGGGTCGAGGGGACATGTCTGCGTCTGGGTTGGGGGGGTGTGTGTGTGTTGGTGTCGGGGGTGTGTGTGTGTATCGGGGTCGGGGGGAGTGTCGGGGTCGGGGGGGTGTGCGTGTTTCGGGGGAGTGCATCTGTGTCGGGGTCGGGGGCATGTGTGTGTGTCGGGGTGGTGTGTGTGTTTCGGGGATGGGGGGTGTGCTTGTGTCGGGGTCAGGGGTGGTGTGTGTGTGTCGGTGGCGGGGGTGGTGTGTGTGTGTCGGGGTCGGAGTTTGTGTGTGTGTCGGGGTCGGAGGTGTGTGACTGCCGGGGTCGGGGGTGTGTGTGTGTCAGGGTCAGGGGTGTGTGTGTGTCGGGGTCAGGGGTGTGTGTGTGTGTGTCAGGGTCGGGCGTCTGTGTGTGTGTCGGGGTACGGGGTGTCTGTGTGTCGGGGTCGGTGGTGTGTGTGTGTCGGGCTCGGGGGTGTGTGTATATTTGTCGGGGTTGGGGTTGTGTGTGTGTTGGGGTGAGTGGGGTGTGTGTGTCGGGGTCATGGGGGGTTGTGTGTGTCGGGGTCGGTGGGTGGTGTGTGTGTCGGGGTTTGGGGGTTGTGAATGTCGGGGTCGTGGGTGGGTGTTTGTGTCGGTGTTGGGGGGTGTGTGTTTGTCAGGGTTGGGGGGGTGTGTGTGTCGGGGTTGGGGGGTGTGATTGTCGGGGTCGTGGGAGGGTGTGTGTGTGGGGGTCGGTGGGCGTGTGTGTGTCGGTGTTGGGGGGTGTGATTGTCAGGGTCGTGGGGGTTGTGTGTGTCCGGGTCGGGGGTGTGTGTATGTTTGTGGGGGACGGGGGTGCTTGTGTGTCGCTGTCGGGTGGGGTGTGTGTGTCGGGGTCGGTGTGTCGTGTGTGTCAGGGTTGGGGGGGTTGTGAGTGTTGGGGTCGTGGGGGGTTGTGTGTGTCGTGGTCGGGGGTGTGTGTATGGTTGTCGGGGTTGGGGGGGTGAGTGTGTCGCGGTCAGTGGGGGGACGTGTGTGTGTTTCCGGATTGGGGGTTGTGTGTGTGTCTGGGTCGGGGGGGGGGCTGTGTCTGTGTTTGTTCCTGAGTCGGGGGTGCGTGTGTCGCGGTCGGGGATGTGTCGGGGTCGGGGGCTGTGCGTCTTTCCGTGTAGGGGGGGTGTGTGTGTCGGCGTCCGGGGGCTGTGCCTGTGTCTGGGTCGAGGGGACATGTCAGCGTCAGCTTCGGGGGGGTGTGTGTGTGTCGGGGTCGCTGGTGTGTGTGTTTGTCGGGGTCATGGGGAGTGTCGGGGTCGGGTGGGTGTGTGTGTGTTGGGGGAGTGTGTCTGTGTCGGGGTCGGGGGGGTGTGTGTGTGCCGGGGTGGTGTGTGTGTGTCGGGGATGGGGGGGTGTGCTTGTGTCGGCATCAGGGGTGGTGTGTGTGTGTCGGGGGTGGGGGTGGTGTGTGTGTGTCGGGGTCAGAGGGTGTGTGTGTGTCGGGGTTGGGGGTGTGTGTGTGTCGCCATCGGGGGTGTGTGTGTTTCCGGGTCGGGGGATGTGTGTGTGTCGGGGTCGGTGGGTGTGTGAGTGTCGGGGTCGGGTGTGTGTGTGTATGTCAGGGTCGTTGGTCTGTGTGTGTGCCGGGGTCGTTGGTGTGTGTGTGTCGGGCTCGGGGGTGTGCGTATGTTTGTCGTTGTTGGGGGTGTGTGTGTGTCGGGGTTGGGTGGGGTGTGTGTGCCGGGGTCGTGGGGGGTTGTGTGTGTCGGGGTCGGTGGGTGGTGTGTGTGTCGGGGTTCGGGGGTGTGTGTATGTTTGTCGGGGACGTGGGGGTTTGTGTGTCGGTGTCGGGTGGGTTGTGTGTTTCGGAGTCGGTGTGTTGTGTGTGTCGGGGTTGGGGGGGGTGTGAATGTTGGGGTCGTGGGGGGGTGTGTGTGTCGGGGTCGGGGGTGTGTGTATGTTTGTCGGGGTTGGGGGGGTGTGTGTGTCGGGGTCAGTGGCGGGAGGGTGTGTGTGTTTCCGGGTTGGGTGTTGTGTGTGTGTCTGGGTCGGGAGGGGGCTGTGTCTGTGTTTGTGTCTGAGTCGGGGGTGCGTGTGTCGCGGTCGGGGATGTGTCGGGGTCGGGGGCTGTGCGTGTTTCCAGGTAGGGGGGGTGTGTGTGTCGGGGTCCGGGGGCTGTGCCTGTGTCTGGGTCGAGGGGACATGTCAGCGTCAGCATCGGGGGGGTATGTGTGTGGGGGTCGGGGGTGTGTGTGTGTGTCGTGGTTGGGGGGAGTGTCGGGGTTGGGGGTGTATGTGTGTGTGTCGGGGTGGTGTGTGTGTGTCAGGGTCAGGGGGGTGTGTTTGTCGGGGTCGGGGGGGTGTGTGTGTGTCAGGGTCGGGGGGTGTGTGTGTGTCGGGGGTGTGTGTGTGTTTCTGGGGCAGTGGGGTGTGTGTGTGTGTCGGGGGAGTGTGTCAGTGTTGGGGTAGGGGGGGTGTGTGTTTCGGCATCGGGGGGGTGTATGTGTCTGAGTAGGGGGATGTGTCTGTGTCGGGGTCAGGGGGGAGTGTGTGTGTCAGTGGCGGGGGATGTGTGTGTCGGGGTTGGGGAGTGTGTGTGTGTCGGGGTCGGGGGTGTGTGTATGTATGTCGGGGTCAGGGGGGTTTGTGTGTCATTGTCGGGGGTGTGTGTGTGTGTCGGGGTCGGGTGCGTGTGTTTGTCGGGGTCGGGGGTGTGTGTATGTTTGTCGGCGTTGGGGGGGTTTGTGTGTCGGTGTCAGGTGGGAGTGTGTGTGTCAGGGTTGGGGAGTGCTGTGTGTGTTGGGGTTGGGGGGGGTGTGTGTGTCGGGGTTGGGGGTGCTGTGTGTGTTCGGGTTGGGGGGGGTGTGTGTGTCGGTGTTGGGGGGGCTGTGTGCGTTGGGGTTGGGGGGGTGTGAGTGTCAGGGTCGTGGAGGGGTGTGTGTGTCGGGGTCTCTGGGGGAGAGTGTGTGTGTTTCCGGGTTGGGGGCTGTGTGTGTGTCTGGGTCGGGGGGTGGGCTGTGTCTGTGTCTGTGTCTGAGTCGGGGGTGGGTGTGTCGTGGTCGGGGATGTGTCGGGGTTGGGGGGTGTGTGTGTTTCCGGGTATGGGGGGTGTGTGTGTCGGTGTCGAGGGGCTGTGCCTGTGTATGGGTTGAGGGGACGTGTCTGCGTCTGGGTTGGGGGTGTGTGTGTGTGTCGGGGTCGGGGGTGTGTGTGTGTGTCGGCGTCGGGGTGGTGTGTGTTGGGGTCGGGGGGCTGTGTGTCGAGGTCGGGAGGGTGTGTGTGTCGGGGTCGGGGGGGTGTGTGCGTGTCGGGGTGGTGTGTGTGTGTCGGTGTCGGGGGGTGTGTGTGTGTGTCGGGGAAATGTGTGTGTGTCTGGGTCAGTGGGGTGTGTGTGTGTGTCGGGGTCGGGGGGGTGTGTGTGTGTCGGGGTCGGGGGTGTGTGTGTGTCGGGGTCGGTGGGTGTGTGTGTGTCGGTGTCGGGGGTGTGTGTGTGTGTCGGGGTTGGGGGTGTGTGTGTGTCGGCGTCGGGGGTGTCTGTTTGTCGGGGTCGGGGGGGTTTGTGTGTCGGTGTCAGGGGGGAGTGTGTGTGTCGGGGTTGAGGGGGCTGTTTGTGTTTGTTGGTGTTTGGGGGGCTGTTTGTGCCAGGGTCGGGGGGTGTGTGTGTGTGTTTCGAGGTCGGGGGGGGGTGTGTGTGTGTGTGTGTGTCGGGTCGGGGGGTGTGTGTGTGTCGGGGTCGGGGAGGTGTGTGTGTCGGGGCCAGGGGTGTTTGTGTGTGTCGGGGTCGGGGGTTGTGAGTGTTTCGGGGTCGGGGCTGTGTGTGTGTGTCGGGGTCGGGGGGTTGTGTGTGTTTCGGGGTCGGGGGGGTGTGTGTGTGTTTCAGGGTCGGGGGTGCGTATGTGTGTCGGGGTCGGGGGGTGTGTGTGTGTCGGGGTCAGGGGGTTATGTGTGTCGGGGTCAGGGGGATGTGTGTGTGTCAGGGTGGTGGGGGTCTGTGTGTGCCGGGGTCGGGGGGTGTGCGTGCTTTGGGGTCGGGTGGGTGTGTGTGTCAGGGTTGGGGGAGTGTGTGTGTGTCGGGGTCGGAGGGGGGTGTGTGTGTCTGGGTCGTGGGTGTGTGTGTCTGCCGGGGTCGGGGGGGGTGTGTGTGTTTCGGGGTAGGGGTGGTGTGTGTGTGTGTGTGTGTGTCAGGGTCGGGTGGGTCTGTGTGTGTCGGGATCGGGGGTTGTCGGGGTCGGGAGAGGTGTGTGTGTGTCGGGGTCAGGAGGGGATGTGTCTGTGTCTGGGTCGAGGGTTGGTGTCTGTGTCTGGGTCGGGTGGGTCTGTGTATGTCAGCATCGAGTGGGTGAGTGAGTGTGTCGGTGTGGGGGGGGTGTGTGTGTCTGAGTAGGGGGAGGGTGTGTGTGTCTGGGTAGGGTGTTTGTGTATTTGGGTCGGACTGTGTGTGTGTCCGGGTGGGGGAGGGGGTGTGTGTGTGTCAGGGTCAGGTTGAGTTTGTGTCCGAGTAGGGGGGGGGTGTGGTTGTGTGTGTCGGCGTGGGGGGGGGGGCGTTGTCGGCGTCGGGGAGTTGTGTGTGTCTGGGTCAGGGGCTGTGTCTGTGTCTAGTTCGAGGGGTCCTGTCTACATCCGGGTCGCGTGGGTCAGTGTATGTCGGGGCGGGGTGTGTGTCTGTTGGGTGGCTGTGTGTGTGTTGGGGTCGTTGGGTGTGCGTGTGTGTCGGGGTCGGGGGGATTTGTGTTTCGGGGTCTGGGGGGTGAGTGTGTGTTGGGGTCAGGGGGTGGGTGTGTGTCGGGGTTGGGGGGTGTGTGTGTGTCGGGGTCAGTGGGGTGTGTGTGTGCCGGGGTCGGGGGCTGTGTGTGTTTCCGGGTCGGGGGGTGGGTGTGTTTCGGGGTCGGGGGGTGTGTGTGTGTCGGGGTTGGGGTTGTGTCAGGGTCTGGGTGGTGTGTGTGTGTCTTGAGCATGGGGCTGTGTCTGAGTCGGTGTCGGAGTGTGTGTGTGTGTCGGGGTCAGAGGGTGTGTGTGTGTCGGTGTCGGGGGTGTGTGTGTGTGTCGGGGTCGGTGGTCTGTGTGTGTCGGGGTCGATGGGTGTGTGTGTGTCGGTGTCGGGGGTGTGTGTGTCTGTCGGGGTCGGGGGTGTGTGTGTGTCGGGGTCGGGGGTGTCTGTTTGTCGGGGTCGGGGGTGTATGTATGTTTGTCGGGGTCGGGGGGGTTTGTGTGTTGGTGTCGGGGGGAGTGTGTGTGTCGGGGTTGAGGGGCTTGTCTGTATTTGTTGGTGTTTGGTGCGCTGTTTGTGCCAGGGTCGGGGGGGTGTGTGTCTTTCGGGGTTGGGGGGTGTGTGTGTGTTTCGGGGTCGGGGGGGGTGTGTATGTGTTTGTGTGTGTCGGGGTCGGGGGATGTGTGTGTCGGGGTCAGGGAGGAGTGTGTGTCGGGGCCGGGGGGTTTGTGTCTGTCAGGGTCGGGGGGTGTGAGTGTTTCGGGGTCCGGGGTGTTTGTGTGTTTCGGGGTCGGGGGGTATGTGTGTGTTTCAGGGTCGGGTGGGTCTGTGTGTGTCGGGATCGGGGGTTGTCGGGGTCGGGAGAGGTGTGTGTGTGTCAGGGTCAGGAGGGGATGTTTCTGTGACTGGGTCGGTGGGTGTGCGTGTGTGTCGGGGTCGGGGGGATTTGTGTTTCGGAGTCTGGGGGGTGAGTGTGTGTTGGGGTCGGGGGGTGGGTGTGTGTCGGGGTCGGGGGGATTTGTGTTTCGGGGTCTGGGGGGTGAGTGTGTGTTGGGGTCAGGGGGTGGGTGTGTGTCGGGGTGGGGGATGTGTGTGTGTCGGGGTCAGTGGGGTGTGTGTGTGCCGGTGTCGGGGGCTGTGTGTGTTTCCGGGTCGGGGGGTGGGTGTGTTTCGGGGTCGGGGGGTGTGTGTGTGTCGGGGTTGGGGGGTTGTGTCAGGGTCGGGGTGGTGTGTGTGTGTCTTGAGCATGGGGCTGTGTCTGAGTCAGTGTCGGGGTGTGTGTGTGTGTCGGTGTCAGTGGGGTGTGTGTGTGTGTTGGGGTCGGGGGGGGTGTGTGTGTCGGGATCGGGGGGGTGTGTGTGTGTCTGGGTTGGGGGGGTGTGTGTGTGTTGGGCTCGGGGGTGTGTCTGTGTCGGGGTCGGGGGGGAGTGTGTGTGTCGGGGTCGGGGTGTGTGTGTGTCGGGATCGGGGGGGGTGTGTGTGTGTCTGGGTCGGGGGGGTGTGTGTGTGTTGGGGTTGGGGGTGTGTGTGTGTCAGGGTCAGGGGGGTGTGTGTTTCTGGGTCGGGGGGGTGTGTTTGGGACGGGGGTGTGTGTGTCTGTCTGGGTCTGGGGGGTTCTCAGGTTCGGGGGTGCGTGTGTGTGTCTGAGTCGGGGTTGGGTGGGTGTCTGTGTCTGGGGTTGGGGGGGGTTTCAGGGTCGGGGGTGTGGGTGTGTGTCAGGGTCGGGGGGTGTGTGTCTGGGTCGGGGTCGGGGGGGTGTGTGTGTGTCGGGGTCGATGGGGGGTGTGTGTGCTAGGGTTTTGGGGGTGTGTGTGTGTCGGGGTCAGGGGGTGTGTGTCTGGGTTGGGGGTGGGAGTGTGTGTGTGTGTCGGGGTCGGAGGGTGTGTGTGTGTCGGGGTCGGGCGTGTGTGTGTGTCGGGGTCGGGGGTGTGTGTGTGTGTCTGGGTCGGCGTCAGGTGTGTGTGTGTGTAGGGATCGGGGGATGTGTTTCGATGTCGAGATGGGTGTCGGGGTCGGGGGTCGTTAGTGTGTCGGGGTCGGTGTGGTGTGTGTGTGTGTCGGTGTCGGGGGGTTGTCGAAGTCGGGGTGTGTGTTTATGTGTCAGGGTCGGGGGCGCGTGTCTGTGTCGGTGTCAGGGGGGTTTGTTTGTTGGTGTCGAGGTCGGGGGGGTGTGGGTATGTCGGGTGGTTTTGTGTGCTGGTATTGGGGTCAGGGGGTGTGTGTGTGTGTCGGGGTCAGGGGTTGTCAGGGTCGGGGCGTGTGTGTCGGGGTCGGTGGCTGTGTGTCGGGGTCGGGGGGGTTTGTGTGTCGGGGTCGGGCGGTGTGTGTGTGTCGGGGATCGGGGGGTGTGTGTGTGTCAGGGTCCAGGGCTGTGTGTGTGTCGGGGTCGGGGTGTGTGTGTCGCGTATCGGGGGGTGTGTGTTTGTCAGGGTCGGGGTCGGGGGGTGTGTGTGTGTCGGGGTCGGGGGGTTGTGCATGTCGGGGTCGGGGGTGTTTATGCGTATGTCGCGGTCGGGAAGGTGTGTGTGTGTTGTGGTCGGTGGGGTGTGTGTGTGTCGGTGTCGGGGGGGGCGTGAGTGTGCCAGGATCAGTGTGGTGTGTTTGTGTCAGTGTCGGGGGCTGTGTCGTGGTCGGGGGGTGTGTGTGTGTCGGGGTCGGGGGGTTGTGTGTGTGTCGGGGTCGGGGGGGTGTATGCGTGTGTCGGGGTCAGGTGGTTTGTGTGTTAGTGTCGGGGTCGGGGGTGTGTATGTGTCGGGGTCGGGGGGTGTCTGTGTATCGGGGTCCAGGGGATTGTGTGTGTTGCGGTCTGGGTGGGTGTGAGTGTCGGGGGGGGATGTGTGTTGGGGTCGGGGCTGTGTAACGGGTCGGGGGTGTGTGTGTGTGTCGGTGTCGGTGGGGTTGTGTGTGTCTCGGGGTCGGGGGGTTGTGTGTGTGTGTTGGGGTCGGGTGGGTGTGTGTTTGCCGGGGTCGGGGCGATGTGTGTGTGTCGGGGTCGGGGGGTGGTTTGTGTGTCGCTGTCATGGGGTGTTGTTTGTGTCTCGGGGTCAGGGGTGTGTGTTTGTGCCGAGGTTGGGGGGCTATGAGTGTCGGGGGGGGATGTGTGTCATGGTCGGGGTTGTGTGTGGGTCGGGGGGGTGTGTGTCGATCTCGTGGTGTTGTATGACGTGGTCGGGTGGGTGCGTGTCGGTGTCATGGGTGTGTGTGTCGGTTATGTGGGGGTGTACGTGTGGGAGTCATCGGGGTGTGTGTGTGTGTCGGGGTCGTGGGGCTTTGCGTGTCAGGGTGGGTGGGTGTGTGTGTGTTGTGGTCAGTGGGGTGTTTGTGCATCTGGGTCCGGGGGGGTTTGTGTGTGTTGGGGTCGGTGGGGTGTGTGTGTGTCGGGGTCGGGGTAGTGTGTCTGTGTTGGGGTCAGTGGGTTGTGTGTTTGTCGGGTGTCGGGGGGTGTGTGTGTGTCGGGGTCGTGGGTGTGTGAGTATCGGGGTCAGGGGGTGTGTGTGTGTCGGAGTCAGGGTGGGTGTGTGTGTCGGGGTTAGGGGTGTGTGTGTGTCGGGATTCGGGGGTGGGTCTGTGTGTGTCTGGGTCGGTGGTGTATGTGCATGTAGGTGTTGGGTTCGGGGGTGGTGTGTGTTTGTCGGGGGTCAGGGTGTGTGTGTGAGTATCGGGGTTAGGGGTGTGTGTGTGTCGGGATTCAGGGGTGGTGTGTGTGTGTCGGGGTCGGGGTTGTGCGTATATCGAGGTCGGGTGTGTGTGTGTGTCTTGTTCGGGGGGTGTGTGTCGGTGTCGAGGTTGGTGTCGTGGTCGGGGGAGCGTGAGTGTGTCGGTGTCGGAGTGTTGTGTTTGTGTCGGTGTTGGGGGGTGGTGTCGTTGTCGGGGGGTGTGTGTTTGTCGGGGTCGGGGGTTTGTGTGTGTGTGTCGGGGTCGGGTGGTTTGTGTGTGTCGGGGTCCGGGGGATTGTGTGCGTTGCGGTTTGGGTGGGTGTGAGTGTCGTGGGGGGATTTGTGTCGGGGTCAGGGCTGTGTAACTGGTCGGGGGGGGTGTGTGTGTCGGTGTCAGTGGGCTTATGTGTGTCTCGGGGTCGGGGGTGTGTGTGTGTGTGTCGGGGTCGGGTGGTTGTGTGTGTGCAGGGGTCAGGGGGAATTGTGTGTGTCGGGGTCGGAGGGTGGTTTGTACGTCGCTGTCAGGGCAGTGTGTGTTTCTCGGGGTCGGGGGTGTGTGTGTGTGTGCCAGGGTCGGGGGGATGTGTGTGTGTCGTGGTCGGGGGGATGTTTGTGTCTCGGGGTCGGGGTGGGTGTGAGTGTCGGCGGGGGATGTGTGTCGGGGTCGGGTGTGTGTGAGACGGGTCAGGGGGCTTGTGTCGGGGTCGTGGGTGTGTGTGTCGGCGTTGTGGGTGTTTACATGTCGGTGTCGTGGGGGTGTGTGTGTGTCGGTGTCCTGGGGGTGTGCGTGTCAGGTTCGGGGGGGTGTGTGTGTGTTGGGGTCGGTGGGGTGTGTGTGCGTCGGGGTCAGGGAGGTGAGTGTGTCGGGGTCGGGCGGTGTGCCTGTGTCGGGGTCGGGGGTTTTGTGTGTTATTGTCGGGTTCGGGGGTGTGTATGTGTCAGGGTCGGGGTGTGTGTGTGTGTCGGGGTCGGGGTGTGTGTGTGTTGGGGTCGGTGGGCTGTGTGGTTGTCGGGGTCGGGTAGGTGAGTGTGTCGGGTACGGGGTCGGGCGGTGTGAGTCTGTCGGGGTCGGGGTTTTGTGTGTGTGTGTCGGGGTCGGTGGTGGGTATGTGTGTGTCGGTGTCGGGGGTTTTGTGTGTTAGTGTCGGGGTCGAAGGTGTGTATGTGTCAGGTTCGGGGTGTGTGTTTGTGTCGGGGTCGGGGCTGTGTAACGGGTCAGGTGGGGGTGTGTGTATCGGTGTCGGTGGATTTGTGTGTGTCTCGGGTTCGGGGGGTGGCTTGTGTGTCGCTGTCGGGGGGGTTTGTGTGTGTCTCGGTGTTGGGGGTTTGTGTGTGTGCCGGGGTCGGGGGGATGTGTGTGTATCGGGGTCTGGGGGTGGTGTGTGTGTCGCTGTCGGGGGGGTTTGTGTGTGTCTCGGGGTCGGGGGTGTGTGTGTGTGCTGGGGTCGGCGGGATGTGTGTGTGTCGGGGTCGGGGGGATGTGTGTGTGTCGGGGTCGTTGTGGGTTTGTGTGTATGTCGGGGTCGGGGTCGGGGTGTGTGTGTATGTCAGGGTTGGGTTTGGGGTTTTTTGTGTGTGTGGGGGTTGGGGGTTTGTGTGTGTGTCGGGGTCGGGGTCGGGTGTGTGTGTGTGTAGGGATCGGGGGATGTGTTTTGGTGTCGTGATGGGTGTCGGGGTCGGGGGGGCGTGAGTGTGTCGGGGTCGGTGTGGTGGGTGTGTGTCGGTGTCGGGGGGGTGTCGGAGTCGGGGTGTGTGTGTATGTGTCAGGTTCGGGGGGCGTGTCTGTGTCGGGGTCAGGGGGGTTTGTTTGTTCGTGTCGAGGTCGGGGGGGTGTGGGTGTGTCGGTGGTTTCGTGTGTTGGTATTGGGGTCGGGGGGTGTGTGTATGTGTGTCGGGGTCGGGGGTTGTCAGGGTCGGGGCGTGTGTGTCGGGGTCAGTGGCTGTGTGTCGGGGTCGGGGGTGGTGTGTGTGTCGGGGTCGGGCGGTGTGTGTGTGTCGGGGATCTGGGGGTTTGTGTGTGTCAGGGTCCGGGGCTGTGTGTGTGTCGGGGTCGGGGTGTGTGTGTCGGTCTCGGGGTGTGTGTGTGTATCAGGGTCGGGGGATGTGTGTGTGTCGGGGTCGGGGTCAGGGGGTGTGTGTGTGTCGGGGTCGGGGGGTTGTGCGTGTCGGGGTCGGGGGTTTGTATGCGTGTGTCGCGGTCGGGAAGGTGTTTGTGTGTTGTTTTTGGGGGGTTTGTGTGTGTCGGTGTCGGGGGGGCGTGAGTGTGTCAGGGTCAGTGTGGTGTGTTTGTGTCAGTGTCGGGGGGTGTGTCGTTGTCGTGTGGTGTGTGTGTGTCGGTGTCGGGGGGTTGTGTGTGTGTGTGTCGGGGTCAGGGGGGTGTATGCGTTTGTCGGGGTCGGGTGGTTTGTGTGTTAGTGTCGGTGTCGGGGGTGTGTACATGTCGGGGTCGGGGGGTGTCTGTGTATCGGGGTCCAGGGGATTGTGTGTGTTGCGGTCTGGGTGGGTGTGAGTGTCGGGGGGGATGTGTGTCGGGGTTGGGGCTGTGTAACGCGTCGGGGGGGTGTGTGTGTGTGTCGGTGTCAGTGGGGTTGTGTGTGTCTCGGGGTCGGGGGGTTGTTTGTGTGTTTTGGGGTCGGGTGGGTGTGTGTGTGCCGGGGTCAGGGCGATGTGTGTGTGTCGGGGTCGGGGGGTGGTTTGTGTGTCGCTGTCATGGGGTGTTGTTTGTGTCTCAGGGTCGGGGGTGTGTGTTTGTGCCGGGGTTGGGGGGCTATGAGTGTCAGCGGGGGATGTGTGTCGCGGTCGGGGGTGTGTCACAGGTTGGGGGGGGTGTGTGTCGAGTTCGGGGGGTGTGTATGACGTGGTCGGGGGGTGCGTGTCGGGGTCGTTGGTGTGTGTGTCGGTGTGGTGGGGGTGTACGTGTGGGAGTCGTGGGGGTGTGTGTGTGTCGGTGTCGTGGGGGTTTGCGTGTCAGGTTGGGGGGTGTGTGTGTGTGTTATGGTCGTTGGGGTGTTTGTGTGTCTGGGTCCGGGGGGGTTTGTGTGTTTTGGGGTCGGTGGGGTGTGTGTGTGTCGGGGTCGGGGTGTGTGTGTCGGGGTCGGGGGGTGTGTGTGTGTCAGGGTCGGGGGATGTGTGTTTGTCGGGGTCGGGGTCGGGGTTGTGTTTATGTCGACGTTGGGGGTGCTTGTGTGTCAGGTTCGGGTTGTGTGTGTCAGTGTCAAGGTGGGTGTCGTGGTCGGGGGGGCTTGAGTGTGTCAGGGTCAGTGTGGTGTGTTTGTGTCAGTGTCAGGGGGTGTGTCGGGGTCGGGGGGTGTGTGTGTGTCAGGGTCGGGGGATGTGTGTTTGTCGGGGTCGGGGTCGGGGGGTGTGTGTCTGTCGGGGTCGGGGGTGTGTATGCATGTGTCGCGGTCGGGGTGGTGTGTGTGTGTTATGGTCGGTGGGGTGTGTGTGTGTTGGTGTCGGGGGGGTGTGTGGGTGTTGGGGTCGGTGGGGTGTGTGTATGTCGGGGTCGGGGGGGTGTGTGTGTGTCGGGGTCGGGGCGTTGTGTGTGTGTGTCGGGGAAGGGGGTGTGTATGCGTGTGCCGGGGTTGGGTGGTTTGTGTGTTAGTGTCGGGGTCGGGGTTGTTTATGTGTCGGGGTCGGGGTGTGTGTGTGTCGGGGTCGGGGTGGGTGTGTGTGTGTCTGTGTCGTTGGGGTGTGTGCATGTAGGGGTCAGGTTCGGGGTTGGTGTGCGTGTTTCGGGGTCAGGGGATGTGTGTGTGTGTCCTGGTCGGGGTCGGGGTTGTGTTTATGTCGACGTTGGGGGTGCTTGTGTATCAGGTTCGGGGGGTGTGTGTCAGTGTCAAGGTGGGTGTCGTGGTCGGGGGGGCGTGAGTGTGTCAGGGTCAGTGTGGTGTGTTTGTGTCAGTGTCGGGGGGTGTGTCGTGGTCGAGGGGTGTGTGTGTGTCGGGGTCGGGGGGTTGTGTGTGTGTGTGTCGGGGTCGGGGGGGTTGTATGCGTGTGTCGGTGTCGGGTGGTTTGTGTGTTAGTGTCGGGGTCGGGGGTGTGTATGTGTCGGGCTCGGGGGGTGTCTGTGTATCGGGGTCCGGGGGGTTGTGTCTGTTGCAGTTTGGGTGGGTGTGAGTGTCGGGGTGAATGTGTGCCGGGGTTGGGGTTGTGTAACGGGTCTGGGGTGTGTGTGTGTGTGTCGGTGTCATTGGGGTTGTGTGTGTCTCGTGGTCGGGGAGTTGTATGTGTGTGTTGGGATCAGGTGGGTGTGTGTGTGACGGGGTCGGTGCGATGTGTGTGTGTCGGGGTCGGGTGGGTATGTGTGTGCCGGGGTCGGGGGGATCTGTGTGTGTCGGTGTCGGAGGGTGGTTTGTGTGTCGCTGTTGGGGGGGTGTGTGTTTCTCGGGGTCGGGGGTATGTGTGTGTGTGCCGGGGTCGGGGGAATGTGTGTGTGTCGTGGTCGGGGGGATGTTTGTGTCTCGGGGTCGGGGTGGGTGTGAGTGCCGGCGGGGGATATGTGTCGGGGTCGGGTGTGTGTGATGGGTCGTGGGGCGTGTGTCGGGGTCGGGGGGGTGTGTGTCGGGGTCGTGGGTGTGTGTGTCGGCGTTGTGGGGGTTTACATGTCGGTGTCGTGGGGGTGTGTGTGTGTCGGTGTCCTGGGGGTGTGCGTGTCAGGTTCGGGGGGGTGTGTGTGTTGGGGTCGGTGGAGTGTGTGTGTGCCGGGGTCGGGGAGGTGAGTGTGTCGGGGTCGGGGTCGTGCGGTGTGCGTGTGTCGGGGTCGGGGGATTTTGTGTGTGTGTCGGGGTCGGGAGTGTGTATGCGTGTGTTGGGGCCGGAGGTTTTGTGTGTTATTGTTGGGGTCGGGGGTGTGTAAGCGTCAGGGTCGGGGTTTGTGTGTGTGTCAGGGTTGGGGTGTGTGTGTGTTGGGGTCGGTGGGGTGTGTGTGTGTCGGGGTCGGGGAGGTGAGTGTGTCGGGGTCGGGGTCGGGCGGTGTGCGTGTGTCAGTGTCGAAGGGGGTTTTGTGTGTGTGTCGGGGTCGGGTGTGTGTATCCGTGTGTCGGTGTCGGGGGTTTTGTGTGTTAGTGTCGGGGTCGGGGGTGTGTATGTGTCAGGGTCGGGGTGTGTGTGTGTGTCGGGGTCGGGGGGATTGTGTGTGTCGCGGTCTGGGTGGGTGTGAGTGTCAGGGGTGATGTGTGTCGGGTTCGGGGCTGTGTAACTGGTCGGGTGGGGGTGTGTGTGTCGGTGCCGGTGGGGTTGTGTGTGTCTCGGGGTCGAGGGGTGGTTTGTGTGTCACTGTTGGTGGGGTTCGTGTGTGTTTCGGGGTCGGGGGTGTGTGTGCGTGCCGGGCTCGGGGGGATGTGATTTTGTCGGAGTCGGGGGGATATGTGTGTGTCAGGGTCGGGGTGGGTTTGTGTGTATGTCGGGGTTGGGGTTGGGGTGTGTGTTTATGTCAAGGTTGGGTTTGGGGTTGTGTGTGTGTGTCGGGGTTGGGGGTGTGTGAGTGTGTCGGGGTCGGGATCGGGGGTGTGTGTGTGTCGGGTTCGGGGGGTATGTGTCGGTGTCGAGATGGGTGTCGGGGTCGGGGGGGCGTGAGTGTGTCGGGGTCGGTGTGGTGTGTGTGTGTCGGTGTCGGGGGGGGTGTGAGTGTCAGGGTTGGGGGTTTGTGTGTGTCGTGGTTGGAGAAGGTGTGTGTGTGTTGGGGTCGGGGTGTGAAATTGTGTCGGGATCGGGTGGGTGTGTGTGTGTCTGGGTCGGTGGGGTGTGTGTGTGTCGGGGTCGGGGGGGGGTTTATGTGTGTCGATGTCGGGGGTTGTGTGTGTGTGTCGGGGTCTGGGTTGTGTGTATGTCGAGGTCGGTTGTGTGTGTGTGTCGGGTTTGTGGGGAGTGTGTCGGTGTCGAGGTGGGTGGCGTGGTCGGGGAGGCGTGAATGTTTCGGGGTCGGTGTGGTTTGTGTGTGTCGGTGTCGGGGGGGTGTCGGGGTCGGGGGGGTATGTGTGTGTCAGGGTCGGGGGGTTGTGCGTGCGTGTCGGGGTCGGGGGTGTGTATGCGTGTGTCGGGGTCGGGTGCTTTGTGTGTTAGTGTCGGGGTAGGGGGTGTGTATGTGTCGGGGTCGGGGTGTGTGTGTGTGTCGGGGTCGGGTGGGTGTGTGTGTGTCTGGGTCATTTGGTGTGTGCATGTAGGGGTCAGGTTCGGGGTTGGTGTGCGTGTGTCGGGGTCAGGGGATGTGTGTGTGTGTCGGGGTAGGGGTCGGGGTTGTGTTTATGTCGAGGTCGGGTGTGTTTGTTTGTCGGGTTTGGGGGGTATGTGTCAGTGTCAAAATGGGTGTCATGGTCGGGAGGGCATGAGTGTGTCAGGGTCAGTGTGGTGTGTGTGTGTCCGTGTCGGGGGGTTGTCGTGGCCGTGGGGTGTGTGTGTGTCGGGGTCGGGGGGTTGTGTGTGTGTGTCGGTGTCGGGTGGTTTGTGTGTTAGTGTCGGGGTCGGGGGTGTGTATGTGTTGGTGTCGGGGGGTGTGTGTGTGTCGGGGTCCGTCGGATTGTGTGCGTTGCGGTCTGGGTGGGTGTGAGTGTCGGAGGTGAATGTGTGTCGGGGTCAGGGCTGTGTAACTGGTCGGGGGGTGTGTGTGTGTCGGTGTCAGTGGGCTTATGTGTGTCTCTGGGTCGGGGGGGTTGTGTGTGTGTGTCGGGGTCGGGTGGGTGTGTGTGTGTCGGGGTCGGGTGGTTTGTGTGTTAGTGTCGGGGTCGGGGGTGTGTATGTGTCGGGGTCCTGGGGGTGTGCGTGTTAGGTTCGAGGGGGGTGTGTGTGTGTTGGGGTCGGTGGGGTGCGTGTGTGTCAGGGTCGGGGAGGTCAGTGTTTCGGGGTTGGGATCGGGCGGTGTGCGTCTGTCTGGGTCGGGGGGTTGTGCGTGTGTGTCGGGGTCGGGGGCGTGTATGCGTCTGTCGGGGTTGGGGGTTTTGTGTGTTATTGTCGGGGTCGGGGGTGTGTATGTGTCAGGGTCGGGGGGTGTGTGTGTGTCGGGGCCCGGGGGATTGTGTGTGTCGCGGTCTGGGTGGGTGTGAGTGTCAGTTGTGATGTGTGTCGGGGTCGGGGCTGTGTAACGGGTCGGGTGTGGGTGTGTGTGTCGGTGCCGGTGGGGTTGTGTGTGTCTCGGGGTTGCGGGGTGGTTTGTGTGTCGCTGTTGGGGGGGTTCGTGTGTGTCTCAGGGTCGGGAGTGTGTGTATGTGCCTTGGTCGGGGGATGTGTGTGTGTCGGGCTCGGGGGGTGGTTTATGTGTCGCTGTCGGGGGGGGTTTGTGTGTGTCTCGGGATCGGTGGTGTGTGTATGTGTCGGGGTCGGGGGGATGTGAGTTTGTTGGGGTCGGGGGGATGTGTGTGTGTCGGGGTTGGGGTGGGTTTGTGTGTATGTCGGGGTCGGGGTTGGGGTGTGTGTGTATGTCAGGGTTGGGTTTGGGGTTGTGTGTGTGTGTCGGAGTTGGGTGTGTGTGTGTGTGTCGGGTTCGGGGGGTGTGTTTCGGTGTCGAAATGGGTGTCGGGGTCGGGGGGGCGTGAATGTGTCGGGGTCGGTGTGGTGTGTGTCTGTCGGTGTCGGGGGGGTGTGTGTGTCAGGGTTGGGGGCTTGTGTGTGTCGGGGTTGGAGAAGGTGTGTGTGTGTTGGGTTCGGGGGGTGAAAGTGTGTTGGGATCAGGTGGGTGTGTGTGTGTCTGGGTCGGTGGGGTGTGTGTGTGTTGGGGTCGGGGGGGGTGTGTGTGTGTCGGTGTCGGTGGTTGTGTGTGTGTGTCGGAGTCGGGGTTGTGTGTATGTCGAGGTGGGTTTTGTGTGTGTGTCGGGTTCGTGGGGTGTGTGTCGGTGTCGAGGTGGGTGTCGTGGTCGGGGAGGCGTGAATGTGTCGGGATCAGTGTGGTTTGTGTGTGTCGGTGTCGGGGGGGTGTCGGGGTCGGGGGGGTGTGTGTGTGTCGGGGTCGGGGGGTTGTGTGTGTGTGTCGGGGTCGGGTGGGTGTTTGTGTGCCTGGGTCGGGGGGATCTGTGTGTGTCGGGGTCGGGGGATGGTTTGTGTGTCGCTGTCGGGGGGGTGTGTGTTTCTTGGGGTCGGGGGTGTGTGTGTGTGTGCCGGGGTCGGGGGGATGTGTGTGTGTCGGGGTCGGGGGGATGTTCGTGTCTTGGGGTCGGGGTGGGTGTTAGTGTCGGTGGGGGAATTGTGTCGGGGTCAAATGTGTGTGAAGGGTCGGGGGGGCGTGTGTCGGGGTCGGGGGGGTGTGTGTCGGGGTCGTGGGTGTGTGTGTCAGCGTTTTGGGGGTTTACGTGTCGGGGTCATGGGGGTGTGTGTGTGTCGGTGTCCTGGGGGTGTGCGTGTCAGGTTCGGGGGGGTGTGTGTGTGTTGGGGTCGGTGGGGTGTATGTGTGTCGGTGTCGGGGGGGTTGTATGACAGGGTCGGGGAGGGTGCGTGTCGGGGTCGTGGGTTTCTGTGTCGGCGTTGTGGGGGTTTACGTGTCGGAGTCGCGGGGGTTTGTGTGTGTCGGTGTCGTGGGGGTGTGCGTGTCAGGGTCGGGGTGGTGTGCGTGTGTTGGTGTCGGTTGGGTGTGTGTGTGTCGGTGTTGGGGGGGTGTGTGTATGCTGGGGTTGGTGGGGTGTGTGTGTTTCGGGGTCGGGGGTGTGTGTGTGTGTTGGGTTCGGTGGGGTGTGTGTTTATCGGGGTTCAGGGTGTGTGTTTGAGTATCGGGGTAAGGGGTGTGTGTGTGTCGGGATTCGGGGGTGGGTGTGTGTGTGTCGGGGTCGGGGTCGGGGTTGTGTGTATGTCGAGGTCTGGTGTGTGTGTGTGTCGGGTTCAGGGGGTTTGTGTCGGTGTCGAGGTGGGTGTCATGGTCGGGGGAGCGTGAGTGTGTCGGGGTCGGTGTGGTGTGTGTGTGTCGGTGTTGGGGGGGGGGTGTCCGGGGGTGTGTGTTTGTCGGGGTCGGGGGTTTGTGTGTGTGTGTCAGGGTCGGGTGGTTTGTGTGTGTCGGGGTCCGGGGGATTGTGTGCATTGTGGTCTGGGTGGGTGTGAGTGTCGGGGGGGGATGTGTGTCGGGGTCAGGTCTGTGTAACTGGTCGGGGGGGGGTGTGTGTGTCGGTGTCAGTGGGCTTATGTGTGTCTCAGGGTCGGGGGGGTGTGTGTGTGTGTCAAGGTCGGGTGGGTGTGTGTGTGCCGGGGTCGGGGGGATGTGTGTGTGTCGGGGTCGGGGAGTGGTTTGTGTGTCGCTGTCGGGGGGGTTTGTGTGTTTCTCGGGGTCGGGGGTGTGTGTGTGTGCCGGGGTCGGGGGGATGTGTTGTGTCGGGGTCGGGTGGATGTGTCTGTGTATGTCAGGGTTGGGTTTGGGGTTGCGTGTGTGTGTCGGGGTTGGGGGTTTGTGTGTGTGTCGGGGTCGGGGTCGGGTGTGTGTGTGTGTAGGGATCGGGGGATGTGTTTCGGTGTCGAGATGGGTGTCGGGTTCGGGGGGGCGTGAGTGTGTCGGTGTCGGTTTGGTGTGTGTGTGTCGGTGTCGGGGGGGTGTCGGGGTCGGCGTGTGTGTGTATGTGTCAGGGTCGGGGGGCGTGTCTTTGTCGGGGTCAGGGGGGTTTGTTTGTTGGTGTCGAGGTCGGGGGGGTGTGGGTGTGTTGGGTGGTTTTGTGTGTTGGTATTGGGGTCAGGGGGTGTGTGTGTGTGTCGGGGTCGTGGGTTGTCAGGGTCGGGGCGTGTGTGTCGGGGTCGGTGGCTGTGTGTCGGGGTCGGGTGGGGTGTGAGAGTCGGGGTCGGGCGGTGTGGGTGTGTCGGGGATCGGGGTGTGTGTGTCGGGGTCGGGGGGTGTGTGTGTGTCAGGGTCGGGGGATGTGTGTGTGTCGGGGTGGGGGTCGGGGGGTGTGTGTGTGTCAGGGGTCGGGGGGTTGTTCGTGTCGGGGTCGGGGGTGTGTATGCGTGTGTCGCGGTCGGAGTGCTGTGTGTGTTTTGTGGTCGGTGGGGTGTGTGTGTGTCAGGGTCGGGGGTGTGTATGCGTGTCTCGGGGTCGGATGGTTTGTGTGTTAGTGTCGGGGTCGGGGGTGTGTATGTGTCTGGGTCGGGGTGTGTGTGTGTCGGGGTCGGGTGGGTGTGTGTGTGTCTGGGTCGTTGGGGTGTGTGCATGTAGGGGTCAGGTTCGGGGTTGGTGTGCGTGTGTCGGGGTCAGGGGATGTGTGGGTGTGTCAGGGTTGTCGTGTTTATTTCGAGGTCGAGTGTGTTTGTGTGTCAGATTCGGGGGGTGTGTGTCAGTGTCAAAGTGGGTGTCGTGGTCGGGGGGGCGTGAGTGTGTCAGGGTCAGTGTGGTGTGTTTGTGTCAGTGTCGGGGGGTGTGTCGTGGTCGGGGGGTGTGTGTGTGTGTCGGGGTCGGGGGGTTGTGTGTGTGCTTGTCGGGGTCGGGGGGTGTATGCGTGTGTCGGGGTCGGGTGGTTTGTGTGTTAGTGTCGGGGTCAGGGGTGTGTATGTGTCGGGGTCGGGTGTGTCTGTGTATCGGGGTCCAGGGGGTTGTGTGTGTTGCGGTCTGTGTGGGTGTGAGTGCCAGGAGGGAATGTGTGTCGGGGTTGGGGCTGTGTAACGGGTCGGGGTGTGTGTGTGTGTGTCGGTGTCGGTGGGATTGTGTGTGTCTCGCGGTCGGGGGGTTGTGTGTGTGTGTTGGGTTCGGGTGGGTGTGTGAGTGCCGGGGTCGGGGCGATGTGTGTGTGTCGGGGTCGGGTGGGTGTGTGTGTGCCGGGGTCGGGGGGGATCTGTGTGTGTCGGTGTCGGAGGGTGGTTTGTGTGTCGCTGTTGGTGGGGGGTGTGTTTCTCGGGGTCGGGGGTATGTGTGTGTGTGCCGGGGTCGGGGGGAAGTGTGTGTGTCGTGGTCGGGGGGATGTTTGTGTCTCGGGGTCGGGGTGGGTGTGAGTGTCGGCGGGGGATGTGTGTCGGGGTCGGGTGTGTGTGACTGGTCGAGGGGCGTGTGTCGGTGTCGGGGGGCTGTGTGTCGGGGTCGTGGGTGTGTGTGTCGGCGTTGTGAGGGTTTACATGTCGGTGTCGTGGGGGTGTGTGTGTGTCGGTGTACTGGGGGTGTGCGTGTCAGGTTCAGGGGGGGTGTGTTTGTGTTGGGGTCGGTGGGGTGTGTGCGTGTCGGGGTCGGGGAGGTGAGTGTGTCGGGGTCGGGGTCGGGCGGTGTGCGTGTGTCGGGGTCGGGGGGTTGTGTGTGTGTGTCGGGGTCGGGGATGTGTATGCGTGTGTCGGGGTCGGGCGTTTTGTGTGTTATTGTCGGGGTCGGGGTTGTGTAAGCGTCAGGGTCGGGGTGTGTGTGTGTGTCGGGGTCAATGTGTGTGTCTGTTGGTGTTGGTGGGGTGTGTGTGTGTCGGGGTTGGGGTGGGTTTGTGTGTATGTCAGGGTCGGGGTTGGGGTGTGTGTGTATGTCAGGGTTGGGTTTGGGGTGTGTGTGTGTGTCAGTGTTGGGGCTGTGTGTGTGTGTCGGGGTCGGGATCGGGGTTGTGTGTGTGTCGGGTTCGGGGGGTGTGTGTCGGTGTCGAGATGGGTGACGGGGTCGGGGGGGCGTGAGTGTGTCGGGGTCGGTGTGGTGTGTGTCTGTCGGTGTCGGGGGGCATGTGTGTGTCAGGGTTGGGGGTTTGTGTGTGTCGGGGTTGGAGAAGGTGTGTGTGTGTCGGGGTCGGGGGGTGAAAGTGTGTCGGGATCGGGTGGGTGTGTGTGTGTCTGGGTCGGTGGGGTGTGTGTGTGTCGGGGTCGGGTGGGTGTGTGTGTGTCTGGGTCGGTGGGGTGTGTGTGTGTCGGGGTCGGGGGGGGTGTATGTGTGTCAGTGTCGGTGGCTTTGTGTGTGTGTCGGAGTCGGGGTTGTGTGTTTGTCGAGGTGGTTTGTGTGTGTGTGTCGGGTTCGTGGGGTGTGTGTCGGTGTCGAGGTGGGTGTCGTGGTCGGGGAGGCGTGAATGTGTCGGGGTCAGTGTGGTTTGTGTGTGTCGGTGTCGGGGGGGTGTCGGGGTCGGGGGGTGTGTGTGTCGGGGTCGGGGTGTTGTGTGTGTGTGTCGGGGTCGGGGGTGTGTATGCGTGTGTAGGGGTCGGGTGGTTTGTGTGTTAGTGTCGGGGTCGGGGGTGTGTATGTGTCGGGGTCGGAGTGTGTGTGTGTTTCGGGGTGGGGTGGGTGTGTGTGTGTCTGGGTCGTTGGGTGTGTCCATGTTGGGGTCAGGTTCGGTGTTGGTGTGCGTGTGACGGGGTCAGGGGATGTGTGTGTGTGTCGGGGTCGGTGTCGGGCTTGTGTTTATGTCGAGGTCGGGTGTGTTTGAGTGTCGGGTTCGGGGGGTGTGTGTCAGTGTCAAAGTGGGTGTCGTGGTCGGGGGGCGTGAGTGTGTCAGGGTCAGTGTAGTGTGTGTGTGTCGGTGTCGGGGGGGGTGTCGTGGTCGGGGGGTGTGTGTGTGTCGGGGTCGGGGGTTTGTGTGTGTGTGTCGGGGTCGGGTTGTTTGTGTGTTAGTGTCGGGGTCGGGGGTGTGTATGTGTCTTGGTCGGGAGGTGTGTGTGTTGGGGTCCGGGGGATTGTGTGCATTGCGGTCTGGGTGGGTGTTAGTGTCGGGGGGGAATGTGTGTCGGGGTCAGGGCTGTGTCACTGGTCGGGGCGGGTGTGTGTGTCGGTGTCAGTGGGCTTATGTGTGTCTCGGGGTCGGGGGGGTTGTGTGTGTGTGTGTCAGTGTCGGGTGGTTGTGTGTGTGCCTGGGTCGCAGGGATCTGTGTGTGTCGGGGTCGGGGGGTGGTTTGTGTGTCGCTCTCGGGGGGGTGTGTGTTTCTCGGGGTCGGGGGGGTGTGTGTGTGCCGGGGTCGGGGGGATGTGTGTGTGTCGGGGTCGGGGGGATGTTCGTGTCTCGGGGTCAGGGTGGGTGTGAGTGTCGGTGGGGGATGTGTGTCAGGGACGGGTGTGTGTGACGGGGCGAGGGGAGTGTGTCGGGTCGGGGGGGGGTGTGTGTCGGAGTCGTGGGTTTGTGTGTCGGCGTTGTGGGGGTTTACATGTCGTAGTCGCTGGGGTGTGTGTGTCGGGGTCCTGGGGGTGTGCGTGTCAGGTTCGAGGGGGGTGTGTGTGTGTTGGGGTCGGTGGGATGTGTGTGTGTCGGGGTCGGGGAGGTCAGTGTGTCGGGGTCGGGGTCTTGTGTGTGTGTGTCGGGGTCGGGGGCGTGTATGCATGTGTCGGGGTCAGGGGTTTTGTGTGTTATTGTCGGGGTCGGGGGTGTGTATGTGTCAGTGTCGGGGTGTGTGTGTGTGTCGGGGTCCGGGGGATTGTGAGTGTCGCGGTCTGGTTGGGTGTGAGTGTCAGAGGGTGATGTGTGTCGGTGTCGGGGCTGTGTAACGGGTCGGGTGGTGGTGTGTGTGTCGGTGACGTTGGGGTTGTGTGTGTCTCGGTGTCTGGGGTAGTTTGTGTGTCGCTGTTGCGGGGGTTCGTGTGTGTCTCGGGGTCAGGGGTGTGTGTGTGTGCCGGGGTCGGGGGTATTTGTGTGTGCCAGGGTCGGGGGGATGTGTGTGTGTCGGGGTCTGGGGGATGTGTGTGCGTCGGGGTTGGGTGGGTTTGTGTGTATGTCGGGGTCGGGGTTGGGGTGTGTTTGTGTGTTGGGGTTGGGGGAGTGTGTGTGTGTCGGTGTTGGGATCGGGGGTGTGTGTGTGTCGGGTTCGGGGGGTGTGTGTCGGTTTCTAGAAGGGTGTCGGGGTCAGGGCGGCATGAGTGTGTCGGAGTCGGTGTTGTGTGTGTGTGTCGGTGTCGGGGGGGGTGTGTGTGTCAGGGTTGGGGGTTTGTGTGTGTCGGGGTTGGAGAAGGTGTGTGTGTCGGGGTCGGGGGGTGAAAGTGTTTCGGGATCGGGTGGGTGTGTGTGTCTCTGGGTCGGTGGGGTGTGTGTGTGTCGGGGTCGGGGGCGTGTGTGTGTATCGGGGTCAGGGGGTGTGTGTGTGTCTCGGGGTCGGGGTTGTGTGTATGTCGAGGTCGGCTGTGTGTGTGTGTCGGGTTCGTGGTTTGTGTGTCGCTCTCGGGGGGGTGTGTGTTTCTCGGGGTCGGGGGTTTTGTGTGTTAGTGTCGGGGTCGGGGGTGTGTATATGTCAGGGTGGCGGTGTGTGAGTGTGTTGGGGTCGGGGCTGTGTAACGGGTCGGGTGGGGGTGTGTGTGTCGGTGTCGGTGGAGTTGTGTGTGTGTCGGGTGCGGGGGGTGGTTTGTGTGTCGCTGTCGGGGGGGTTTGTGTGTGTCTCGGGGTCAGGGGTTTGTGTGTTTGCCGGGGTCGGGGGGATGTGTGTGTGTCGGGGTCGGGGAGTGGTTTGTGTGTCGCTGTCGGGGGGGTTTGTGTGTGTCTCGGGGTCGGGGGTGTGTGTGTGTGCCGGGGTCGGGGTGATGTGTGTGTGTCGGGGTCGGGGGGATGTGTCTGTGTATGTCAGGGTTGGGTTTGGGGTTGTGTGTGTGTGTCGGGGTTGGGGGTTTGTGTGTGTGTCGGGGTCGGGGTCAGGTGTGTGTGTGTGTAGGGATCGGGGGATGTGTTTCGGTGTCGAGATGGGTGTCGAGTTCGGGGGGGCGTGAGTGTGTCGGGGTCAGGGGTGTGTGTGTGTGCCGGGGTCGGGGGTATGTCTGTGTGTCGGGGTCTGGGTGTGGTTTGTGTGTCACTGTCGGGGGTGTGTGTGTGTGCCAGGGTCGGGGGGATGTGTGTGTGTCGCGGTCGGGGGGATGTGTGTGTGTCAGGGTTGGGTGGGTTTGTGTGTATGTCGGGGTCGGGGTTGGGGTGTGATTGTGTGTCGGGGTTGGGGGAGTGTGTGTGTGTCGGTGTCGGGATCGGGGGTGTGTGTGTGTCGGGTTCGGGGGGTGTGTGTCGGTTTCTAGATGGGTGTCTGGGTCGGGGGGGCATGAGTGTGTCGGAGTCGGTGTGGTGTGTGTGTGTCGGTGTCGGGTGGGTGTGTGTGTCTCTGGGTCGGTGGGGTGTGTGTGTGCCGGGGTCGGGGGCGTGTGTGTGTATCGGGGTCGGGGGGTGTGTGTGTGTCTCGGGGTCGGGGTTGTGTGTATGTCGAGGTCGGTTGTGTGTGTGTGTCGGGTTCGTGGTGTGTGTGTCGGTGTCGAGGTGGGTGTCGTGTCGGGGAGGAGTGAATGTTTCGGGGTCGGTGTGGTTTGTGTGTGTCGGTGTCGGGGGTGTTGTCAGGGTCGGTGGGGTGTGTGTGTGTCGAGGTCAGGGGGTTGTGTGTGTGTCTCGGGGTCGGGGGTGTGTATGCGTGTGTCGGGGTCGGGTGATTTGTGTGTTAGTGTCGGGGTCGGGGGTGTGTATGTGTCGGGGTCGTGGTGTGTGTTTGTGTCGGGGTCGGGTGGGTGTGTGTGTGTTTGGGTCGTTGGGTGTGTGCATGTAGGGGTCAGGTTCGTGGTTGGTGTGCGTGTGTCGGGGTCAGGGGGTGTGTGTGTGTGTCGGGGTCGGGGTCGTGGTTGTGTTATGTCGAGGTCGGGTGTGTTTGTTTGTCGGGTTTGGGGGGTGAGTGTCAGTGTCAAAGTGGGTGTCGTGGTCGGGGAGGTGTGAGTGTGTCATGGTCAGGGTGGTGTGTGTGTGTCATTGTCGGGGGGGGTGTCGTGGTCGGGGGGTGTGTGTGTGTCGGGGTCGGGGGGTTGTGTGTGTGTGTCGGGGTTGGGTGGTTTGTGTGTTAGTGTCGGGGTCGGGGGTGTGTATGTGTCGGGGTCGGGGGGTGTGTGTGTGTCGGGGTCCGGGGGATTGTGTGCATTGCAGTCTGGGTGGGTGTGAGTGTCGGGGGGTGTTGTGTGTCGGGGTCAGGGCTGTGTAACTGGTCGGGGGGGGGTGTTGTGTCGGTGTCAGTGGGCTTATGTGTGTCTCGGGGTTGGGGGGGTTGTGTGTGTGTGTCGGGGTCGGGTGGGTGTGTGTGTGCCTGGTTCGGGGGGATCTGTGTGTGTCAGGGTCGGGGGGTGGTAGGTGTGTCGCTGTCGGGGGGGTGTGTGTTTCTCGGCGTCGGGGGTGTGTGTGTGTGCCGGGGTCAGGGGGATGTGTGTCTTTCGGGGTCGGGTGGATGTTCATGTCTCGGGGTCGGGGTGGGTGTGAGTGTCGGCGGGGGATGTGTGTCGGGGTCGGGTTTGTGTGAAGGATCGGGGGGGCATATGTCGGGGTCGGGGGGGTGTGTGTCGGGGTCGTGGGTGTGTGTGTCGGCGTTTTGGGGGTTTACGTGTCGGAGTCATGGGGGTGTGTGTGTGTCGGTGTCCTGGGGGTGTGCGTGTCAGGTTCGGGGGGGTGAGTGTGTGTTGGGGTCGGTGGGGTGTACGTGTGTCGGTGTCGGGGGGGTTGTGTGACAGGGTCGGGGAGGGTGCGTGTCGTGGTCGTGGGTTTCTGTGTCGGCGTTGTGGGGGTTTATGTGTCGGAGTCGTGGGGGTTTGTGTGTGTCGGTGTCGTGGGGGTGTGCGTGTCAGGGTCGGGGTGGTGTGCGTGTGTTGGTGTCGGTTGGGTGTGTTTGTGTCGGTGTCGGGGGTTTTGTGTGTTATTGTCGGGGTCGGGGGTGTGTAAGCGTCAGGGTCGGGGTGTGTGTGTGTTTCGGGGTCGGGGTGTGTGTGTGTTGGGGTCGGTGGGGTGTGTGCGTTTCGGGGTCGGGGAGGTGAGTGTGTCAGGGTCGGGGTCGGGCGGTGTGCGTGTGTCGGGGTCGAAGGGGGTTGTGTGTGTGTGTCGGGGTCGGGGGTGTGTATGTGTCAGGGTCGGGGTGTGTGTGTGTGTCGGGGTCTGGGGGATTGTGTGTGTCGCGGTCTGGGTGGGTGTGAATGTCAGGGGTGATGTGTGTCGGGGTCGGGCTGTGTAATGGGTCGGGTGGGGGTGTGTGTGTCGATGCCGGTGGGGTTGTGTGTGTCTCGGGGTCGGGGAGTGTTTTGTGTGTCGCTGTTGGGGGGGTTCGTGTCTGTTTCGGGGTCGGGGGTGTGTGTGTGTGCCGGGGTTGGGGGGATGTGTGTGTGTCGGGGTCGGGGGGTGGTTTGTGTGTCGCTGTCGGGGGGGTTTGTGTTTGTCTCGGGTTTGGGGTTGTGTGTGTGTGTCGGGGTTGGTGGTGTGTGTATGTGTAGGGGTCGGGATCGGGGGTGTGTGTGTGTCGGGTTTGGGGGGTGTGTGTCGGTGTCGAGATGGGTGTCGGGGTCGGGGGGGCGTGAGTGTGTCGGGGTCGGTGTGGTGTGTGTGTGTCGGTGTCAGGGGGCGTTTGTGTGTCAGGGTTGGGGGTTTGTGTGTGTCGGGTTTGGGGAAGGTGCGTGTGTGTCGGGGTCGGGGGGTGAAAGTGTGTCGGGATCGGGTGGGTGTGTGTGTGTCTGGGTCGGTGGGGTGTGTGTGTGTCAGTGTCGGGGGGGTGTGTGTGTGTCGGTGTCGGGGGTTGTGTGTGTGTGTCGGGGTCGGGGTTGTGTGTGTGTGCCGGGGTCGGGGGGATGTGTTGTGTCGGGGTCGGGTGGATGTGTCTGTGTATGTCAGGGTTGGGTTTGGGGTTGCGTGTGTGTGTCGGGGTTGGGGGTTTGTGTGTGTGTCGGGGTCGGGGTCGGGTGTGTGTGTGTGTAGGGATCGGGGGATGTGTTTCGGTGTCGAGATGGGTGTCGGGTTCGGGGGGGCGTGAGTGTGTCGGTGTCGGTTTGGTGTGTGTGTGTCGGTGTCGGGGGGGTGTCGGGGTCGGCGTGTGTGTGTATGTGTCAGGGTCGGGGGGCGTGTCTTTGTCGGGGTCAGGGGGGTTTGTTTGTTGGTGTCGAGGTCGGGGGGGTGTGGGTGTGTTGGGTGGTTTTGTGTGTTGGTATTGGGGTCAGGGGGTGTGTGTGTGTGTCGGGGTCGTGGGTTGTCAGGGTCGGGGCGTGTGTGTCGGGGTCGGTGGCTGTGTGTCGGGGTCGGGTGGGGTGTGAGTGTCGGGGTCGGGCGGTGTGGGTGTGTCGGGGATCGGGGTGTGTGTGTCGGGGTCGGGGGGTGTGTGTGTGTCAGGGTCGGGGGATGTGTGTGTGTCGGGGTGGGGGTCGGGGGGTGTGTGTGTGTCGGGGTCGGGGGGTTGTTCGTGTCGGGGTCGGGGGTGTGTATGCGTGTGTCGCGGTCGGAGTGCTGTGTGTGTTTTGTGGTCGGTGGGGTGTGTGTGTGTCAGGGTCGGGGGTGTGTATGCGTGTCTCGGGGTCGGATGGTTTGTGTGTTAGTGTCGGGGTCGGGGGTGTGTTTGTGTCTGGGTCGGGGTGTGTGTGTGTCGGGGTCGGGTGGGTGTGTGTGTGTCTGGGTCGTTGGGGTGTGTGCATGTAGGGGTCAGGTTCGGGGTTGGTGTGCGTGTGTCGGGGTCAGGGGATGTGTGGGTGTGTCAGGGTTGTCGTGTTTATTTCGAGGTCGAGTGTGTTTGTGTGTCAGATTCGGGGGGTGTGTGTCAGTGTCAAAGTGGGTGTCGTGGTCGGGGGGGCGTGAGTGTGTCAGGGTCAGTGTGGTGTGTTTGTGTCAGTGTCGGGGGGTGTGTCGTGGTCGGGGGGTGTGTGTGTGTGTCGGGGTCGGGGGGTTGTGTGTGTGCTTGTCGGGGTCGGGGGGTGTATGCGTGTGTCGGGGTCGGGTGGTTTGTGTGTTAGTGTCGGGGTCAGGGGTGTGTATGTGTCGGGGTCGGGTGTGTCTGTGTATCGGGGTCCAGGGGGTTGTGTGTGTTGCGGTCTGTGTGGGTGTGAGTGCCAGGAGGGAATGTGTGTCGGGGTTGGGGCTGTGTAACGGGTCGGGGTGTGTGTGTGTGTGTCGGTGTCGGTGGGATTGTGTGTGTCTCGCGGTCGGGGGGTTGTGTGTGTGTGTTGGGTTCGGGTGGGTGTGTGAGTGCCGGGGTCGGGGCGATGTGTGTGTGTCGGGGTCGGGTGGGTGTGTGTGTGCCGGGGTCGGGGGGGATCTGTGTGTGTCGGTGTCGGAGGGTGGTTTGTGTGTCGCTGTTGGTGGGGGGTGTGTTTCTCGGGGTCGGGGGTATGTGTGTGTGTGCCGGGGTCGGGGGGGAAGTGTGTGTGTCGTGGTCGGGGGGATGTTTGTGTCTCGGGGGTCGGGGTGGGTGTGAGTGTCGGCGGGGGATGTGTGTCGGGGTCGGGTGTGTGTGACTGGTCGAGGGGCGTGTGTCGGTGTCGGGGGGCTGTGTGTCGGGGTCGTGGGTGTGTGTGTCGGCGTTGTGAGGGTTTACATGTCGGTGTCGTGGGGGTGTGTGTGTGTCGGTGTACTGGGGGTGTGCGTGTCAGGTTCAGGGGGGGTGTGTTTGTGTTGGGGTCGGTGGGGTGTGTGCGTGTCGGGGTCGGGGAGGTGAGTGTGTCGGGGTCGGGGTCGGGCGGTGTGCGTGTGTCGGGGTCGGGGGGTTGTGTGTGTGTGTCGGGGTCGGGGATGTGTATGCGTGTGTCGGGGTCGGGCGTTTTGTGTGTTATTGTCGGGGTCGGGGTTGTGTAAGCGTCAGGGTCGGGGTGTGTGTGTGTGTCGGGGTCAATGTGTGTGTCTGTTGGTGTTGGTGGGGTGTGTGTGTGTCGGGGTTGGGGTGGGTTTGTGTGTATGTCAGGGTCGGGGTTGGGGTGTGTGTGTATGTCAGGGTTGGGTTTGGGGTGTGTGTGTGTGTCAGTGTTGGGGCTGTGTGTGTGTGTCGGGGTCGGGATCGGGGTTGTGTGTGTGTCGGGTTCGGGGGGGTGTGTGTCGGTGTCGAGATGGGTGACGGGGTCGGGGGGGCGTGAGTGTGTCGGGGTCGGTGTGGTGTGTGTCTGTCGGTGTCGGGGGGCATGTGTGTGTCAGGGTTGGGGGTTTGTGTGTGTCGGGGTTGGAGAAGGTGTGTGTGTGTCGGGGTCGGGGGGTGAAAGTGTGTCGGGATCGGGTGGGTGTGTGTGTGTCTGGGTCGGTGGGGTGTGTGTGTGTCGGGGTCGGGTGGGTGTGTGTGTGTCTGGGTCGGTGGGGTGTGTGTGTGTCGGGGTCGGGGGGGGTGTATGTGTGTCAGTGTCGGTGGCTTTGTGTGTGTGTCGGAGTCGGGGTTGTGTGTTTGTCGAGGTGGTTTGTGTGTGTGTGTCGGGTTCGTGGGGTGTGTGTCGGTGTCGAGGTGGGTGTCGTGGTCGGGGAGGCGTGAATGTGTCGGGGTCAGTGTGGTTTGTGTGTGTCGGTGTCGGGGGGGTGTCGGGGGTCGGGGGGTGTGTGTGTCGGGGTCGGGGTGTTGTGTGTGTGTGTCGGGGTCGGGGGTGTGTATGCGTGTGTAGGGGTCGGGTGGTTTGTGTGTTAGTGTCGGGGTCGGGGGTGTGTATGTGTCGGGGTCGGAGTGTGTGTGTGTTTCGGGGTGGGGTGGGTGTGTGTGTGTCTGGGTCGTTGGGTGTGTCCATGTTGGGGTCAGGTTCGGTGTTGGTGTGCGTGTGACGGGGTCAGGGGATGTGTGTGTGTGTCGGGGTCGGTGTCGGGCTTGTGTTTATGTCGAGGTCGGGTGTGTTTGAGTGTCGGGTTCGGGGGGGTGTGTGTCAGTGTCAAAGTGGGTGTCGTGGTCGGGGGGCGTGAGTGTGTCAGGGTCAGTGTAGTGTGTGTGTGTCGGTGTCGGGGGGGGTGTCGTGGTCGGGGGGTGTGTGTGTGTCGGGGTCGGGGGTTTGTGTGTGTGTGTCGGGGTCGGGTTGTTTGTGTGTTAGTGTCGGGGTCGGGGGTGTGTATGTGTCTTGGTCGGGAGGTGTGTGTGTTGGGGTCCGGGGGATTGTGTGCATTGCGGTCTGGGTGGGTGTTAGTGTCGGGGGGGAATGTGTGTCGGGGTCAGGGCTGTGTCACTGGTCGGGGCGGGTGTGTGTGTCGGTGTCAGTGGGCTTATGTGTGTCTCGGGGTCGGGGGGGTTGTGTGTGTGTGTGTCAGTGTCGGGTGGTTGTGTGTGTGCCTGGGTCGCAGGGATCTGTGTGTGTCGGGGTCGGGGGGGTGGTTTGTGTGTCGCTCTCGGGGGGGTGTGTGTTTCTCGGGGTCGGGGGGGTGTGTGTGTGCCGGGGTCGGGGGGATGTGTGTGTGTCGGGGTCGGGGGGATGTTCGTGTCTCGGGGTCAGGGTGGGTGTGAGTGTCGGTGGGGGATGTGTGTCAGGGACGGGTGTGTGTGACGGGGCGAGGGGAGTGTGTCGGGTCGGGGGGGGGTGTGTGTCGGAGTCGTGGGTTTGTGTGTGTGTGTCGGGGTCGGGTTGTTTGTGTGTTAGTGTCGGGGTCGGGGGTGTGTATGTGTCTTGGTCGGGAGGTGTGTGTGTTGGGGTCCGGGGGATTGTGTGCATTGCGGTCTGGGTGGGTGTTAGTGTCGGGGGGGAATGTGTGTCGGGGTCAGGGCTGTGTCACTGGTCGGGGCGGGTGTGTGTGTCGGTGTCAGTGGGCTTATGTGTGTCTCGGGGTCGGGGGGGTTGTGTGTGTGTGTGTCAGTGTCGGGTGGTTGTGTGTGTGCCTGGGTCGCAGGGATCTGTGTGTGTCGGGGTCGGGGGGTGGTTTGTGTGTCGCTCTCGGGGGGGTGTGTGTTTCTCGGGGTCGGGGGGGTGTGTGTGTGCCGGGGTCGGGGGGATGTGTGTGTGTCGGGGTCGGGGGGATGTTCGTGTCTCGGGGTCAGGGTGGGTGTGAGTGTCGGTGGGGGATGTGTGTCAGGGACGGGTGTGTGTGACGGGGCGAGGGGAGTGTGTCGGGTCGGGGGGGGGTGTGTGTCGGAGTCGTGGGTTTGTGTGTCGGCGTTGTGGGGGTTTACATGTCGTAGTCGCTGGGGTGTGTGTGTCGGGGTCCTGGGGGTGTGCGTGTCAGGTTCGAGGGGGGTGTGTGTGTGTTGGGGTCGGTGGGATGTGTGTGTGTCGGGGTCGGGGAGGTCAGTGTGTCGGGGGTCGGGGTCTTGTGTGTGTGTGTCGGGGTCGGGGGCGTGTATGCATGTGTCGGGGTCAGGGGTTTTGTGTGTTATTGTCGGGGTCGGGGGTGTGTATGTGTCAGTGTCGGGGTGTGTGTGTGTGTCGGGGTCCGGGGGATTGTGAGTGTCGCGGTCTGGTTGGGTGTGAGTGTCAGGGGGTGATGTGTGTCGGTGTCGGGGCTGTGTAACGGGTCGGGTGGTGGTGTGTGTGTCGGTGACGTTGGGGTTGTGTGTGTCTCGGTGTCTGGGGTAGTTTGTGTGTCGCTGTTGCGGGGGTTCGTGTGTGTCTCGGGGTCAGGGGTGTGTGTGTGTGCCGGGGTCGGGGGTATTTGTGTGTGCCAGGGTCGGGGGGATGTGTGTGTGTCGGGGTCTGGGGGATGTGTGTGCGTCGGGGTTGGGTGGGTTTGTGTGTATGTCGGGGTCGGGGTTGGGGTGTGTTTGTGTGTTGGGGTTGGGGGAGTGTGTGTGTGTCGGTGTTGGGATCGGGGGTGTGTGTGTGTCGGGTTCGGGGGGTGTGTGTCGGTTTCTAGAAGGGTGTCGGGGTCAGGGCGGCATGAGTGTGTCGGAGTCGGTGTTGTGTGTGTGTGTCGGTGTCGGGGGGGGTGTGTGTGTCAGGGTTGGGGGTTTGTGTGTGTCGGGGTTGGAGAAGGTGTGTGTGTCGGGGTCGGGGGGTGAAAGTGTTTCGGGATCGGGTGGGTGTGTGTGTCTCTGGGTCGGTGGGGTGTGTGTGTGTCGGGGTCGGGGGCGTGTGTGTGTATCGGGGTCAGGGGGTGTGTGTGTGTCTCGGGGTCGGGGTTGTGTGTATGTCGAGGTCGGCTGTGTGTGTGTGTCGGGTTCGTGGTTTGTGTGTCGCTCTCGGGGGGGTGTGTGTTTCTCGGGGTCGGGGGTTTTGTGTGTTAGTGTCGGGGTCGGGGGTGTGTATATGTCAGGGTGGCGGTGTGTGAGTGTGTTGGGGTCGGGGCTGTGTAACGGGTCGGGTGGGGGTGTGTGTGTCGGTGTCGGTGGAGTTGTGTGTGTGTCGGGTGCGGGGGGTGGTTTGTGTGTCGCTGTCGGGGGGGTTTGTGTGTGTCTCGGGGTCAGGGGTTTGTGTGTTTGCCGGGGTCGGGGGGATGTGTGTGTGTCGGGGTCGGGGAGTGGTTTGTGTGTCGCTGTCGGGGGGGTTTGTGTGTGTCTCGGGGTCGGGGGTGTGTGTGTGTGCCGGGGTCGGGGTGATGTGTGTGTGTCGGGGTCGGGGGGATGTGTCTGTGTATGTCAGGGTTGGGTTTGGGGTTGTGTGTGTGTGTCGGGGTTGGGGGTTTGTGTGTGTGTCGGGGTCGGGGTCAGGTGTGTGTGTGTGTAGGGATCGGGGGATGTGTTTCGGTGTCGAGATGGGTGTCGAGTTCGGGGGGGCGTGAGTGTGTCGGGGTCAGGGGTGTGTGTGTGTGCCGGGGTCGGGGGTATGTCTGTGTGTCGGGGTCTGGGTGTGGTTTGTGTGTCACTGTCGGGGGTGTGTGTGTGTGCCAGGGTCGGGGGGATGTGTGTGTGTCGCGGTCGGGGGGATGTGTGTGTGTCAGGGTTGGGTGGGTTTGTGTGTATGTCGGGGTCGGGGTTGGGGTGTGATTGTGTGTCGGGGTTGGGGGAGTGTGTGTGTGTCGGTGTCGGGATCGGGGGTGTGTGTGTGTCGGGTTCGGGGGGTGTGTGTCGGTTTCTAGATGGGTGTCTGGGTCGGGGGGGCATGAGTGTGTCGGAGTCGGTGTGGTGTGTGTGTGTCGGTGTCGGGTGGGTGTGTGTGTCTCTGGGTCGGTGGGGTGTGTGTGTGCCGGGGTCGGGGGCGTGTGTGTGTATCGGGGTCGGGGGGTGTGTGTGTGTCTCGGGGTCGGGGTTGTGTGTATGTCGAGGTCGGTTGTGTGTGTGTGTCGGGTTCGTGGTGTGTGTGTCGGTGTCGAGGTGGGTGTCGTGTCGGGGAGGAGTGAATGTTTCGGGGTCGGTGTGGTTTGTGTGTGTCGGTGTCGGGGGTGTTGTCAGGGTCGGTGGGGTGTGTGTGTGTCGAGGTCAGGGGGTTGTGTGTGTGTCTCGGGGTCGGGGGTGTGTATGCGTGTGTCGGGGTCGGGTGATTTGTGTGTTAGTGTCGGGGTCGGGGGTGTGTATGTGTCGGGGTCGTGGTGTGTGTTTGTGTCGGGGTCGGGTGGGTGTGTGTGTGTTTGGGTCGTTGGGTGTGTGCATGTAGGGGTCAGGTTCGTGGTTGGTGTGCGTGTGTCGGGGTCAGGGGGTGTGTGTGTGTGTCGGGGTCGGGGTCGTGGTTGTGTTATGTCGAGGTCGGGTGTGTTTGTTTGTCGGGTTTGGGGGGTGAGTGTCAGTGTCAAAGTGGGTGTCGTGGTCGGGGAGGTGTGAGTGTGTCATGGTCAGGGTGGTGTGTGTGTGTCATTGTCGGGGGGGGTGTCGTGGTCGGGGGGTGTGTGTGTGTCGGGGTCGGGGGGTTGTGTGTGTGTGTCGGGGTTGGGTGGTTTGTGTGTTAGTGTCGGGGTCGGGGGTGTGTATGTGTCGGGGTCGGGGGGTGTGTGTGTGTCGGGGTCCGGGGGATTGTGTGCATTGCAGTCTGGGTGGGTGTGAGTGTCGGGGGGTGTTGTGTGTCGGGGTCAGGGCTGTGTAACTGGTCGGGGGGGGTGTTGTGTCGGTGTCAGTGGGCTTATGTGTGTCTCGGGGTTGGGGGGGTTGTGTGTGTGTGTCGGGGTCGGGTGGGTGTGTGTGTGCCTGGTTCGGGGGGATCTGTGTGTGTCAGGGTCGGGGGGTGGTAGGTGTGTCGCTGTCGGGGGGGTGTGTGTTTCTCGGCGTCGGGGGTGTGTGTGTGTGCCGGGGTCAGGGGATGTGTGTCTTTCGGGGTCGGGTGGATGTTCATGTCTCGGGGTCGGGGTGGGTGTGAGTGTCGGCGGGGGATGTGTGTCGGGGTCGGGTTTGTGTGAAGGATCGGGGGGGCATATGTCGGGGTCGGGGGGGTGTGTGTCGGGGTCGTGGGTGTGTGTGTCGGCGTTTTGGGGGTTTACGTGTCGGAGTCATGGGGGTGTGTGTGTGTCGGTGTCCTGGGGGTGTGCGTGTCAGGTTCGGGGGGGTGAGTGTGTGTTGGGGTCGGTGGGGTGTACGTGTGTCGGTGTCGGGGGGGTTGTGTGACAGGGTCGGGGAGGGTGCGTGTCGTGGTCGTGGGTTTCTGTGTCGGCGTTGTGGGGGTTTATGTGTCGGAGTCGTGGGGGTTTGTGTGTGTCGGTGTCGTGGGGGTGTGCGTGTCAGGGTCGGGGTGGTGTGCGTGTGTTGGTGTCGGTTGGGTGTGTTTGTGTCGGTGTCGGGGGTTTTGTGTGTTATTGTCGGGGTCGGGGGTGTGTAAGCGTCAGGGTCGGGGTGTGTGTGTGTTTCGGGGTCGGGGTGTGTGTGTGTTGGGGTCGGTGGGGTGTGTGCGTTTCGGGGTCGGGGAGGTGAGTGTGTCAGGGTCGGGGTCGGGCGGTGTGCGTGTGTCGGGGTCGAAGGGGGTTGTGTGTGTGTGTCGGGGTCGGGGGTGTGTATGTGTCAGGGTCGGGGTGTGTGTGTGTGTCGGGGTCTGGGGGATTGTGTGTGTCGCGGTCTGGGTGGGTGTGAATGTCAGGGGTGATGTGTGTCGGGGTCGAGCTGTGTAATGGGTCGGGTGGGGGTGTGTGTGTCGATGCCGGTGGGGTTGTGTGTGTCTCGGGGTCGGGGAGTGTTTTGTGTGTCGCTGTTGGGGGGGTTCGTGTCTGTTTCGGGGGTCGGGGGTGTGTATTTGTCGGGGTCGGGGGGTGTGTGTGTGTCGGGGTCCGTGGGATTGTGTGCGTTGCGGTCTGGGTGGGTGTGAGTGTCGTGGGGGGATGTGTGTCGGGGTCTGGGTTGTGTAACTGGTCGGGGGGGTTGTGTGTGTCGGTGTCAGTGGGCTTATGTGTGTCTCGGGGTCGGGGGGGTTGTGTGTGTGTGTCGGGGTCGGGTGGGTGTGTGTGTGCCGGGGTCGGGGGGATCTGTGTGTGTCGGGGTCGGGGGGTGGTTTGTGTGTCGCTGTCGGGGGGGTGTGTGTTTCTAGGGGTCGGGGGTGTGTGTGTGTGCCGGGGTCGGGGGGATGTGTGTGTGTCGGAGTCGGGGGGATGTTCGTGTCTCGGGGTCGGGGTGGGTGTGAGTGTCGGCGGGGGATGTGTGTCGGGGTCGGGTGTGTGTGACGGGTCGTGGGGCGTGTGTCGGGGTCGGGGGGGTGTGTGTCGGGTTCGAGGGTGTGTGTGTTGGCGTTGTGGGGGTTCACATGTCGGAGTCGTGGGGGTGTGTGTGTGTCGGGGTGCTGGGGGTGTGCGTGTCAGGTTCGGGGGGCTGTGTGTGTGTTGGTGTCGGTGGGGTGTGTGTGTGTCGGTGCCGGGGTGGTCAGTGTGTCGGGGTCGGGGTCGGGCGGTGTGCGTGAGTCGGGGTCGGGGGGTTGTGTGTGTGTGTCAGGTTCGGGGGCGTGTATGTGTGTGTTGGTGTCGGCGGTTTTGTGTGTTATTGTCGGGGTCGGGGGTGTGTATGTGTCAGGGTCGGGGTGTGTGTGTGTGTCGGGGTCCGGGGGATTGTGTGTGGCGCGGTCTGGGTGGGTGTGAGTGTCACGGGGTGGTGTGTGTCGGTGTCGGGGCTGTGTAATGGGTCGGGTGGTGGTGTGTGTGTCGGTGCTGGTGGGGTTGTGTGTGTCTCGGGTTCGGGGTTGGTTTGTGTGTCGCTGTTGGGGGTGCTCGTGTGTGTCTCGGGGTCGGGGGTGAGTGTGTTTGCCGGGGTCGGGGGGATGTGTGTGTGTCGGGGTCGGGGGGTGGTTTGTGTGTCGCTGTCGGGGGGGTTTGTGCGTGTCTCGGGTTCGTGGGTGTGGGTGTGTGCCAGGGTCGGGGAGATGTTTGTGTGTCGGGGTCGGGGAGATGCGTGTGTGTCGGGGTTGGGTTGGGTTTGTGTGTATGTCGGGGTCGGGATTGGGGTGTGTGTGTATGTCAGGGTTGCGTTTGGGGTTGTGTGTGTGTGTCGGGGTTCGGTGTGTGTGTGTGTGTCTGGGTCGGGATCGGGGGTGTGTGTGTGTCGGGTTCGGGGGGTGTGTGTCGGTGTCGAGATGGGTGTCGGGGTCGGGGGTGCTTGCGTGTGTCGGGGTCGGTGTGGTGTGTGTGTGTCGGTGTCGGGGGGTGTGTGTGTGTCAGGGTTGGGGGTTTGTGTGTGTCGGTGTTGGAGAAGGTGTGTGTGTGTCGGGGTCGGGGGGTGAAAGTGTGTCGGGATCGGGTGGGTGTGTGTGAGTCTGGGTCGGTGGGGTGTGTGTGTGTCTGGGTCGAAGGAGGTGTGTATGTATCGGGGTCTAGGGGTGTGTGTGTGTGTCGGGTTCGTGGTGTGTGTGTCGGTGTCGAGGTGGGTATCGTGGTCGGGGAGTCGTGAATGTGTCGGGGTCGGTGTGGTTTGTGTGTGTCGGTGTCGGGGGTGTTGTCTGGGTCGGGGGGTTGTGTGTGTGTCGGGGTCCGGGGGTTGTGTGTGTGTGTCGGGGTCGGGGGTGTGTATGTGTCGTGGTCGGGGTTTGTGTGTGTGTCGGTGTCGGGTGGGTGTGTGTGTGTCTGGGTGGTTGGGGTGTGTGCATGTAGGGGTCAGGTTCGGGGTTTGTGTGCGTGTGTCGGGGTCAGGGGGTGCGTGTGTGTGTTGGGGTCGGGGTCGGGGTTGTGTTTATGTCGAGGTCGGGTGTGTTTGTTTGTCGGGTTCGGGGTTGTGTGTCAGTGTCAAAGTGGGTGTCGTGGTTGGGGGGCCATGAGTGTGTCAGGTTCAGTGTGGTGTGTGTGTGTCGTTGTCGGGAGGGGTGTCGTGGTCGGGGGGTGTGTGTGTGTCGGGGTCGGGGGGTTGTGTGTGTGTGCTGTGGTCGGGTGGTTTGTGTGTTAGTGTCGGGGTCGGGGGTGTGTATGTGTCTGGGTCGGGGGGTGTGTGTTTGTCGGGGTCCGTGGGATTGTGTGCGTTGCGGTCTGGGTGGGTGTGAGTGTTGGGGGGGGATGTGTGTCGGGGTCAGGGCTGTGTAACTGGTCGGGGCGGGTGTGTGTGTCGGTGTCAGTGGGCTTATGTGTGTCTCGGGGTTGGGGGGGTTGTGTGTGTGTGTTGGGGTCGGGTGGTTGTGTGTGTGCCTGGGTTGGGGGGGTCTGTGTGTGTCGGGGTCGGGGGGTGGTTTGTGTGTCGCTGTCGGGGGTGTGTGTGTTTCTCGGGGTCGGGGGTGTGTGTGTGTGCCGGGGTCGGGGGGATGTGTGTGTGTCGGGGTCGGGGTTATGTTCGTGTCTCGGGGTCAGGGTGGGTGTGAGTGTCGGCGGGGGATGTGTGTCGGGGTCGGGTGTGTGTGACGGGTCGGGGGGCATGTGTCGGGTTCGGGGGGGTGTGTGTCGGGGTCGTGGGTGTGTGTGTCGGCGTTTTGGGGGTTTACGTGTCGGAGTCGTGGGGGTGTGTGTGTGTCGGTGTCCTGGGGGTGTTCGTGTCAGGTTCGGGGGGGTGTGTGTGTGTTGGGGTCGGTGGGGTGTATGTGTGTCGGGGTCGGGGGTTTGTGTGTGTGCGTCAGGGTCGGGGTCGTGTATGCGTATGTCGGGGTCGGGGGTTTTGTGTGTTATTGTCGGGGTCGGGGGTGTGTATGTGTCAGGGTCGGGGTTGTGTGTGTGTCGGGGTCCGGGGGATTGTGTGTGTCGCGGTCTGGGTGGGTTTGAGTGTCAGGGGGTGATGTGTGTCGGTGTCGGGTCTGTGTAACGGGTCGGGTGGGGGTGTGTGTGTCGGTGCCGGTAAGGTTGTGTGTGTCTCGGTGTCGGGGCGGTGGTTTGTGTGTCGCTGTTGGGGGGGTTCGTGTGTGTCTCGGGGTCGGGGGTGTGTGTGTGTGCCGGTGTCGGGGGGAGGTGTGTGTGTCGGGGTCGGAGGGTGGTTTGTGTGTCGCTGTCGGGAGGGTTTGTGTGTGTCTCGGGATCGGGGGTGTGTGTGTGTGCCAGGGTCGGGGGGATGTGTGTGTGTCGGGGTCGGTGGGATGTGTGTGTGTCGGGGTTGGGGTGGGTTTGTGTGTATGTCGGGGTCGGGTTTGGGGTGTGTGTGTTTGTCAGGGTTGGGATTGGGGTTGTGTGTGTGTGTCGGGGATGCGGGTGTGTGTGTGTGTCGTGATTGGGGGTGTGTGTGTGTCGGGTTCGGGGGGTGTGTCGGTGTCGAGATGGGTGTCGGTGTCCGGGGGCGTGAGTGTGTCAGGGTCAGTGTGGTGTGTGTGTGTCGGTGTCGGGGGTTGTGTGTGTCAGGGTTGGGGGTTTGTGTGTGTCGGGGTTGGAGAAGGTGTGTGTGTGTCGGGGTCTGGGGGTGAAAGTGTGTCGGGATCGGGTGGGTGTGTGTGTGTCTGGGTCGGTGGGGTGTGTGTGTGTCGGGGTCGGGGGGGGTGTGTGGGTGTCGGGGTCGGGGGGTGTGTGTGTGTGTCGGGGTCGGGGTTGTGTGTATGTCGAGGTCGGTTGTGTGTGTGTTTCGGGTTCGTGGTGTGTGTGTCGGTGTCGAGGTGGGTGTCGTGGTCGGGGAGGCGTGAATGTGTCGGGGTCGGTGTGGTTTGTGTGTGTTGGTGTCGGGGGGGTTGCCAGGGTCGGGGGGGTGTGTGTGTGTCGGCGTCGGGTGGTTTTGTGTGTGTGTCCGGGTCGGGGGTGTGTATGCGTGTGTCGGGGTCGGGTGGTTTGTGTGTTAGTGTCGGGGTCGGGGGTGTGTATGTGTCGGGGTCGGGTTGTGTGTGTGTGTCGGGGTCGTTGGGGTGTGTGCATATAGGGGTCAGGTTCGGGGAAGGTGTGCGTGTGTCGGGGTCAGTGGATGTGTGGGTGTGTCGGGGTCGGGGTCGGGGTTGTGTTTATGTCGAGGTCGGGAGTGTTTCTCGGGGTCGGGGGTGTGTGTGTCTGTGCCGGGGTCGGGGGTATGTGTGTGTGTCGGTGTCGGGGGGATGTTTGTGTCTCGGGGTCGGGGTGGGTGTGAGTGTAGGCGGGGGATGTGTGTCGGGGTCGGGCGGTGTTTGTGTGTTGGGGTTCGGGGGGTGTGTGTGTGTCGGGGTCCGGGGCTGTGTGTGTGTCGGGGTCGGGGTGTGTGTGTCGGGGTCGGGCGGTGTGTGTGTGTCGGGCTCGGTGGGTGTGTGTGTGTCAGGGTCGGGGGATGTGTGTGTGTCGGGTTCAGGGGGTGGTGCATGTCGGGGTCGGGGGTGTGTATGGTTGTGTCGTGGTCGGGGTCGTGTGTGTGTGTTGTGGTCTGTGGGGTGTGTGTATGTCGGTGTCGGGGGTGTTTGTGTATGTTGGGGTTGGTGGGGTGTGTGTGTGTCGGGTTCGGGGGGTTGTGTGTGTGTTGGGGGCGGTGGGGTGTGTGTTTGTCGGGGGTCGGGGTGTGTGTGTGTGTCGGGGTCGGGGGTGTGTGATTATTGGGGTCAGGAGTGTGTGTGTGTCGGGGTCAGGGGGTGTGTGTGTGTCGGGGTCGAGGTCGGGGGGGGTGTGGGTGTGTCGGGGTCAGGGGGTGTGTGTATGTGTCGGGGTTGGGGGTTTGTGAATGTCGGGGTTGGGGGGGTTGTCTTTGTCAGGGTCGGTTGGGATGTCGTGGTCGGGGGTGTTGTGAGTGTGTCGGGGTCGGGGGGTGTGTGTGTCAGGGTTGGGGATTTGTGTGTGTCGGGGTTGGGGGAGGTGTGTGTGTGTCGGGGTCGGGGGGGTGAAAGAGTGTCGGGATCGGGTGGGTGTGTGCGTGTCTGCGTCGGTGGGGTGTGTGTGTGTCAGGGTCGGGGGGGTGTGCGTGTGTCGGGGTCAGGGGGTGTGTGTGTGTGTCGGGGTCGGGGTTGTGTGTATGTCGAGGTCGGTTGTGTGTGTTTGTCGGGTTCGGGGGGCGTGTGTCGGTGTCGAGGTGGGTGTCATGGTCGGGGAGGCATGAATGTGTCGGGGTCGGTGTGGTTTGTGTGTGTCGGTGTCGGGGGGGGTGTCGGGGTCGGGGGGGTGTGTGTGTGTCGGGGTCGCGGGGTTGTGTGTGTGTGTCGGGGTCGGGGGTGTGTATGCGTGTGTCGGGGTCGGGTGGTTTGTGTGTTAGTGTCGGGGTCGGGAGTGTATATGTGTCGGGGTCGGGGTGTGTGTGTGTGTCGGGGTCGGGTGGGTGTGTATGTGTCTGGGTCGTTGGGGTGTGTGCATGTAGGGGTCAGGTTCGGGGGTGGTGTGCGTGTGGCAGGGTCGGGGGGTGTGTGTGTGTGTCGGGTCGGGGTCGGGGTTGTGTTTATGTCGAGGTCGGGTGTGTTTGTGTGTCGGGTTCGGGGGGTGTGTGTCACTGTCAAGGTGGGTGTCGTGGTCGGGGGGGGCGTGAGTGTGTCGGGGTCAGTGTGGTGTGTGTGTGTGTCGGTGTCGGGGGGGTGTCGTGGTCGGGGGGTGTGTGTGTGTCGGGGTCGGGGGGTTGTGTGTGTGTGTCGGGGTCGGGGGTGTGTATGCGTGTGTCGAGGTCGGGTGGTTTGTGTGTTAGTGTCGGGGTCGGGGGTTTTTATGTGTCGGGGTCGGGGGGTGTGTGTGTATCGGGGTCCGGGTGATTTTGTGTGTTGCGGTCTGGGTGGGTGTGAGTGTCGGGGGGGGATGTGTGTCGGGGTCGGGGCTGTGTAACGGGTCGGCGGGGCATGTGTGTGTCTCGGTGTCGGTGGGGTTGTGTGTGTCTCGGGGTCGGTTGGTTGTGTGTGTGTGTTGGGGTCGGGTGGGTGTGTGTGTGCCGGGGTCGGGGCGATGTGTGTATGTCGGGAGTCAGGGGGCGTGTGTGTGTTGGGGTTGGGGGTGTGTGAGTATCGGGGTCACGGGGTGTGTGTGTGTGGGGATTCGGGGGTGTGTGAGTATCGGGGTCGGGTAGTGTGTGTGTGTCGGTGTTGGGGGGGTGTGTATGTGTCGGAGTCAGGGGGGGTGTGTGTGTTGAGGTTGAGGGTTTGTTTGTGTCGGGTTCGGGGCTGTGTAACGGGTCGGGGGAGGGTGTGTGTGTCGGTGTCAGTGGGGTTGTGTGTGTCTCGGGGTCGGGGGGGTGTGTGTGTGTGTCGGGGTCGGGTGGATGTGTGTATGCCGGTGTCGGTGGGATGTGTGTGTGTGTCGGGGTCGGGGGGATGAGTGTGTGTTGGTGTCGGGGGGTTGTGTGTGTGTTCGAGCTCAGGGGGTGTGTGAGTGTCGGGAGGGTTGTGTGTCGGGGTCAGGGGTGTGTGACAGGTCGGGGGGAGTGTGTGTCGGTGTCGGGGAGTGTGTGACGGGGTCGGGGAGGTTGCGTGTCGGGGTCGTGGGTTTCTGTTTCGGCGTTGTGGGGGTTTACGTGTCGGAGTCGTGGGGGTTTGTGTGTGTCGGGGTCGTGGGGGTGTGCATGTCAGGGTCGGCGTGGTGTGTGTGTGTTGGGGTCAGTGGGGTGTGTGTGTGTCGGTGTCGGGGGGGTGTGTTTGTTTTGGGTTCGGTGGGGTGTGTGTGTGTCGGGGTCGGTTGGGTGTGTGTGTGTTGGGGTAGGTGAGGTGTGTCTTTGTAAGTGGTCAGGGTGTGTGTGTGTGTCGGGGTCGGGGGTGTGTGAGTATCGGGGTCAAAGGTGTGTGTGTGTCGGGATTCGGGAGTGGGTGTGTCTGTTTCTGGGTCGGTGGTGTGTGTACGTGTAGGGGTCGGGTTCGTGGGTGGTGTGTGTGTGTCGGGGTCGGGGTCAGGGTTGTGTGTATGTTGAGGTGGGGTGTGTGTGTGTGTGTCGGGTTCGGGGGGTGTGTGTCGGTGTCGAGGTGGGTGTCGTGGTTGGGGGTGCGTGAGTGTGGCGGGGACGGTGTGGTGTGTGTGTGTCGGTGTCGGGGGGTTGTCATGGTCGGGGGGTGTGTGTTTGTCGGGGTCGGGGGCTTGTGTGTGTGTGTCGGGGTCGGGTGGTTTGTGTGTTAGTGTCGGGGTCAGGAGTGTGTATGTGTCGGGGTCGGGGGCTGTGTGTGTGTCGGGGTCCGGGGGATTGTGTGCGTTGCGGTCTGGGAGGGTGTGAGTGTCGGGGGGGGATGTGTGTCGGTGTCGGGGCTGTGTAACGGGTCGGGGGGGTGTGTGTGTCGGTGTCGGTGGGGTTGTGTGTGTCTCAGGGTCGGGGGGCTGTGTGTGTGTGTTGGGGTCGGGTAGGTGTGTGTGAGCCGTAGTCGGGGGGATATGTGTGTGTCGGGGTCGTGGTGTGGTTTGTGTTGCTGTCGTGGGGTGTTGTGTGTGTCTCGACGTCGGGGGTGTGTGTGTGTGCCGGGGTTGGGGGGATGTGTGTGTGTCGGTGTCGGGGGGATGTGTGTGTGTCGGGGTCGGGGGGTTGTGTGTTTGTCTCGGGGTAGGGGGGGGATGTGAGTGTCGGGGGTGGATGTGTGTCGGGGTCAGGGGTGTGTGACGGGTCGGGGTGGTTGTGAGTCAGTGTCGGGGGGGATTTGTGACGGGGTCGGGGTGTGCGTGTCGGGGTCGTGGGTGTGTGTGTCGGCGTTGTGGGGCTGTAGGTGTCGGAGTCGTGGGGGTGTGTGTGTGTCGGTGTGGTGGGGGTGTGCTTGTCAGGGTCGGTGGGGTTTGTGTGTGTTGGGGTCGGTGGGGTGTGTGTGTGTCGGGGTCGGGGGGTTTTGTGTGTTAGTGTCGGGGTCGGGGGTGTGTATGTGTCGGGGTCGGGGGGTGTGTGTGCGTCGGGGTCCAGGGGATTGTGTGTGTTGTGGTCTGGGTGGGTGTGAGTGTCGGGGGGGGATGTGTGTCGGTGTCGGGGCTGTGTAAAAGGTCGGGGGGGTTGTGTGTGTCGGTGTTGGTGGGATTGTGTGTGTGTGTCGGGGTCGGGTGGGTGTGTGTGTGCCGGGGTCGGGGGGGATGTGTGTGTGTCGGGGTCGTGGGGTGGTTTGTGTCTTGCTGTCGTGGGGTGTTGTGTGTGTCTCGGGGTCGGGGGTGTGTGTGTGTGTCGGGGTCAGGGGGATGTGTGTGTGTTGGGTTCGGGGGGATGTGTGTGTGTCGGGGTCGGGTGGTTGTGTGGGTGTCTCGGGGTCGGGGGAGATGTGAGTGTCGGGGGGGATGTGTGTAAGGATCGGGGGTGTGTGACGGGTCGGGGGGGGTTGTGTGTCCGGGTCGGGGGGGTGTGTGGCGTGGGTCGGGGGGTGTGCGTGTTGGGGTCGTGGGTGTGTGTGTCGGCGTTGTGGGGGTGTACGTGTCGGGGAAGTGGGGGTGTGTGTCGGGGTTGTGGGGGTGTGCGTGTCAGGGTCGGGGGCATTTGTGTGTGTTGGGGTCGGTGGGGTGTGTGTGTGTCCGGGTCGGGGGTGTGTGATTATCGGGGTCAGGGGGTGTGTGTGTCGGGATTCGGGGGTGTGAGTGTGTGTCGGGGTCAGGGGGTGTGTGTGTGTCGGGGTTAGGGGGGTGTGTATGTGTCAGAGTCAGGGGGGGTGTGTGTGTCGGGGTTGAGGGTTTGTGTGGGTCGGGGTCGGGGCTGTGTAACGGGTCGGGGGGTGGTGTGTGTGTTGGTGTCGATGGGGTTGTGTGTGTCTCTGGGTCGGGGGTGTGTGTGTGTGTGTCGGGGTCGGGTGGGTGTGTGTGTGTCGGGGTCGGGGGTGGTTTGTGTGTCGCTGTCGGGGGGAGTTGAGTGTGTCTCGGGGTCGGGGGTGTGTGTGTGTGCCGGGGTCGGGGGGATGTGTCTGTCTCGAGGTCGGGGGGGGGTGTGTGTGTGTCGGGGTCGGGTGGGTGTGTGTGTTTCGGGGTCGGGGGGATGTGTGTGTGTCGGTGTCGGGGGGTGGTTTTTGTGGCGCTGTCGGGGGGGGGTTGAGTGTGTCTCGGGGTTGAGGTTGTGTGTGTGTGCCGGGGTCGGGGGGATGTGTTTGTGTCGGGGTCATTGGGGTGTGTGTGTGTCGGGGTCGGGGGTGTGTGTGTGTGTTGGGGTCGGTGAGGTGTGTGTTTGTCAGGGGTCAGTGTGTGTGTGTGTGTGTGTCGGGGTCGGGTGTGTCTGAGTATCGGGGTCAGGGGGTGTGTGTGTGTCGGTATTCAGGGGTGTGAGTGTGTGTCGGGGTCAGGGGGTGTGTGTGTGTCGGGGTCGAGGTCGGGGGGGTGTGGGTGTGTCGACGTTGGGGGCTCTGTGTGTGTCGGGGTAGGGGGGGTGTGTATGTGTCGGAGTCGGGGGGTGTGTGTGTCAGAGTTGGGCGTTTGTGTGTGTCGGGGTTGGGGGGGTGTGTGTGTCGGGGTCAGGGTCGGGGGGTGTGTGTGTGTCGGGGTCGTTGGGGGCGTCAGGGTCGGGGGGCTGTGTGTGTGTTGGGGTCGGGGAGGGTGTGTGTGTCAGTGTTGGCGGTTTGTGTGTGTCGGGGTTGGGGGTGTGTGTGTGTGTCATGGTCGGGGGGTGTGTGTGTGTTTCGGGGTCGGGTGGGTGTGTGTGTGTCTGGGTCGGTGGTATGTGTGTGTGTCGGGGTCAGGGGGGTGTGTGTTTGTCGGGTTCGAGAGGTGTGTGTGTGTGTCGAGGTTGGGGGGTGTGTGTGTGTCGTGGTCGGGAGGGTGTGTGTGTGTCGGCGTCGAGGGGTGTGTGTGTGTCGGGGTCGGGGAGGTGTGTGTATGTCGGGGTGGCAGGGTGTGTGTGTGTCGGGGTCGGGGTCGGGGGCTGTGTGCTTGTTGGGGTCGAGGGGTGTGTGCCTGTCGGGGTCGAGGGGGGGTATGTGTGTCGGGGTCAGGGGGGTGGTGTGTGTGTGTCGGGGTCGGGAGGTGTCTGTCTGTAGGGGTCGGGGGGTGTGTGCATGTCCGGGTCGGAGTGGGTGTGTGCGTCGGTGTCGGAGCCGTGTGTGTCTGTCTCGGGGTTGCGGTCGGGGGTGTGTGTGTGTGTGTCGGGATCGGGGGGGCTTCGGGGTCGGGGTTGTGTGTATGTGTCGGTGTCAGGGGGGTGTGTGTGTGTCTGGGTCGGGAGGGGTTTCTGGGTCGGGGGTGTGTGTGTATGTCGGTATCAGGGGGGTATGTGTTTGTCGGGGTTCGAGGGGGTTGTTTGTTTGTCATGGTTCGGGGGGTGTGTGTGTGTCGAGGTCGGAGGGGCGTGTGTGTGTCGGGGTTGGGGGTGTGTGTGTGTATCGGTGTCGGGGGATTTTCTGCATCGGGGGTGTGTGTGTGTCGGTGTCGGTGGGGTCGGTGTTTGTCTGGGTCGGGGGGGAGTGTGTGTGTTGTGGGGGTGTGTGTGTCAGTATCGGGGGTATGTGTTTGTCATGGTTCGGGGGGGTTGTGTTTATCGGGGTTCGGGGCGTGTGTGTGTGTCGAGGTCGGGGATGTGTGTGTGTCGGGGTTCGGGGGTGTGTGCATGTGTCGGTGTTCGGAGGTGTGTGTGTGTGTTGAGGTCAGGGGGGCGTGTGTCTGTCGGGGTTCAGTGGTGTGTGCGTGTGTCGGGGTCGGGGGGGGTGTGTGTGTCGGGGTCGGGTGGGGTATGTGTGTCAGGGTTGGGGGTTTGTGTGTGTCGGGGTTGAGGGGGGTGTGTGTGTGTCGGGGTCGGTGGGGGTGTCGGGGTCGGGGGGATGTGTATGTGACGGGGTTGGGGGGGTGTGTGTGTGTCTGGGTCGGGGGGGATGTGTGTGTGTCGGGGTCAGGGGGATGTGTCGGGGTCGGGGGGTGTGTGTCTGTCTCCGGGTCGGGGTCGGGGGGTGTCTGTGTGTCGGGGTCGGAGGGGTTTCGGGGTTGGGGGTGTGTGCGTGTGTCGGGGTTGGGATGTGTGTGTGTTGGAGTTGCGGGGTGTGTATGTGTCGGGGTCGGGGTGTGTGTGTGTGTCTGGGTCGGGGTGTGTGTGTGTGTTGGGGGGTGTGTGTGTTCGTAGCGGGGGGGTGAGTTTTTGTCAGGGTTCGGGGGGTGTGTGTTTGTCGGGGTTCGGGGGGTGTGTATGTGTCGGGGTCGGGGTATGTGTTTGTGTCGGGGTCGGGGCGATGTGTGTGTGTTGGGGGGCTGTGTGTGTCGGTATTGGGGTTTGTGTTTTTGTCGGGGTTCAGGGGGGGTGTGTGTTTGTCGGGGTTTGGGGTGTGTGTGTGTCGGGGTCAGGGCGGGCGTGTGTGTGTCGGGGTCGGGGGGGTTTGTGTGTTGGTGTCAGGGTGGGAGGGGGTGTGTGTGTGTCGGGGTCGGATGGGGTGAGTGTGTCTGTGTTGAGGCTTAGTGTGTGCCGGGGTCGGGGGTGAGTGTGTCGGGTTCGGGCTCGGGGGGTGTGTGTGTGTCGGGTTTGGGGGAGTCGGGTGTGTGTGTGTGTCAGGGTCGGGGTGTGTGTGTGTGTCGGGGTCTGGGGTGTGTGTGTGTCTGGTCGGTGGGGTGTGTCTGTGTTGGGGTCGGTGGGTGTGTGTGTGTCAGGGTCAGGGGTGTGTTTGTGTTTGTCGGGGTTAGGTGTGTGTGTGTGTGTCGGGGTCAGGGGGGTGTATGTCTGTGTCAGGGTCGGGGGTGTGTGTGTGTGTCGGTGTCAGGGTGGCTGTGTGTGTGTTGGTGTCTGGGGAGGTTATGTGTGTCGGGGTTGGGGGTGGTGTGTGTCTGTCGGGGTCGGGGGGTTGTGTGTGTATCGGGGTCGGAGGGGTTTGTGTGTGTCGGGGTTGGGGGGGTTTGTGTGTTGCTGTCACGGTCGGGGGGGTGTGTGTGTTTCGGGGGTTTGTGTGTTGTTGTCGGTTTCGGGGATGTGTGTGCGTGTTGGGAGGGTTTGTATGTTGGTGTCGTTGTCGGGGGGGTGTGTTTGTGTCGGCGGGGTTTGTGTGTTGGTGTCGGGGGTGTGTGTGTGTGTGTCTGGGTCGGGGTCGGGGGGTGTGTGTGTGTCGGGGTCGGGGGGGTGTCGGGGTCGGGGTCAGGGGTGTGTGTTTGTTTCGGGGTCTGCGGCTGTGTGTCGGGGTCGGGGATGTGTGTCTGTCGGGGTCGGGGGTGTGTGTATGTATTGGGGGGCTGTGTGTGTCAGTGTTGGGGGGGTTTGTGTTTGTCGGGGTTCGGGGGGTTCGTGTGTGTATATAGTTCGGATGGGTGTGTGTGTGTGTCGGGGTCGGGGTCAGGGGGTGTGTGCGTGTAGGGCTCGGGGGGGTATGTGTGTCGGAGTCAGGTTTGTGTGTGTGTCAGGGTCGGGGTTGTGTGTGTGTAGCGGGGTCGGGTGTGTGTGTGTGTGTCAGGGTCGCGGGGTGTGTATGTGTCAGAGTCGGGGGTTGTGTGTGTGTCAGTTTCGGGGGGTGTATGTGTGTCTGGGTCGGGGGGGTTGTGCGAGTCGGGGTCAGGGTTGGTGTGTGTGTGTTGGGGTCGGGAGGGTTTCGGGGTCGGAGGGAGTGTGTGTGTGGGGGTTGGGGGGTGTGTGCGTGTCTGGGTTGGGGGTGTGTGTGTGTGTCGGGGTCGGGGGGGGTTCGGGGTTGGGGCTGTGTTTGTCGGGTTTGGGGGGTGTGTGTGTCGCTCTCGGGGGGTCTGGGTTTGTCGTGGTTCAGGGCTGTGTGTGTGTGTCTGGGTCGGGGGTGTGTGTGTGTGTCAGGGTCGTGCGGTGTGTGTGTTTTGTGGCCGTGGGGTGTGTGTGTGTCTGGGTCGGTGTCGGGGGGTGTGTGTGTGATGGGTCAGGGTCAGGGGGTGTGTGTGTGTCATGGTCAGGGGTGTGTGTGTGTCGGGGTCGGGGGGGTGTGTGTGTGTCGGGGTCTTGGGTGTGTGTGTGTCTGGGTCGGTGGTGTGTGTCTGTGTTGGGGTTGGTGAGTGTGTGTGTGTCAGGGTCGGGGGGGTGTGAGTGTTTGTCGGGGTCGGGTGTGTGTGTGTGTGTCTGGGTCAGTGGGGTGTGTCTGTGTTGGGGTCGGTGGGTTTGTGTGTGTCAGGGAGGGGGGGTTTGTGTGTGTGTCGGGGTCAGGGGGGTGTGTGTCTGTGTCGGGGTCGGGGGGGTGTGTGTGTCTGTCGGTGTCAGGGGGGCTGTGTGCGTGTCGGTGTCTGGGGGGGTTGTGTGTGTTCGGGTCGGAGGTGGTGTGTGTCTGTCGGGGTCGGGAGGGCGTTTCGGGGTCGAGGGTGTTGTGTGTGCCAGGGTTGTGGGGTGAGTGTGTGTTGGGATCAGGGGATGTGAATGTGTCGGGGTCGGGGGGTGTGTGTGTCGGGGTCAGGGCGGTGGGTGTGTGTCTGGGTCGGGGGGGCATTTCGGGGTCCTTGGTGTGTCTGTGTCTGTCGGGGTCAGGGGTTTTTCGGGGTCAGGGGTGTGTGTGTGTCTGGGTTGGGGGGGTGCGTATGTGTTGGGGGTGTGTGTGTGTCTGTGTCGGGGGGATGTGTGTTTGTCGGTGTTAGGGGGGTTGTGTGTTTGTCGGGGTTCGGGGGGGTGTGTGTGTGTCGGGTTTGGGGGTTGTGTCTTTGTCGGGGTCAGGGGGGTGTGTATTTGTCGGGGTCGGGGGGTGTGTGTGTGTCGGGGTCGGAGGGGTGTGTGTGTGTCGGGGTCGGGGGGGTCGATGTGTTGCTTCGGCGTCGGGGGGGTGTGTGTGTCTCGGGGGGGTTTGTGTGTTGGTGTCGGGGGTGTGTGTGTGTGTCTGGGTCGGTGTTGGGGGGTGTGTGTGTGTCGGGGTCGGGGGGGTGTCGTGGTCAGGGTCGGGGGTGTGTGTTTGTGTTGCGGTCTGCGGCTGTGTGTTGGGGTCGGGGATGTGTGTCTGTCGGGTTGGGGGCGGTGTGTGTGTGTTGGGGTGTGTGTGTGTCGGTATCAGCGGGGGTGTGTTTTTGTCAGGTTCGGGGGGTTGTGTGTTTGTCGGGGTTCGGGAGGGGTAATGTGTCGGGGTCGGGGTGTGTGTGTGTGTCAGGGTCGGGGCGATGTGTGTGTGTTCGGGGGCTGTGTGTGTCGGTATCAGGGGTTGTGTTTTTGTCGGGGTTCGGGGGGGTGTGTGTTTGTCGGGGTCGGGGGTGGTGTGTGTGTGTGTCTGTTGGGGATGGGTGTGCGTTTCGGGGTCAGGGGGGTTGTGTGTGCGAGGCTTGTGGGGTGAGATCGGGGGGTGTGAATGTGTCGGGGTCGGGGGGTGTGTGTGTGTCGTGGTCGGGGGGGGTGTGTATGTGTCGGGGTCGGGTGGGCGTGTGTGTGTTGGGGTGGGGGGGTTTGTGTGTTGCTATCAGGGTCAGGGGGGTGTGTTTGTGTCGGGGTCGGGTGGGGTGAGTGTGTCGGGGTTGGGGCTTTGTGTGTGTCGGGGTCGGGGGTGTGTGTGTCGGGTTCGGGTTCGGGTGTGTGTGTGTGTCGGGGTCGGGGGGTGTGTGTGTGTCGGGGTCTTGGGTGTGTGTGTGTCTGGGTCGGTGGGGTGTGTCTGTGTTGGGGTCGGTAGCTGTGTGTGTGTCAGGGTCAGGGGGGTGTGTGTTTTTCTTCGGGTCGGGTGTATGTGTGCGTGTGTCGGGGTCAGGGGGGTTTGTGTGTATGTTGGGGTCAGGGAGGTGTGTGTCTGTGTCGGGGTCGTGGGTGTGTGTGTGTGTCGGTGTCAGGGGGGCTGTGTGTGTGTCAGTGTCTGGGGGGGTTGTGTGTGTCGGTGTCTGGGGGGGTTGTGTTTGTCGGGGTCGGGGGTGGTGTGTGTGTGTGTGTCAGTTGGGGTCGGGTGTGCGTTTCGGGGTCAGGGGGGTTGTGTGTGTGTCGGTGTCTGGGGGGGTTGTGTGTGTCGGTGTCTGGGGGGGTTGTGTTTGTCGGGGTCGGGGGTGGTGTGTGTGTGTGTCTGTTGGGGATGGGTGTGCGTTTCGGGGTCAGGGGGGTTGTGTGTGCGAGGCTTGTGGGGTGAGATCGGGGGGTGTGAATGTGTCGGGGTCGGGGGGTGTGTGTGTGTCGTGGTCGGGGGGGGTGTGTATGTGTCGGAGTCATGGGGGGTGTGTGTGTCGGGGTTGAGGGATTGTGTGTGTCAGGGTCGGAGCTGTGTAACGGGTCGGGGGGTGTTTGTGTGTCGCTGTCGGGGTGGGTTGAGTGTGTCTCGGTGTCGGGGGTGTGTGTGTGTGCCGGGGTCGGGGGATGTGTGTGTGTCGGGGTCGGGGGGATGTGTGTGTGTCGGGGTCGGGTGTTGTTTGTCTGTCTCGGGGTCGGGGGAGTGTGAGTGTCGGGGGGGATGTGTGTCGGGGTCGGGGGTTGTGCGTGTTGGGGTCGTGGGTGTGTGTGTCGGTGTTATGGGAGTTTAAGTGTTGGAGTCGTAGGGGTGTGTGTGTGTCGGGGTCGTGGGAGTGTGTGTGTCAGGGTCGGGGGTTGTGTGTGTTGGGGTCGGTGGGGTGTGTGTGTGTCGGGGTCGGGGGGCTGTGTGTATTGGGGTCGGTGGGCTGTGTGTGTGTCGGGGTCGGGGGTGTGTGTGTGTGCCGGGTTCGGGGGGATGTGTGAGTGTCGGGGTCGGGGGGATGTGTGTGTGTCGGGGTCGGGGGGTTGTGTGTCTGTCCCGGGGTCGAGTGGGTGTGTGTGTGTGTCGGGGTCGGGTGGGTGTGTGTGTGTCGGGGTCGGGGGGATGTGTGTGTGTCAGGGTCGGGGGGTGGTTTGTGTGTCGGGGTCGGTGGGGTGTGTGTGTGTCGGGGTCGGGGGGGTGATTGTGTGTTGGGGTCAGTGGGGTGTGTGTTTGTCGGGGCTCAGTGTGTGTGTGTGTGTCGGGGTCATGGGTGTCTGAGTATCGGGGTCAGGGGGTGTGTGTGTGTCGGGATTCAGGGGTGTGTGTGTGTGTCCTGGTCAGGCAGTGTGTGTGTGTCGGGGTCGAGGTCTGGGGGGTGTGGGTGTGTCGGGGTCGGGGGCTGTGTGTGTGTCGGGGTAGGGGGGGTGTGTATGTGTCGGAGTCGGGGGGGGTGTGTGTGTCGGAGTTGGGGGTTTGTGTGTGTCGGGGTTGAGGGGGATGTGTGTGTCGGGGTCGGGGTGGAGGCTTTGTGTGTTGGTATCAGGGTCGGGGGGGTTTGTGTGTGTCGGGGTCGGGTGGGGTGAGTGTGTCCGGGTTGGGGTTTATGTGTGTCGGGGTCGGGGGTGTGTGTGTCGGGTTCGGGGTCGGGGGGTGTGTGTGTGTCAGGGTCGGGGAGTGTGTGTTTGTCGGGGTCTTGGGTGTGTGTGTGTCTGGGTCGGTGGGGTGTGTCTGTGTTGGGGTCGGTAGGTGTGTGTGTGTGTCAGGGTCAGGGGGGTGTGTGTGTTTGTCGGGGTCGGGTGTGTGTGTCTGTGTCGGGGTCAGGGGGGTTTGTGTGTGTGTCGGGGTCAGGGAGGTGTGTGTCTGTGTCGGGGTCGTGGGTGTGTGTGTGTGTTGGTGTCAGGGGGGCTGTGTGTGTGTGTCGGTGTCTGGGGGGGTTGTGTGTGTCGGTGTCTGGGGGGGTTGTGTGTTTCGGGGTCGGGGGTGGTTTGAGTCTGTTGGGGTTGGGGGGGCGTTTCGGGGTCGGGGGGTTTGTGTGTGCCAGGGTAGTGGGGTAAGTGTGTGATGGGATCGGGGGTTGTGAATGTGTCCGAGTCGGGGGGTGTGTGTGTGTCGGGATTTGGGGGTGTGAGTGTGTGTCGGGGTCGGGGGGTGTGTGTGTGTCGGGGTCGGGCGTGTGTGTATGTGTCGGAATCAGGGGCGGTGGGTGCGTCGGGGTTGAGGGTTTGTGTGTGTCGGGTTCGGGGCTGTGTAAAGGGTCGGGTGGGTGTGTGTGTCCGGGTCGGTGGGGTTGTGTGTGTCTCACGGTCGGGGGTGTGTGTGTGTGTGTGTCGGGGTCGGGTGGGTGAGTGTGTGTCGGGGTCGGAGGGATGTGTGTGTGTCGAGGTAGGGGGTGGTTTGTGTGTCGCTGTCGGGGTGGGTTGTGTGTGTCTCGGGGTCGGGGGTATGTGTGTGTGTGTCGGGGTCGGGTGGGTGTGTGTGTGTCGGCGTCGCAGGGATGTGTGTGTCTCGGGGTCGTGGGGTGGTTTGTGTGTCGCTGTCAGAGGGTGTTGAGTGTGTCTCGGGGTCAGGGGTGTGTGTGTGTGCCGGGGTCGGGGGATGTGTGTGTGTTGGGGTTGGGGGGATGTGTGTGTGTGTCGGAGTCGGGAGGTTGTTTGTCTGTCTTGGGGTCTGGGGGGTGTGAGTGGCGGGGGGGATGTGTGTCGGGGTCGGGGGTGAGTGACGGGTCGGGGGGGGTGTGTGTCGGGGTCGGGGGTGTGTGTGACGGGGTCGGGGGGTGTGTGTCTGGGTCTTGGGTGTGTGTGTCGGCGTCATGGGGGTTTACGTGTCGGAGTCATGGGGGTGTGTGTGTGTCGGGGTCGGGGGGCTGTGTGTATTGGGGTCGGTGGGGTGTGTGTGTGTCGGGGTCGGGGGTGTGTGTGTGTGCCGGGGTCGGGGTGCGTGTGTGTGTCGGGGTCGGGGCGATTGTGTGTGTTGGGGGGCTGTGTGTCTCGGTATCGGGGGTTATGTTTTTGTCGGGGTTCGGGGGGGTGTGTGTTTCTCAGGGTTCGGGGGCTGTGTATGTGTCGGGGTCGGGGTGTGTGTTTGTGTTGGGGACGGGGCGATGTGTGTGTGTTGGGGGGCTGTGTGTGTCGGTATCGGGAGTTGTGTTTTTGTTGGGGTTCGGGGGGGTGTGTGTTTGTCGGGGTGCGGGGTGTGTGTGTGTGTCGGGGTCGGGGGGGTTTGTGTGTTGGTGTCGGGTGGGGTGAGTGTGTCGGGGTTGGGGCTTTGTGTGTGTCGGGTTCGGGGGTGTGTGTGTCGGGTTCGGGGTCGGGGGGTATGTGTGTGTCGTGGTTGGGGAGTCGGGGTCGGGGGTATGTGTGTGTCAGGGTCGGGTGGGTGTGTGTGTGTCGGGGTCTTGGGTGTGTGTGTGTCTGGGTCGGTGGGGTGTGTCTGTGTTGGGGTCGGTGGGTGTGTGTGTGTCGGGGTCGGGGGGGTGTGTGTGTTTGTCGGGGTCGGGTGTGTGTGTGTGTCTGGGTCAGTGGGGTGTGTCTGTGTTGGTGTCGGTGGGTGTGTGTGTGTCAGGGTCGGGGGGGTTTGTGTGTGTGTCGGGGTCAGGGGGGTGTGTGTCTGTGTCAGGGTCGGGGGGGTGTGTGTGTGTCGGGGTCTTGGGTGTGTGTGTGTCTGGGTCAGTGGGGTGTGTCTGTGTTGGGGTCGGTGGGTGTGTGTGTGTCAGGGTCGGGGGGGTGTGTGTGTTTGTCGGGGTCGGGTGTGTGTGTGTGTCTGGGTCAGTGGGGTGTGTCTGTGTTGGTGTCGGTGGGTGTGTGTGTGTCAGGGTCGGGGGTGTTTGTGTGTGTGTCGGGGTCAGGGGGGTGTGTGTCTGTGTCGGGGTCGGGGGGGTGTGTGTGTGTGTCGGTGTCGGGGGGGCGTTTCGGGGTCAGGGGTGTTGTGTGTGCCAGGGTTGTGGGGTGAGTGTGTGTTGGGGTCGTGGGTGTGTGTGTCGGCGTTATGGGATTTTACGTGTCGGAGTGGTAGGGGTGTGTGTGTGTCAGGGTTGTGGGAGTGTGCGTGTCAGGGTCGGTGGTTGTGTGTGTGTTGGGGTCGGTGGGGTGTGTGTGTGTTGGGGTCGGGGGGCTGTGTTTATTGGGGTCGGTGGGGTGTGTCTGTGTTGGGGTCGAGGGTGTGTGTGTGTCCCGGGGTCAGGGGGATGTGTGAGTGTCGGGGTCGGGGGATGTGTGTGTGTCTGGGTCAGTGGGGTGTGTCTGTGTTGGGGTCGGTGGGTGTGTGTGTGTCAGGGTCGGGGGGGTGTGTGTGTTTGTCGGGGTCGGGTGTGTGTGTGTGTCTGGGTCAGTGGGGTGTGTCTGTGTTGGTGTCAGTGGGTGTGTGTGTGTCAGGGTCCGGGGGGTTTGTGTGTGTGTCGGGGTCAGGGGGGTGTGTGTCTGTGTCGGGGTCTTGGGGGTGTGTGTGTGTGTCGGTGTCGGGGGGCTGTGTGCATGTCGGTGTCTGGGGGGGTTGTGTGTGTTCGGGTCAGGGGTGTTGTGTGTGCCAGGGTTGTGGGGTGAGTGTGTGTTGGGGTCGTGGGTGTGTGTGTCGGCGTTATGGGATTTTACGTGTCGGAGTCGTAGGGGTGTGTGTGTGTCAGGGTTGTGGGAGTGTGCGTGTCAGGGTCGGTGGTTGTGTGTGTGTTTGGGTCGGTGGGGTGTGTGTGTGTTGGGGTCGGGGGGCTGTGTTTATTGGGGTCGGTGGGGTGTGTGTGTGTCGGGGTGGAGGGTGTGTGTGTGTCCCGGGGTCAGGGGGATGTGTGAGTGTCGGGGTCTGGGGGATGTGTGTGTGTCGGGGTCGGGGTGGGGGGTTTGTGTGTTGGTATCAGGGTTGGGGGGGTTTGAGTTTGTCGGGGTCGGGTGGGGTGAGTGTGTCCGGGTTGGGGCTTTATGTGTGTCGGGGTCGGGGGTGTGTGTGTCGGGTTCGGGGTCGGGGTGTGTGTGTGTGTCAGGGTCTTGGGTGTGTGTGTGTCTGGGTCGGTGGGGTGTGTCTGTGTTGGGGTCGGTAGGTGTGTGTGTGTGTGTCAGGGTCGAGGGGGTCTGTGTGTGTGTCGGGGTCAGGGAGGTGTGTGTCTGTGTCGGGGTCGGGGTTGTGTGTGTGTGTCGGTGTCAGGGGGGTTGTGCGTGTGTCGGTGTCTGGGGGGGTTGTGTGTGTCGGTGTCTGGGGGGGTTGTGTGTGTCGGTGTCGGGGGTGGTGTGAGTCTGTTGGGGTTGGGGGGGCGTTTCGGGGTCGGTGGGTTTGTGTGTGCCAGGGTTGTGGGGTGAGTGTGTGATGGGATCGGGGGGTGTGAATGTGTCAGGGTCGGGGGGTGTGTGTGTGTCGGGATTCGGGGGTGTGAGTGTGTGTCGGGATCGGGGGGTGTGTGTGTGTCGGTGTCGGGGGGGTGTGTATGTGTCGGAATCAGGGGCGGTGTGTATGTCGGGGTTGAGGGTTTGTGTGTGTCGGGGTCGGGGCTGTGTAAAGGGTCGGGTGGGTGTGTGTGTCGGGGTCGGTGGAGTTGTGTGTGTCTCGTGGTCGGGGGTGTGTGTGTGTGTGTCGGGGTCGGGTGGGTGTGTGTGTGTCGGGGTCGGAGGGATGTGTGTACGTCGGGGTCGGGGGTGATTTGTATGTCGCTGTCGGGGTGGGTTGTGTGTGTCTCGGGGTCGGGGGTATGTGTGTGTGTGTCGGGGTCGGGTGGGTGTGTGTGTGTCGGGGTCGCAGGGATGTGTGTGTCTCGGGGTCGGGGGTGTGTGTGTGTGCCGGGGTCGGGGGATGAGTGTGTGTCGGGGTTGGGGGGATGTGTCTGTGTGTGTCGGAGTCGGGAGGTTGTTTGTCTGTCTTGGGGTCGGGGGGGTGTGAGTGGCGGGGGGGATGTGTGTCGGGGTCGGGGATGAGTGACGGGTCGGTGGGTGTGTGTGTTGGGTCGGGGGTGTGTGTGACGGGGTCAGGGGGGTGCGTCTCTGGGTCGTGGGTGTGTGTGTTGGCGTCATGGGCGTTTACGTGTCGGAGTCGTGGGGGTGTGTGTGTGTCGGGGTCGGGGGGCTGTGTGTATTGGGGTCGGTGAGGTGTGTGTGTGTCGGGGTCGGGGGTGTGTGTGTGTGCCAGGGTCGGGGGGATGTGTGTGTGTCGGGGTCAGGGGGATGTGTGTGAGTCGGGGTCGGGGGGTTGTGTGTCTGTCTCGGGTTCGAGGGTGTGTGTGTATCTGTCAGGGTCGGGTGGGTGTGTGTGTGTCGGGGTCGGTGCGATGTGTGTGTGTCGGGGTCGGGGGGTGGTTTGTGTGTCGCTGTCCGGGGGGGGTTGAATGTGTCTCGGGGTCGGGGGTGTGTGTGTGTGCCAGGGTCGGGGGGATGTGTGTGTGTCGGGGTTGGATGGGTGTGTGTGTGTCGGGTTCGGGGGGGTGTGTGTGTGTTGTCGTCGGTGGGGTGTGTGTTTGTCGGGGGTCGGTGTGTGTGTGTGTGTCGGGGTCGTGGGTGTCTGAGTATCGGGGTCAGGGGGTGCGTGTGTGTCGGGATTCAGGGGTGTGAGTGTGTCCTTGTCTGGGGGTGTGTGTGTGTCGGGGTCGAGGTCGGGGGGGTGTGGGTGTGTCGGGGTAGGGGGGGTGTGTATGTGTCAGAGTCGGGGGGGTGTGTGTGTCGGAGTTGGGGGTTTGTGTGTGTCAGAGTTGGGGGGTGTGTGTGTGTGTGTCGGTGTCGGGGTCGTGGGGTGTGTGTTTGTTGGGGTCGTTGGGGGTGTCGGGGTCGGGGGGATGTGTGTGTGTCGGGGTCGGGGGGGGGTGTGTGTGTCAGGGTTGGGGTTTTGTGTGTGTCGGGGTTGGGGGGGTGTGTGTGTGTCGTGGTTGGGGGGTGTGTGTGTGTCGGGGTCCGGTGGGTGTGTGTGTGTCGGGGTCGGGGGGGGTGTGTGTTTGTCGGGGTTGTGGGGTGTGTGTGTGTGTCGGTGTCGGGGTGTGTGTGTGTGTCAGTGTCGGGGGGGTGTGTGTGTCTCGGGGTTCGGGGGGTGTGTGCACGTCGAGGTCAGGGATGTGTGTGTGTCAGGGTTCGGGGGTGTGTGCATGTGTCGGGGTTCAAAGGTGTGTGTGTGTCGAAGTCAGTGGGCATGTGTCTGTCAGGGTTCAGTGGTGTGTGCGTGTGTCGGGGTCGGGGGGGTGTGTGTGTCGGGGTTGGGTGGGGTATGTGTGTCAGGGTTGGGGGTTTGTGTGTGTCGGGGTTGCGGGGGGTGTGTGTGTGTCGGGGTCGGTGGGGGTGTCGGGGTCAGGGGGTTGTGTGTGTGACGGGTTTGGGTGGGGTATGTGTGTCAGGGTTGGGGGTTTGTGTGTGTCGGGGTTGCGGGGGATGTGTGTGTGTCGCGGTAGGGGCGGTGTGTCGGGGTCGTTGGGTGTGTGTGTGTCTCGGGGTCGGGGGGTGTGTGTGTGTCGGGGTCGGGGGGGTTTTCGGGGTCGGGGGTGTGTGCATGTGTCGGGTTCGGGGTGTGTGTGTGTCGGAGTTGCGGGCTGTGTATGTGTCGGTGTCCGGGTGTGTGTGTGTGTTGGGGTCGGGGCGATGTGTGTGTGTTGGGAGCGTGTGTGTGTCGGTATCGGGGGGGTGAGTTTTTCTCAGGGTTCGGGGGTGTGTGTGTTTGTCAGGGTTCGGGAGGTGTGTATGTGTCGGGGTCGGGGTGTGTGTTTGTGTCGGGGTCGGGGCGATGTGTGTGTGTTGGGGGGCTGTGTATGTCGGTATCGGGGGTTGTGTTTTTGTCGGGGTTCGGGGGGGTGTGTGTTTGTCGGGGATCAGGGGGGGTCTGTGTGTCGGGGTCGGGGGGTGTGTGTGTGTCGGGGTCGGGAGGGTTTGTGTGTTGGTGTCAGGGTCGGGGGGATGTGTGTGTGTGTCGGGGTCGGATGGGATGAGTGTGTCGGGGTTGAGGCTTTGTGTGTGTCGGGGTCGGGGGTGAGTGTGTCGGGTTCGGGGTCAGGGGGTGTGTGTGTGTCGGGGTTGGGGGAGTCGGGGGTGTGTGTGTGTCGGGGTCGGGGGTGTGTGTTTGTGTCGGGATGTTGGGTGTGCGTGTGTCTGGGTCGGTGGGGTGTGTCTGTGTTGGGGTCGGTGGGTGTGTGTGTGTCAGGGTCGGGGGTGTGTTTGTGTTTGCCGGGGTCGGGTGTGTGTGTGTGTGAGTCGGGGTCAGGGGGGTTTGTGTGTGTGTCGGAGTCAGGGGGGTGTGTGTCTGTGTCGGGGTCGGGGGGCTGTGTGTGTGTCGGTGTCAGAGGGGCTGTGTGTGTGTCGGTGTCTGGGGGGTTTGTGTGTGTCGGGGCCAGGGGTGGTGGCTGTCTGTCGGGGTCGGGGGGGCGTTTCGCAGTCGGGTGGGTTGTGTGTGCCAGGGTTGTGGGGTGAGTTTGTGTTGGGATCGGGGGGTGTGAATGTGTCGTGGTCAGGGGGGTGTGTGTGTCGGGGTCGGGGCGGTGGGTGTGTGTCTATGTCGGGGGGGCGTTTCAGGGTCGGTGGTGTGTGTGTGTCTGTCGGGGTCAGGGGGGCGTTTCGGGATTGGGGGTGTGTGTGTGTCTGGGTCGGGGGGTGCGTGTGTTTTGGGCGGGTGTGTGTGTGTCTGTGTCAGGGGGTTGTGTGCTTGTCGGGGTTCGGGGGATGTGTGTGTGTCGGGGTCGGGGGGTGTGTGTGTGTCGGGGTCGGGGGTGTCTGAATATCGGAGTCAGGGGATGTGTGTGTGTTGGGATTCAGGGGTGTGAGTGTGTGTCGGGGTCAGGGGGTGTGTGTGTGTCGGGGTCGAGGTCGGGGGGGTGTGGGTGTGTCGGGATCGGGGGGGCTTCGGGGTCGGGGGTGTGTGTATGTGTCGGTGTCGGGGGGTGTGTGTGTGTCTCGCGGTCGCAGTCGGGGGGGTGTGTGTGTGTCAGTATCGGGGGGGCTTCGGGGCCGGGTGTGTGTGTATGTGTCGGTGTCGGGGGGTGTGTGTGTGTCGGGGTCGGGGGGGGTTTCTGGGTCGTGGGTGTATGTGTGTGTCGGTATCAGTGGGGTATGTGTTTGTCGGGGTTCGAGGGGGTTGTTTGTTTGTCAGGGTTCGGGCGGTGTTTGTGTGTCGAGGTCGGAGCGGTGTGTGTGTCGGTGTCGGGGGGGGGTGTGTGTGTGTCACTGTCGGGGGGGTTTTCTGCGTCGGGGGTGTGTGTGTGTCGGTGTCGGTGGGGTCGGTGTTTGTCTGGGTCGGGGGGGTGTGTGTGTGTTGGGGGGGTGTGTGTGTCAGTATCGGGGGTATGTGTTTGTCGGCGTTCGGGGGTGTTGTGTGTTTGTCTGGGTTCGGGGGGTGTGTGTGTGTCGAGGTCAGGGATGTGTGTGTGTCAGGGTTCGGGGGTGTGTGCATGTGTCGGGGTTCAGAGGTGTGTGTGTGTCGAAGTCGGTGGGCGTGTGTCTGTCGGGGTTCAGTGGTGTGTGCGTGTGTCGTGGTCGGGGGTTGTGTGTGTGTCAGGGTCGGGTGGGGTATGTGTGTCAGGGTTGGGGGTTTGTGTGTGTCGGGGTTGCGGGGGGTGTGTGTGTGTCGGGGTCGGTGGGGGTGTCGGTGTCGGGGGGTGTGTGTGTGACGGGGTTGGGGGGGGTGTGTGTGTGTCTGGATCGGGGGGGAGTGTGTGTGTCGGGGTCGGGGGATGTGTGTGTGTCGCGGTCAGGGGGATGTGTCGGGGTCGGGGGATGTGTGTGTGTCGCGGTAGGGGCGGTGTGTCGGGGTCGGTGGGTGTGTGTGTGTCTCGGGGTCAGGGGGTGTGTTTGTGTCGGGGTCGGGGGGTTTTCGGGGTCGGGGGTGTGTGCATGTGTCGGGGTCGGTGTGTGTGTGTGTCGGAGTTGCGGGCTGTTTATGTGTCGGGGTCGGGGTGTGTGTGTGTGTCGGGGTCGGGGCGATGTGTGTGTGTTGGGAGGGTGTGTGTGTCGGTATCGGGGGGGTGAGTTTTTGTCAGTGTTCGGTGGGGTGTGTGTTTGTCGGGGTTTGGTGGGTGTGTATGTGTCGGGGTCGGGGTGTGTGTTTGTGTCGGGGTCGGGGCGATGTGTGTGTGTTGGGGGGCTGTGTGTGTCGGTATCGGGGGTTGTGTTTTTGTCGGGGCTCGGGGCGGTGTGTGTTTGTCGGGGTTCAGGGGGTGTGTGTGTGTCGGGGTCGGGGTGTGTGTGTGTGTCGGGGTCGGGGCGATGTGTGTGTGTTGGGAGGGTGTGTGTGTCGGTATCGGGGGGGTGAGTCTTTGTCAGTGTTCGGTGGGGTGTGTGTTTGTCGGGGTTCGGGGGGTGTGTATGTGTTGGGGTCGGGGTGTGTGTTTGTGTCGGGGTCGGGGCGATGTGTGTGTGTTGGGGGGCTGTGTGTGTCGGTATCGGGGGTTGTGTTTTTGTCGGGGCTCGGGGCGGTGTGTGTTTGTCGGGGTTCAGGGGGTGTGTGTGTGTCGGGGTCGGGGGGGTGAGTGTGTCGGGGTTGAGGCTTTGTGTGTGTCGGGGTCGGGGGTGAGTGTGACGGGTTCGGGGTCGGGGGGTGTGTGTGTGTCGGGGTCTTGGGTGTGTGTGTGTCTGGGTCGGTGAGGTGTGTCTGTGTTGGGGTCGGTGGGTGTGTGTGTCAGGGTCGGGGGTGTGTTTGTGTTTGTCAGGGTCGGGTGTGTGTGTGTGTGTGTGTCGGGGTCAGGGGTGGTGTCTGTCTGTCGGTGTCGGGGGGCATTTCGGGGTCGGGTGGGTTGTGTGTGCTTGGGTTGTGGGGTGAGTGTGTGTTGGGATCGGGGGGTGTGAATGTGTCAGGGTCAGGGGGGTGTGTGTGTCGGGGTTGGGGCGGTGGGTGTGTGTCTATGTCGGGGGGGCGTTTCCGGGTCGGTGGTGTGTGTGTGTCTGTCGGGGTCAGGGGGGCGATTCGGGGTCGGGGGTGTGTGTGTGTCTGGGTCGGGGGGTGCGTGTGTTTTGGGGGGGTGTGTGTGTCTGTGTCAGGGGGTTGTGTGCTTGTCAGGGTTCGGGGGGTGTGTGTGTGTCGGGGTCAGGGGGTGTGTATTGTCGTGGTCGGGAGGGTTTGTGCGTGTCGTGGTCGGAGGGTTGTGTGTATGCTGGGGTCCGGGGGGTTTGTGTGTTGCTTCGGGGTCGTGGGCGTGTGTGTGTGTCGGGGGATTTGTGTGTTGGTGTTGCTTTGGGGGATGTGTGTGCGTGTTGGGGGGCTTTGTGTGTTGGTGTCGTTGTCGGGGTGGTGTGCGTGTGTCGGGGGTGTTTGTGTGTTGGTGTCGGGGGTGTGTGTGTGTGTGTCTGGGTCAGGGTCGGGAGTGTGTGTGTGTCGGGGTTGGGGGTGTCGTGGTCGGGGTTGTGTGTTTGTGTCGGGGTCTGCGGCTGTGTGTGGGGGTCGGGGATGTGTGTGTGTCGGGGTGGGGGCGGTGTGTGTGTGTTGGGGCGTGTGTGTGACGGGGTCGGGGGTGTTTGTGTGTTGGTGTCAGGGTCGGGGGGTGTGTGTGTCGGGGTCGGGGCGATGTGTGTGTGTTGGGGGGCTCTGTGTGTCGGTATCGGGGGTTGTGTTTTTGTCGGGGTTCGGGGGGGTGTGTGTTTGTCACGGTTCGGGGGGTGTGTGTGTGTCGGGGTCGTGTGGGTTGAGTGTGTCGGGGTTGGAGCTTTGTGTGTGTCGGGGTTGCGGGGGGTGTGTGTGTGTCGGGGTCGGTGGGGGTGTCGGGGTCGGGGGGTGTGTGTGTGACGGGGTTGGGGGGGTGTGTGTGTGTCTGGGTCGGGGGGGGGTGTGTGTGTCGGGGTCGGGGGATGTGTGTGTGTCGCGGTCAGGGGGATGTGTCGGGGTCGGGGGATGTGTGTGTGTCGCGGTAGGGGCGGTGTGTCGGGGTCGGTGGGTGTGTGTGTGTCTCGGGGTCAGGGGGTGTGTTTGTGTCGGGGTCGAAGGGTTTTCGGGGTCGGGGGTGTGTGCATGTGTCGGGGTCGGGGTGTGTGTGTGTCGGAGTTGCGGGCTGTTTATGTGTCGGGGTCGGGGTGTGTGTGTGTGTCAGGGTCGGGGCGATGTGTGTGTGTTGGGAGGGTGTGTGTGTCGGTATCGGGGGGGTGAGTCTTTGTCAGTGTTCGGTGGGGTGTGTGTTTGTCGGGGTTCGGGGGGTGTGTATGTGTCAGGGTCGGGGTGTGTGTTTGTGTCGGGGTCGGGGCGATGTGTGTGTGTTGGGGGGCTGTGTGTGTCGGTATCGGGGGTTGTGTTTTTGTCGGGGCTCGGGGCGGTGTGTGTTTGTCGGGGTTCAGGGGGTGTGTGTGTGTCGGGGTCGGGGGGGTGTGTGTGTGTCGGGGTCGGGAGGGTTTGTGCGTGTCGGGGTTGGATGGGGTGAGTGTGTCGGGGTTGAGGCTTTGTGTGTGTCGGGGTCGGGCGTGAGTGTGACGGGTTCGGGGTCGGGGGGTGTGTGTGTGTCGGGGTCTTGGGTGTGTGTGTGTCTGGGTCGGTGAGGTGTGTCTGTGTTGGGGTCGGTGGGTCTGTGTGTATCAGGGTCGGGGGTGTGTTTGTGTTTGTCAGGGTCGGGTGTGTGTGTGTGTGTGAGTCGGGGTCAGGGGGGTTTGTGTGTGTGTCGGGGTCAGGGGGGTGTGTGTCTGTGTCGGAGTCAGTGGGGTGTGTGTGTGTCGGTGTCAGGGGGGCTGTGTGTGTGTCGGTGTCTGGGGGGGTTGTGTGTGTCTGTGTCTGGGGGGGTTGTGTGTGTCAGGGTCAGGGGTGGTGTCTGTCTGTCGGTGTCGGGGGGCGTTTCGGGGTCGGGTGGGTTGTGTGTGCCTGGGTTGTGGGGTGAGTGTGAGTTGGGATCGGGGGGTGTGAATGTGTCGGGGTCAGGGGGGTGTGTGTGTCGGGGTTGGGGCGGTGGGTGTGTGTCTATGTCGGGGGGGGCGTTTCCGGGTCGGTGGTGTGTGTGTGTCTGTCGGGGTCAGGGGGGCGATTCGGGGTCGGGGGTGTGTGTGTGTCTGGGTCGGGGGGTGCGTGTGTTTTGGGGGGGTGTGTGTGTCTGTGTCAGGGGGTTGTGTGCTTGTCAGGGTTCGGGGGGTGTGTGTGTGTCGGGGTCAGGGGGTGTGTATTGTCGTGGTCGGGAGGGTTTGTGCGTGTCGTGGTCGGAGGGGTGTGTGTATGTTGGGGTCGGGGGGGTTTGTGTGTTGCTTCGGGGTCGTGGGCGTGTGTGTGTGTCGGGGGATTTGTGTGTTGGTGTTGCTTTGGGGGATGTGTGTGCGTGCCGGGGGGGTTTGTGTGTGTGTGTCGGTGTCTGGGGGGGTTGTGTGCGTCGGTGTCTGGGGGGGTTGTGTGTGTCAGGGTCAGGGGTGGTGTCTGTCTGTCGGTGTCGGGGAGCGTTTCGGGGTCGGGTGGGTTGTGTGTGCCTGTGTTGTGGGGTGAGTGTGTGTTTGGATCGGGGGATGCGAATGTGTCGGTGTCAGGGGGGTGTGTGTGTCGGGGTTGGGGCGGTGGGTGTGTGTCTATGTCGGGGGGGTGTTTTGGGGTCAGTGGTGTGTGTGTGTCTGTCGGGGTCAGGGGGGTGTTTCGGGGTCGGGGGTGTGTGTGTGTCTGGGTCAGGGGGTTGTGTGCTTGTCAGGGTTCGGGGGGTGTGTGTGTGTCAGGGTCGGGATGTGTGTGTGTGTCGGGGTCAGGGAGTGTGTATTGTCGTGGTCGGGAGGGTTTGTGCGTGTCGGGGTCGGAGGGATGTGTGTTTGTTGGGGTCGGGGGGGTTTGTGTGTTGCTTCGGGGTCGGGGGCGTGTGTGTGTGTCGGGGGATTTCTGTGTTGGTGTTGCTTTGGGGGATGTGTGTGCGTGTCGGGGGGGTTTGTGTGTTGGTGTCCATGTCGGGGTGGTGTGTGTGTGATCGGGGGGGTTTGTGTGTTGGTGTTGGGGGTGTGTGTGTGTGTGTCTGGGTCGGGGTCGGGGGTGTGTGTGTGTCGGGGTCGGGGGGGTTTGTGTATTGGTGTCAGGGTCGGGGGGTGTGTGTGTGTCGGCGTCAGGGGGTGTGTATTGTCGTGGTCGGGAGGGTTTGTGCGTGTCGGGGTCGAAGGGGTGTTTGTTTGTTGGGGTCGGGGGGGTTTGTGTGTTGCTTCGGGGTCGGGGGCGTGTGTGTGTGTCGGGGGGTTTGTGTGTTGGTGTTGCTTTGGGGGATGTGTGTGCGTGTCGGGGGGGTTTGTGTGTTGGTGTCCTTGTCGGGGTGGTGTGTGTGTGATTCGGGGGGTTTGTGTGTTGGTGTTGGGGGTGTGTGTGTGTGTGTCTGGGTCGGGGTCGGGGGTGTGTGTGTGTCGGGGTCGGGGGGGTTTGTGTGTTGGTGTCAGGGTCGGGGGGGTGTGTTTGTCGCGGTCGGGGCAATGTGTGTGTGTTGGGGGGCTCTGTGTGTCGGTATCGGGGGTTGTCTTTTTGTCAGGGTTCGGGGGGGTGTGTGTTTGTCGCGGTTCGGGGGGTGTGTGTGTGTCGGGGTCGGGGGGGGTTTCGGGGTCGGGGGTGTGTGCATGTGTCGGGGTCGGGGTGTGTGTGTGTCGGGGTGGGGGCGGTGTGTGTGTGTTGGGGTGTGTGTGTGTCATTATCGGGGTTTTCTTTGTCGCGGTTCGGGGGTGTGTGTGTTTGTCAGGGTTCGGGGGGTGTGTATGTGTCGGGGTGGGGGTGTGTGTGTGTCGGGGTCGGGGCGAAGTGTGTGTGTTGGGGGGCTCTGTGTGTCGGTATCGGGGGTTGTGTTTTTGTCGGGGTTCGGGGGTGTGTGTGTTTGTCGCGGTTCGGGGGGTTGCGTGTGTCGGGGTTGTGTGTGTGACGGGGTCGGGGGGGTTTGTGTGTTGGTGTCAGGGTCGGGGGGTGTGCGTGTGTGTCGCGGTCGAGTGGGGTGAGTGTGTCGGGGTTGGGGCTTTGTGTGTGTCGGGGTCGGGGGTGTGTGTGTCGGGTTCGGGATCGGTGGGTGTGTGTGTGTCGGGGTTGTGGGAGTCTGGGTCGGGTGTGTGTGTGTGTCGGGGTCGGGGTGTGTGTGTGTCTCGGGGTCTTGGGTGTGTGTGTGTCTGTGTCTGTGGGGTGTGTCTGTGTTGGGGTCGGTAGGTGTGTGTGTGTCAGGGTCGGGGGCGTGTGTGTGTTTGTCGGGGTCGGGTGTGTGTATGTGTGTCGGGGTCAGGGGGGTTGTGTGTGTGTGGCGGGGTCGAGGGTGTGTGTGTGTGTCGGGGTCGGGGAGTGTGTATGTGTAATGGGCGGGGGTGTGTGTGTGTGTCGCGGTCGGGGGGCATGTGTGTGTCGGGGTTCGGGGGTGTGTATGTGTGACGGGTTCAGAGTTGGGGGTGTGTGTATTTCGAGGTCGGGTATGTGTGTGTGTGTCGTGTCGGGGGGTGTGTGTGTCGGTGTCGAGATGGGTGTGTCGTGGTCGGGGGAGCGTGAGTGTGTCGGGGTCGGGGGGCTGTGTGTGTTTGTCGGGGTCGGGTTGTGTGTGTGTGTGTCGGGCCGGGGGGTGTGTGTGTGTTGGGCATCGTGGGGTTGTGTGTGTCGGAGTCGGGGTTGTTTGTGTGTCAGGGTCGGGGTGTGTATGTGTCGGCGTCAGTGGGTGTGTGTGTGTCCTGGTCGGGGAGGTGTGTGTGTGGCGGGGTAGGGGGGGTGTGTGTGTTTGTCGGGGTCGGGGTCGGGGGCTGTGGGCTTGTTGGGGTCGAGGGTGTGTGCCTGTCGGGGTCGGGGGCGTTGTATGTGTGTCAGGGTCGGGGGGGTGGTGTGTGTGTCGGGGTCGGGTGATGTGTGTGAGTCGCGGTAGGGGCGGTGTGTCAGGGTCGGGGGGTGTGTGTGTGTCTCGGGGTCGGGGTCGGGGTCGGGGGGTGTGTGTGTCGGAGTTGTGGGGTATGTATGTGCCGGGGTCGGGGTGTGTGTGTGTTGGGGGGTTTGTGTGTTGGTGTTGTTGTCGGGGTGGTGTGTGTGTGTTGGGGGGGTTTGTGTGTTGGTGTCGGGGTGTGTGTGTGTGTCTGGGTCGAAGTCGGGGGGTGTGTGTGTGTCGGGGTCGGGGGGTTGTCGGGCTCGGGGTCGGGGGTGTGTGTGTGTGTCGGTGTCGGGGGGTGTGTGTGTGTTGGGATCTTGGGTGTGTGTGTGTCTGGGTCGGTGGGGTGTGTCTGAGTTGGGGTCGGTAGGTGTGTGTGTGTGTCGGTGTTGGGGGGGTTGTGCGTGTCGGTGTCTGGGGGGGTTGTGTGTGTCGTGGTCGGGGGTGGTGTTTGTCTGTCGGGGTCAGGGGGGTTTGTGTGTGTGTCAGGGTCAGGGGGGTTTGTGTTTGTGTCGGGGTCAGATAGGTGTGTGTGTGGCGGGGTAGGGGGGGTGTGTGTGTGTGTCGGGGTCGGGATCGGGGGCTGTGTGCTTGTTGGAGTCGAGGGGTGTGTGCCTGTCGAAGTCGGGGGAGGTGTATGTGGGCCAGGGTCGGGGGGGTGGTGTGTGTGTCGGGGTCGGGGGATGTGTGTGTGTCGCGGTAGGGGCGGTGTGTCGGGGTCGGGGGGTGTGTGTGTGTCTCGGGGTCGGGGTCAGGTGTGTGTGCATGTGGCGGGGTCGGGGTGTGTGTGTGTCGGAGTTGCGGGGTGTGTATGGGTCGGGGTCGGGGTGTGTGTGTGTCGGGGTCGGAGCGGTGTGTGTGTGTTGGGGGGGTTTGTGTGTTGGTGTCGGGGGTGTGTGTTTGTGTTTGTGTGTCTGGGTCGGGGTCGGCGGGTGTGTGTGTGTTGGGGTCGGGGGGGTGTGTGCGTGTCGGGGTCGGAGGGGTGTGTGTGTGTCGGGGGGGTTTGTGTGTTGGTGTCCGGGGGGTGTGTGTGTATGTCTGGGTCGGGGTCGGGGGGTGTGTGTGTGTCGGGGTCGGGGGGGTGTCGGTGTCGGGGTCGGGGGTCTGTCTTTGTGTCGGGGTCTGCGGCTGTGTGTCGGGGACGGGGATGTGTGTGTGTCAGGGTCGGGCATGTGTGTATGTGTTGGGGAGCTGTGTGTGTCAGTGTCAGGGGGTGTGTGTTTGTCGGGGTTCGGGGAGGTGTGTTTCTGTCGGTGGGGTGCGTGTGTGTATGGTTCGGGGGTGTGTGTGTGTGTGTCGGGGTCGGGGTTGGGGGGTGTGTGCGTGTTGGGCTCGGGGGGGTGTGTGTGTCGGAGTCGGGGGGGTGTCAGGGTCGGGGTCGGGGTCAGGGGTGTGTCTTTGTGTCGGGGTCTGCGGCTGTGTGTCGGGGATGGGGATGTGTGTGTGTCGGTGTCGGGCATGTGTGTATGTGTTGGGGGGCTGTGTTTGTCAGTGTCGGGGGGTGTGTGTTTGTTGGGGTTCGGGGAGGTGTGTATTTGTCGGTGTTCGGTGGGGTGCGTGTGTGTATGGTTCGGGGAGGTGTGTGTGTGTGTGTCGGTGTCGGGTTCGGGGGGTGTGTGTGTGTTGGGCTCGGGGGGGTGTGTGTGTCGGAGTCGGGGTTGTGTGTGTGTCAGGGTCGGGGTTGTGTGTGTGCGGTGGGTTCGTGGGGGTGTGTGTGTGTCGGGATTGGGGGGTGTGTATGTGTCATTGTCGGGGGTGTGTGTGAATGTCGGGGTCGGGGAGGCGTGAGTGTGTCGGGGTCGGGGGGCTGTGTGTGTTTGTCAGGGTCGGGGAGTGTGTGTGTGTGTCGGGCCGGTGGTTGTGTGTGTGTCGGGGTCGTGGGGGTGTGTGTGTGTCGGCGTCGGTGGGTGTGTGTGTGTCGGGGTCGGGGAGGTGTGTGTGTGGCGGGTTAGGGGGAGTGTTTGTGTGTGTCTGGGTCGGGGTCGAGGGCTGTGGGCTTGTTGGGGTCGAGGGGTGTGTGCCTGTCGGGGTCGGGGGGTGTGAATGTGCCGGGGTCGGGGTGTGTGTGTGTCGGGGTCGGGGCGGTGTGTGTGTGTTAGGGGGGTGTGTGTGTCTGTTTCGGGGGGGTGAGTTTTTGTCGGGGTTCGGGGGGTGTGTGTTTGTCGTGGTTCGGGGGGTGTGTATGTGTCGGGGTCGGGGTGTGTGTGTGTGTCGGGGTCGGGGCGATGTGTGTGTGTTGGGCCGCTGTGTGTGTCGGTATCGGGGGTTGTGTTTTTGTCGGGGTTCGTGGGGGTGTGTGTTTTTCGGGGTTCAGTGGGTGTGTGTGTGTCTGGGTCGGGGAGCGCGTGTGTGTGTCGGGGTCGGGAGGGTTTGTGTGTTGGTGTCAGGATCGGGGGGGTGTGTGTGTGTCGGGGTCGGGAGGGTTTGTGTGTTGGTGTTGGGGGTGTGTGTGTGTGTGTCGGGGTCGGGGGGGTTTATGTGTGCCGGGGTCGGGGGGGTGGTGTGTGTGTCGGGGTCGGGGGATGTGTGTGTGTCGCGGTAGGGGCGGTGTGTCGGGGTTGGGGGTGTGTGTGTCGGGTTCGGGATCGGGGGGTGTGTGTGTGTCGGGGTTGTGGGAGTCTGGGTCGGGTGTGTGTGTGTGTCGGGGTCGGGGTGTGTGTGTGTCTCGGGTCTTGTGTGTGTGTGTGTCTGTGTCTGTGGGGTGTGTCTGTGTTGGGGTCGGTAGGTGTGTGTGTGTCAGGGTCGGGGGGGGTGTGTGTGTTTGTCGGGGTCGGGTGTGTGTATGTGTGTCGGGGTCAGGGGGGTTGTGTGTGTGTGGCGGGGTCGAGGGTGTGTGTGTGTGTAGGGGTCGGAGAGTGTGTATGTGTAATGGTCGGGGGTGTGTGTGTGTGTCGCGGTCGGGGGGCCTGTGTGTGTCAGGGTTCGGGGGTGTGTATGTGTGACGGGTTCGGAGTTGGGGGTGGGTGTATGTCGAGGTTGGGTGTGTGTGTGTGTCGGTGTCGGGGGGGTGTGTGTCGGTGTCGAGGTGGGTGTCGTGGTCGGGGAGCGTGAGCGTGTCGGGGTCGGGGGGCTGTGTGTGTTTGTCGGGGTCGGGGTGTGTGTCTGTGTGTCGGGCCGGGGGTTTGTGCGTGTTGGGCTCGGGGGGTTGTGTGTGTCAGTGTCAGGGTTGTGTGTGTGTGGTGGGGTCGAGGGTTTGTGTTTGTGTCGGGGTCGGGGAGTGTGTATGTGTCATGGTCGGGTGTGTGTGTGTGTGTCGCGGTCGGGGGGCATGTCTGTGTCGGGGTTCGGGGGTTTGTATGTGTGACGGGATCGGAGTTGGGGGTGTGAGTATGTTGAGGTCGGGTGTGTGTGTGTGTCGGTGTCGGGGGGGTGTGTGTCGGTGTCGAGGTGGGTGTCGTGGTCGGGGGGGCGTGAGTGTGTCGGGGTCGGGGGGCTGTGTGTGTTTGTCGGGGTCGGGGAGTGTGTGTGTGTGTCGGGCCGGTGGTTGTGTGTGTGTCGGGGTCGCGGGGGTGTGTGTGTGTCGGCGTCGGTGGGTGTGTGTGTGTCGGGGTCGGGGAGGTGTGTGTGTGGCAGGTTAGGGGGAGTGTTTGTGTGTGTCTGGGTCGGGGTCGAGGGCTGTGGGCTTGTTGGGGTCGAGGGGTGTGTGCCTGTTGGGGTCGGGGGGTGTGTATGTGTGTCGGGGTCGGGGGGTGTGTGTGTGTCTCGGGGTCGGGGTCGGGGTCGGGGGGTGTGTGTGTGTCGGGGTCGGGGGGGGGTTTCGGGGTCGGAGGTGTGTGCATGTGTCCGGGTCGGGGTGTGTGTGTGTCGGAGTTGGGGGGTGTGAATGTGCCGGGGTCGGGGTGTGTGTGTGTCGGAGTTGGGGGGTGTGAATGTGCCGGGGTGGGGGTGTGTGTGTGTCGGGGTCGGGGCGGTGTGTGTGTGTTAGGGGGGTGTGTGTGTCTGTTTCGAGGGGGTGAGTTTTTGTCGGGGTTCGGGGGGTGTGTGTTTGTCGTGGTTCGGGGGGTGTGTATGTGTCGGGGTCGGGGTGTGTGTGTGTGTCGGGGTCGGGGCGATGTGTGTGTGTTGGGCGGCTGTGTGTGTCGGTATCGGGGTTTGTGTTTTTGTCGGGGTTCGTGGGGGTGTGTGTTTTTCGGGGTTCGGGGGGTGTGTGTGTGTCTGGGTCGGGGGGCGCGTGTGTGTGTCGGGGTCGGGAGGGTTTGTGTGTTGGTGTCAGGATCGGGGGGGTGTGTGTGTGTCGGGGTCGGGGGGGTTTGTGTGTTGGTGTTGGGGGTGTGTGTGTGTGTGTCGGGGTCGGGGGGGGTTTATGTGTGCCGGGGTCGGGGGGGTGGTGTGTGTGTCGGGGTCGGGGGATGTGTGTGTGTCGCGGTAGGGGCGGTGTGTCGGGGTTGGGGGTGTGTGTGTCGGGTTCGGGATCGGGGGGTGTGTGTGTGTCGGGGTTGTGGGAGTCTGGGTCGGGTGTGTGTGTGTGTCGGGGTCGGGGTGTGTGTGTGTCTCGGGGTCTTGTGTGTGTGTGTGTCTGTGTCTGTGGGGTGTGTCTGTGTTGGGGTCGGTAGGTGTGTGTGTGTCAGGGTCGGGGGGGTGTGTGTGTTTGTCGGGGTCGGGTGTGTGTATGTGTGTCGGGGTCAGGGGGGTTGTGTGTGTGTGGCGGGGTCGAGGGTGTGTGTGTGTGTCGGGGTCGGAGAGTGTGTATGTGTCATGGTCGGGGGTGTGTGTGTGTGTCGCGGTCGGGGGGCATGTGTGTGTCGGGGTTCGGGGGTGTGTATGTGTGACGGTATCGGAGTTGGGGGTGTGTGTATGTCGAGGTCGGGTGTGTGTGTGTGTCGGTGTCGGGGGTTGTGTGTCGGTGTCGAGGTTGCTGCCGTGGTCGGGGAGCGTGAGCGTGTCGGGGTCGGGGGGCTGTGTGTGTTTGTCGGGGTCGGGGTGTGTGTCTGTGTGTCGGGCCGGGGGTTTGTGCATTTTGGGCTCGGGGGCTTGTGTGTGTCAGTGTCGGGGTTGTGTGTGTGTGGTGGGGTCGAGGGTTTGTGTGTGTGTCGGGGTCGGAGCGATGTGTGTGTTGGGCGGCTGTGTGTGTCGGTATCGGGGGTTGTGTTTTTGTCGGGGTTCGTGGGGGTGTGTGTTTTTCGGGGTTCAGGGGGTGTGTGTGTGTCTGGGTCGGGGGGGGCGTGTGTGTGTTGGGGTCGGGAGGGTTTGTGTATTGGTGTCAGGATCGGGGGGGTGTGTGTGTGTCGGGGTCAGGTGGGGTGAGTGTGTCGGGTTTGAGGCTTTGTGTGTGTCGGGGTCGGGGGTGAGTGTGACGGGTTCGGGGTCGGTGGGAGTGTGTGTGTCGGGGTTGGGGGAGTCGGGGGTGTGTGTTTGTCGGGGTTGGGGGGTGTGTGTGTGTCGGGGTCTTGGGTGTGTGTGTGTCTGGGTCGGTGGGGTGTGTCTGTGTTGGGGTCGGTGGGTGTGTGTGTGTCAGGGTCGGGGGTGTGTTTGTGTTTGCCGGGGTCGGGTGTGTGTGTGTGTGAGTCGGGGTCAGGGGGGTTTGTGTATGTGTCGGGGTCAGGGGGGTGTGTGTCTGTGTCGGGGTCGGTGGGGTGTGTGTGTGTCGGTGTCAGGGGGCCTGTGTGTGTGTCGGTGTCTGGGGGGGTTGTGTGCGTCGGTGTCTGGGGGGGTTGTGTGTGTCAGGGTCAGGGGTGGTGTCTGTCTGTCGGTGTCGGGGAGCGTTTCGGGGTCGGGTGGGTTGTGTGTGCCTGTGTTGTGGGGTGAGTGTGTGTTTGGATCGGGGGATGCGAATGTGTCGGTGTCAGGGGGGTGTGTGTGTGTCGGGGTTGGGGCGGTGGATGTGTGTCTATGCCGGGGGGATGTTTTGGGGTCAGTGGTGTGTGTGTGTCTGTCGGGGTCAGGGGGGTGTTTCGGGGTCGGGGGTGTGTGTGTGTCTGGGTCGGGGGGTGCGTGTGTTTTGGGGGGGTGTGTGTGTCTGTGTCAGGGGGTTGTGTGCTTGTCAGGGTTCGGGGGGTGTGTGTGTGTCAGGGTCGGGATGTGTGTGTGTGTCGGGGTCAGGGAGTGTGTATTGTCGTGGTCGGGAGGGTTTGTGCGTGTCGGGTTCGGAGGGATGTTTGTTTGTTGGGGTCGGGGGGGTTTGTGTGTTGCTTCGGGGTCGGGGGCGTGTGTGTGTGTCGGGGGGTTTGTGTGTTGGTGTTGCTTTGGGGGATGTGTGTGCGTGTCGGGGGGGTTTGTGTGTTGGTGTCCATGTCGGGGTGGTGTGTGTGTGATCGGGGGGGTTTGTGTGTTGGTGTTGGGGGTGTGTGTGTGTGTGTCTGGGTCGGGGTCGGGGGTGTGTGTGTGTCGGGGTCGGGGGGGTTTGTGTATTGGTGTCAGGGTCGGGGGGTGTGTGTGTGTCGGCGTCAGGGGGTGTGTATTGTCGTGGTCGGGAGGGTTTGTGCGTGTCGGGGTCGGAGGGGTGTTTGTTTGTTGGGGTCGGGGGGGTTTGTGTGTTGCTTCGGGGTCGGGGGCGTGTGTGTGTGTCGGGGGGTTTGTGTGTTGGTGTTGCTTTGGGGGATGTGTGTGCGTGTCGGGGGGGTTTGTGTGTTGGTGTCCTTGTCGGGGTGGTGTGTGTGTGATTCGGGGGGTTTGTGTGTTGGTGTTGGGGGTGTGTGTTTGTGTGTCTGGGTCGGGGTCGGGGGGTGTGTGTGTGTCGGGGTCGGGGGGGTTTGTGTGTTGGTGTCAGGGTCGGGGGGGTGTGTTTGTCGCGGTCGGGGCAATGTGTGTGTGTTGGGGGGCTCTGTGTGTCGGTATCGGGGGTTGTCTTTTTGTCAGGGTTCGGGGGGTGTGTGTTTGTCGCGGTTCGGGGTGTGTGTGTGTGTCGGGGTCGGGGGGGGGTTTCGGGGTCGGGGGTGTGTGCATGTGTCGGGGTCGGGGTGTGTGTGTGTCGGGGTGGGGGCGGTGTGTGTGTGTTGGGGTGTGTGTGTGTCATTATCGGGGTTTTTTTTTGTCGCGGTTCGGGGGTGTGTGTGTTTGTCAGGGTTCGGGGGGTGTGTATGTGTCGGGGTGGGGGTGTGTGTGTGTCGGGGTCGGGGCGAAGTGTGTGTGTTGGGGGGCTCTGTGTGTCGCTATCGGGGGTTGTGTTTTTGTCGGGGTTCGGGGGTGTGTGTGTTTGTCGCGGTTCGGGGGGTTGTGTGTGTCGGGGTTGTGTGTGTGACGGGGTCGGGGGGGTTTGTGTGTTGGTGTCAGGGTGGGGGGGTGTGCGTGTGTGTCGCGGTCGGGTGGGGTGAGTGTGTCGGGGTTGGGGCTTTGTGTGTGTCGGGGTCGGGGGTGTGTGTGTCGGGTTCGGGATCGGTGGGTGTGTGTGTGTCGGGGTTGTGGGAGTCTGGGTCGGGTGTGTGTGTGTGTCGGGGTCGGGGTGTGTGTGTGTCTCGGGGTCTTGGGTGTGTGTGTGTCTGTGTCTGTGGGGTGTGTCTGTGTTGGGGTCGGTAGGTGTGTGTGTGTCAGGGTCGGGGGCGTGTGTGTGTTTGTCGGGGTCGGGTGTGTGTATGTGTGTCGGGGTCAGGGGGGTTGTGTGTGTGTGGCGGGGTCGAGGGTGTGTGTGTGTGTCGGGGTCGGGGAGTGTGTATGTGTAATGGGCGGGGGTGTGTGTGTGTGTCGCGGTCGGGGGGCATGTGTGTGTCGGGGTTCGGGGGTGTGTATGTGTGACGGGTTCAGAGTTGGGGGTGTGTGTATTTCGAGGTCGGGTGTGTGTGTGTGTGTCGTGTCGGGGGGTGTGTGGGTCGGTGTCGAGATGGGTGTGTCGTGGTCGGGGGAGCGTGAGTGTGTCGGGGTCGGGGGGCTGTGTGTGTTTGTCGGGGTCGGGTTGTGTGTGTGTGTGTCGGGCCGGGGGGTGTGTGTGTGTTGGGCATCGTGGGGTTGTGTGTGTCGGAGTCGGGGTTGTTTGTGTGTCAGGGTCGGGGTGTGTATGTGTCGGCTTCAGTGGGTGTGTGTGTGTCCTGGTCGGGGAGGTGTGTGTGTGGCGGGGTAGGGGGGGTGTGTGTGTTTGTCGGGGTCGGGGTCGGGGGCTGTGGGCTTGTTGGGGTCGAGGGTGTGGGCCTGTCGGGGTCGGGGGCGTTGTATGTGTGTCCGGGTCGGGGGGGTGGTGTGTGTGTCGGGGTCGGGTGATGTGTGTGAGTCGCGGTAGGGGCGGTGTGTCAGGGTCGGGGGGTGTGTGTGTGTCTCGGGGTCGGGGTCGGGGTCGGGGGGTGTGTGTGTCGGAGTTGTGGGGTGTGTATGTGCCGGGGTCGGGGTGTGTGTGTGTCGGGGGGTTTGTGTGTTGGTGTTGTTGTCGGGGGTGGTGTGTGTGTGTTGGGGGGTGTTGTGTGTTTGGTGTCGGGGTGTGTGTGTGGGCGGTCGAAAGCGGTGGTGTGTGTACGGGGTCGGGTTGTCGGCTCGGGGTCGGGGGGGTGGGTGTGTGTCGGGGTCGGGGGGGGTGTGTGTGTCAGGTCTGGGGTTTGGGTTGTGGTGTCTTGTCGGTGGGGTGTGTGTCTGTGTTGGGGGGGTTGTGTGTTGTTTCGGGGGTGTGTTGTGTGTCGGGTCAGGGGGTTGTCTGGGTGTCGGGGGGTGTGTATGTGTCAGGGTCGGGGGGGTTTGGTGTCGAGGTCGGGGGGGTGTGGGTGTGTCGGGGGGTTTTGTGTGTTGGTATTGGGGCCGGGGGCGTGTGTGTGTGTGTCGGGTTCGGGGGGTGTGTGTGTGTGTTGTGGTCGGGAGGGTTTCGGGGTCGGAGGGGCTGTGTGTCGGGGTTGGGGTGTGTGTGTGTGTCTGGGTCAGGGGGGTGTGTGTGTGTCGGTGTCAGGGGGGCTGTGTGTGTGTCGCTGTCTTGGGGGGTTGTGTTTGTCAGTGTCTGGGGGGTTTGTGTGTGTCGGGGTCGGGGGTGGTTTGTTTGTGTCGGGGTCGGGGGGCGTTTCGGGGTCGGGGGGTTTGTGTTTGCCAGGGTTGTGGGGTGAGTGTGTGTTGGGATCAGGGGGTGTGAATGTGTCGGGGTCAGGGGGGTGTGTGTGTCGGGGTCAGGGGGGGGGTGTGTGTCTGGGTCGGGGGGGCGTTTTGGGGTCCGTGGTGTGTGTGTGTCTGTCGGGGTCAGGGGGTGTTTCGGGGTCGGGTGTGTGTGTGTTTCTGGGTCGGGGGGTGCGGGTGTGTTGGTGGGGTGTGTGTGTCTGTGTCGGGGGGATGTGTGTTTGTCGGGGTTCGGGGTGTGTGTGTTTGTCGGGGTTCGGGGGGTGTGTGTGTGTCGGGGTCGGGGGGTGTGTGTGTGTCGGGGTCAGGTGGTCTGTATTTGTCGGGGTTGGAGGTGTGTGTGTGTGTCGGGGTCCGAGTTGTGTGCGTGTGTTGGTGTCGGGGGGATTTGTGTGTTGCTGTCGGGGTCGGGTGTGTTTGTGTGTTGCTGTCGGGGTCGGGGGTGTGTGTGTGTGTCGGGGTCGGGGGGATGTGTTTATCGGGGTTGGGGGGCGTGTGTGTGTCTGGGTTCGGGTGTGTGCATATGTGTCGGGATCGGACTTGGGGGTGTTGTATGTCGAGGTCGGGTGCGTGTGTTTCTCGGTGTCAGGGGGTGTGTGTCGGTGTCGAGGTGGGTGTCGTGGTCAGGGGGGCTTGAGTGTGTCGGGGTCGGGGGGGTGTGTGTGTGTCGGGGTCGGGGGGGTGTCGTGGTCGGGGGGGTGTGTATGTGTCAGGGTTGAGGGGGTTTGTTTGTTGGTGTCGAGGTCGGGGGGGTGTGGGTCTGTCGGGGGGTTTTGTGTGTTGGTATTGCGGTCGGGGGGGGGTGTGTGTGTGTGTCGGGTTCGGGGGGGCTGTGTGTGTGTTGGGGTCGGGTGGGTTTCGGGGTCGGAGGGGGTGTGTGTGTCGGCTTTGGGGTGTGTGTGTGTGTCTGGGTTGGGGGAGTGTTTGTGTGTCGGTGTCAGGGGGGCTGTGTGTGTGTCCGTGTCTGGGGGGGTTGTGTGTGTGTTGGAGGGGTGTGTGTGTCGGTATCGGGGGGGGGGGTGTTTTTGTCGGGGTTTGGGGGGTGTGTATATGTCGGGGTCGGGGTGTGTGTGTGTGTCGGGGTCGGGGCGATATGTGTGTGTTGGGGGGCTGTGTGTGTCGGTATCGGGGGTTGTGTTTTTTGTCGGGGTTTGGGGGGTGTGTTTTTGTCGGGGTTTGGGGGGAGTGTGTGTGTCAGGGTCGGGGGGGGGTGTGTGTGTCGGGGTCGCGTGGCGTGAGTGTGTCGGGGTTGGGGCTTTGTGTGTGTCTGGGTCGGGGGTGTGCGTGTGTGTTGGGGGTGTGTGTGTGTCTGTGTCGGGGGGATGTGTGTTTGTCGGGGTTCGGGGGGGTTGTGTGTTTGTCGGGGTTCGGGGGGTGTGTGTGTGTCGATGTCGGGGGGGTTGTGTGTGTGTCGGTGTCTGGGGGGGTTTGTGTGTGTCAGTGTCTGGGGGGGTGTGTGTGTCGGAGTCGGGGGTGGTGTTTGTCTGTCGGGGTCGGGGGTGTTGTGTGTGCCAGGGTTGTGGGGTGAGTGTGTGTTGGGATCAGGGGGTGTGAATGTGTCGGGATCAGGGGGGTGTGTGTGTTGGTGTCGGGGGGGTGGGTGTGTGTCTGGGTCAGGGTGGTGTTTCGGGGCCGTGGGTGTGTGTGTCTCTGGGTCGGGGGTGTGCGTGTGTTTGGGGGGGTGTGTGTGTCTGTGTCGGGGGGATGTGTGTTTGTCGGGGTTCGGGGGTTGTGTGTTTCTCGGGGTTCGGGGCCTGTGTGTGTGTCGGGGTCGGGGGTTGTGTGTGTGTCGGGGTCAGGGGGGTGTGTATTTGTCGGGGTCGGGGGGGTGTGTTTGTGTCGGGGTCGGAGGGGTGTGTGTGTCAGGGTCGGGGGGGTGTGTGTGTTTGTCGGGGTCGGGGTCGGGTTTGTGTGTGTGTGTCGTGGTCAGGGGGGTTTGTGTGTGTGTCGGGGTCAGGGGGGTGTTTGTCTGTGTCGGGGTCGGGGTGTGTGTGTGTGTCGGTGTCAGGGGGGCTGTGTGTGCGTCGGTGTCTAGGGGGGTTGTGTGTGTCGGTGTCTGGGGGTGTTGTGTGTGTCGGAGTCGGGGGTGGTGTGTGTCTGTCGGGGTCGGGGGTGTTGTGTGTGCCAGGGTTGTGGGGTGAGTGTGCGTTGGGATCAGGGGGTGTGAATGTGTCGGGGTCAGGGGGGTGTGTGTGTCGGTGTCGGGGGGGTGGGTGTGTGTCTGGGTCAGGGTGGTGTCTCTGGGTTGGGGGTATGCGTGTGTTTGGGGGGGGTGTGTGTGTCTGTGTCGGGGGGATGTGTGTTTGTCGGGGTTCGGGGGTTGTGTGTTTCTCGGGGTTCGGGGGGTGTGTGTGTGTCGGGGTCAGGGGGTGTGTGTGTGTCTGGGTCAGGGTGGTGTGTATTTGTCGGGGTCGGGGTGGTCTGTGTGTGTCGGGGTCAGAGTGGTGTGTGTGTCGGGGTCGGAGTTGTGTGTGTGTGTCGGGGTCGGGGCGTTTTGTGTGTGTTGTGGTGTGTGTGTGTCGGTATCGGGGGATGTGTTTTTGTCGGGTTTCGGGGGGGTGCGTGTGTGTATGGTTTGGGGGGGTGTGTGCGTGTGGCGGGGTCGGGGTCGGGGGTGTGTGCGTGTCAGGGTCGGGGTTGTGTGTGCGTGGCGGGGTCGGGGGTGTGTGTGTGTGTCGGGGTCGTGGGGTGTCTATGCGTCGGTGTCGGAGGTTATGTGTGTGTCAGGGTCGGGGGGGGTGTGTGTGTCGGGGTCGGGGGGGTTGTGTCAGTCGGTGTCGAGGTGGGTGTGTGTGTGTTGGGGTCGGGAGGGTTTCGTGGTCAGAGGGGGTGTGTGTGTCGGGGTTGGGGTGTGTGTGTGTGTCTGGCCCGGGGGTGTGTGTGTGTGTCGGTGTCGGGGTGTGTGTGTGTGTCAGGGTTGGGGGGGTGTGTGTGTTTGGGTTGGGGGGTGTTTGTGTGTCGGGGTCGGGGGGGTTCGGGTTTGGGACTGTGTGTGTTTGATGGGGTTGGGGGGGTCTGTGTGTCGGTGTCGGGGGGTGTTGGTTTGCCGGGGTTCAGGGGGGTGTGTGTGTGTCTGGGTCGGGGGGGTGTGTGTGTGTCAGGGTCGTGGGGTGTGTGTGTGTCGGGGCTGCGGGGTGTATGTGTGTCTGGGTCGGTGTCGGGGGGTGTGTGTGTGTTGGGTCATGGTCGGGCGGGTGTGTGTGTGTCGGGGTCGGGGGGGGTTTGTTTGTCAGGGTCGGGGGGGCGTGTGCTTGTCGGGGTTCGGAGGTGTGTATGTGTGTCGGGGTCGGGGTTGGGGGTGTGTGTATGTCGAGGTCGGGTGTGTGTGTGTGTCAGTGTCAGGGGGTATGTGTCGGTGTCGAGGTGGGTGTCGTGGTCGGGGGGGTGTGAGTGTGTCGGGGTCGGGGGGTGTGTATGTGTCGGGGATGGGGAGGTGTCGGGGTCGGGGAGTGTGTATGTGTCAGGGTCGGGGGGGTTTGTTTGTTGGTGTCGAGGTCGGGGGGGTGTGGGTGTGTTGGGGGGTTTTGTGTGTTGGTATTGTTGTCGGGGGGGTGTGTGTGTGTGTCGGGGTGGGCGGTGTGTGTGTGTGTTGGGGTCGGGAGGGTTTCGGGGTCGGAGATGGTGTGTGTGTCGGGTTTGGGGTGTGTGTGTGTGTCTGGGTCGGGGGGGTGTTTGTGTGTCGGTGTCAGGGGGGCTGTGTGTGTGTCGCTGTCTGGGGGGGTTGTGTGTGTCGGTGTCTGGGGGGGGTTGTGTGTGTCGGGGTCGGAGGTGGATGTGTGTCTGTCGGGGTCGGGGGGGCGTTTCGGGTTCGGGGGTGTTGTGTGTGCCAGGGCTGTGGGGTGTGTGTGTGTTGGGATCGGGGGGGTGTGAATGTGTCGGGGTCAGGGGTGTGTGTGTGTCGGGGTCGGGTGGGTCGGTGTGTCTCTGGTTCGGGGGGCGTTTCGGGGTCGGTTGTGTGTGTGTGCTTGTCGGGGTCAGGGGGCGTTTCGGGGTCGGGGGTGTGTGTGTGTCTGGTCGGGGGGTGCGTGTGTGTTGGGGGGGTGTGTTTGTCTGTGACGGGGGGATGTGTGTTTGTCAGGGTTCACGGGGTGTATGTGTGTCGGGTTCCGGGGGGTGTGTGTGTGTCGGGGTCAGGGGGGTGTGTATTTGTCGGGGTCGGGGGGGGGTGTGTGTGTGTCGGGGTCGGAGAGGTGTGTGTGTGTCGGGGTCGGGGGGGTTTGTGTGTTGCTGTCGGGGTCGGGGGGGTTTGTGTGTTTCTGTCGGGGTCGGGGGGGTGTGTGTGTGTCGGGGGGTTTGTGTGTTAGTGTCGATTTCGGGGATGAGTGTGCGTGCCGGGGAGGTTTGTGTGTTGGTGTCGTTGTTGGGGGTGTGTGTGTGTGTCGGGGGTTTTGTGTGTTGGTGTCGGGGGTGTGTGTGTGTGTGTCTGGGTCAGGGTCGCGGGGTGTGTGTGTGTCGGGGTCTGGGGTCTGTGTTTGTGTCGGGGTCTGCGGCTGTGTGTGAGGGTTGGGGAAGTGTGTGTGTCAGGGTTGGGGCGTTTTGTGTGTGTTGTGGTGTGTGTGTGTCGGTATCGGGGTGGTGTGTTTTTGTCGGGTTTCGGGGGGTGCGTGTGTGTATGGTTTGGGGGGGTGTGTGCGTGTGGCGGGGTCGGGGTCGGGGGTGTGTGCGTGTTGTGCTCGGGGGGGTGTGTGTGTCGGGGTCGGGGTTGTGTGTGTGTCAGGGTCGGGGTTGTGTGTGCGTGGCGGGGTCGGGGGTGTGTGTGTGTCTCGGGGTCGTGGGGTGTCTATGTGTCGGTGTCGGGGGTTATGTGTGTGTCAGGGTCGGGGGGGCGTGTGTGTCGGGGTCGGGGGGGTTGTGTCAGTCGGTGTCGGGGTGGGTGTGTGTGTTGGGGTCGGGAGGGTTTCGTGGTCGGAGGGGGTGTGTGTGTCGGGGTTGGGGTGTGTGTGTGTGTCTGGCCCGGGGGTGTGTGTGTGTGTCGGTGTCGGGGGGTGTGTGTGTGTCAGGGTTGGGGGGGTGTGCGTGTCTGGGTTGGGGGGGTGTTTGTGTGTCGGGGTTGGGGGTGTTCGGGTTTGGGGCTGTGTGTGTTTGACGGGGTTGGGGGGGTCTGTGTGTCGGTGTCGGGGGGTGTTGGTTTGCCGGGGTTCAGGGGGGTGTGTGTGTGTCTGGGTCGGGGGGGTGTGTGTGTGTCAGGGTCGTGGGGTGTGTGTGTGTCGGGGCTGCGGGGTGTATGTGTGTCTGGGTCGATGTCGGGGGGTGTGTGTGTGTTGGGTCGTGGTCGGGCGGGTGTGTGTGTGTCGGGGTCGGGGCGGGTTTGTTTGTCGGGGTCGGGGGGCGTGTGTTTGTCGGGGTTCGGAGTGTGTATGTGTGTCGGGGTCGGGGTTGGGGGTGTGTGTATGTCGAGGTCGGGTGTGTGTGTGTGTCGGTGTCAGGGGGTATGTGTCGGTGTCGAGGTGGGTGTCGTGGTCGGGGGGGTGTGAGTGTGTCGGGGTCGGGGGGTGTGTGTGTGTCGGGGATGGGGAGGTGTCGGGGTCGGGGGGTGTGTATATGTGTCAGGGTCGGGGGGGTTTGTTTGTTGGTGTCGAGGTCGGGGGGGGTGTGGGTGTGTTGGGGGGTTTTGTGTGTTGGTATTGGTGTCGGGGGGGTGTGTGTGTGTGTCGGAGTGGGCGGTGTGTGTGTGTGTTGGGGTTGGGAGGGTTTCGGGGTCGGAGATGGTGTGTGTGTCGGGTTTGGGGTGTGTGTGTGTGTCTGGGTCGGGGGGGTGTTTGTGTGTCGGTGTCAGGGGGGCTGTGTGTGTGTCGCTGTCTGGGGGGGTTGTGTGTGTCGGTGTCTGGGGGGGGTTGTGTGTGTCGGGGTCGGAGGTGGATGTGTGTCTGTCGGGGTCGGGGGGGTGTTTAGGGTTCGGGGGTGTTGTGTGTGCCAGGGCTGTGGGGTGTGTGTGTGTTGGAATCGGGGGGGTGTGAATGTGTCGGGGTCAGGGGGGTGTGTGTGTCGGGGTCGGGGGGGTCGGTGTGTGTCTGGTTCGGGGGGGCGTTTCGGGGTCGGTTGTGTGTGTGTGCCTGTCGGGGTCAGGGGGCGTTTCGGGGTCGGGTGTGTGTGTGTGTCTGGGTCGGGGGGTGCGTGTGTGTTGGGGGGGTGTGTGTGTCTGTGACGGGGGGATGTGTGTTTGTCGGTGTTCGAGAGGTTGTGTGTTTGTCAGGGTTCGCGGGGTGTGTGTGTGTCGGGTTCCGGGGGGTGTGTGTGTGTCGGGGTCAGGGGGGTGGGTATTTGTCAGGGTCGGGGGGGTGTGTGTGTGTCGGGGTCGGAGAGGTGTGTGTGTGTCGGGGTCGGGGGGGTTTGTGTGTTGCTGTCGGGGTCGGGGGGGTTTGTGTGTTGCTGTCGGGGTCGGGGGGGTGTGTGTGTGTCGGGGGGTTTGTGTGTTAGTGTCGATTTCGGGGATGAGTGTGCGTGTCAGGGGGCTTTGTGTGTTGGTGTCGTTGTTGGGGGTGTGTGTGTGTGTCGCGGGTTTTGTGTGTTGGTGTCGGGGGTGTGTGTGTGTGTGTCTGGGTCGGAGGCGGGAGGTGTGTGTGTGTCGGGGACGGGGAGGTGTTGGGGTCAGGGTCGGGTGTGTGTGTTGGTGTCAGGGTCTGCGGCTGTGTGTCGGGATCGGGGTTGTGTATGTTTCGGGGTCGGGGCTGTGTGCGTGTGTTTGGGGGATGTGTGTGTCGGTATCGGGGGGGTGTGTATTTGTCGGGGTTCGGGGGTGTGTGTGTTGGTCGGGGTTTGGGCGGTGTGTATGTGTCGGGCTCGGGGTGTGTGTGTGTGTCGGGGTCGGGGCGATGTGTGTGTGTTGGGGGGCTGTGTGTGTCGGTATCGGGGGTTGTGTTTTTGTCGGGGTTCGGGGGGTGTGTGCTTGTCGGGGTTCGGGGGGAGTGTGTATGTCGGCGTCGGGAGGGCGTGTGTGTGTCGGGGTCGAGGGTGTTTGTGTGTTGGTGTCAGGGTCGGGGGCGTTTGTGTGTGTCGGGGTCGGGTGGGTTGAGTGTGTCGGGGTTGGGGCTTTGCGTGTATCGGGGTCGGGGGTGTGTGTGTCGGGTTCGGGGTCGGGAGGGGTGTGTGTGTCGGGGTTGGGGGAGTCGGGTTCGGGGGTGTGTCTGGGTCGGTCGGGTGTGTCTGTGTTGGGGTCGGTGGGTGTATGTGTGTCAGGGTCAGGGGGGTGTGTGTGTTTGCCGGGGTTGGGTGCGTGTGTGTGTGTCGGGGTCAGGGGGATTTGTGTGTGTGTCGGGGTCAGGGGGGTGTGTGTCTGTGTCGGGGTCGGGGGGCTGTGTTTGTGTCGGTGTCAGGGGGGCTGTGTGTGTGTCGGTGTCTGGGGGGGTTATGTGTGTCGGTGTCTGGAAGGGTTGTGTGTGTCGGGGTTGGGGGTGGTGTGTGTCTGTCGGGGTCGTGGGGGCGTATTGGGGTCGGGGGGTTTGTGTGTGCCAGGGTTGTGGGGTGAGTGTGCGTTGGGATCGGGGGGTGTGTGTGTGTCGGGGTCAGGGTATGTGTCTTTGTCGGTGTCGGGGGGGGTGTGAGTGTGTCGGGGTCGGAGGGGTGTGTGCGTGTCGGGTCGGGGGTGTTTGTGTGTTGCTGTCGGGGTCGGGGGAGTGTGTGTGTGTCGGGGGGTTTGTGTGTTGGTGTCGGTTTCGGGGATGTGTGTGCATGTCGGTGGGGCTTGTGTGTTGGTGTCGTTGTCAGGGTGGTGTGTGTGTGTCGGGGGGGTTTGTGTGTTGGTGTCAGGGGAGTGTGTGTGTGTGTGTCTGGGTCGGGGTCGGTGGGTGTGTGTGTGTCTGGGTTGGGGGGGTTTCGGAGTCGGGGTCGGGTGTGTGTGTGTTTGTGTCGGGGTCTGCGGCTGTGTGTTGGGGTCGGGGGTGTGTGTGTGTGTTGGGGGGCTGTGTGTGTCAGTGTCGGGGGGGTGTGTGTTTGTCTGGATTCGGGGAGGTGTGTTTTTTTCAGGGTTCAGGGGGGTGCGTGTGTGTATGGTTCGGGGGGGTGTGTGTGAGTGTCGGGGTCGGGGGGGTGGGTGTGTCTGGGTTGGGGGGGCTTTTCGGGGTCGGTGGTGTGTGTGAGTCTGTCGGGGTCAGGGGGCGTTTCGGGGTCGGGGGTGTGTGTGTGTCTGGGTCGGGGGGTGCGTGTGTGTTGGGGGGGTGTGTGTGTCTGAGTCGGGGGGATGTGTGTTTGTCAGGGTACGGGGGGTTGTGTGTTTGTCGGGCTTCGGGGGGTGTGTGTGTGTTGGGGTCGGGTGGTGTGTGCGTGTCGGGGTCAGGGGGTGTGTATTTTTCAGGGTTGGGGGTGTGTGTGTGTGTCGGGGTCGGAGGGTTGTGTGTGTGTCGGGGTCGGGGGGATTTGAGTGTTGCTGTGGGGGTCGGGGGTGTTTGTGTGTTTCTGTCGGGGTCGGGGGTGTGTGTGTGTCAGGGTCGGGGAGATGTGTTTATTGGGGTCGGGGGGCGTGTGTGTGTCGGGGGGTTTTGTGTGTTGGTGTCAGGGGTGTGTGTGTGTGTGTGTCTGGGTCGAGTTCGGGGGGTGCGTGTGTGTCTGGGTCGGGGGGGTTTCAGGGTCGGGGTCGGGTGTGTGTGTTTGTGTCGGGGTCTGCGGCTGTGTTTCGGGTTCGGGGATGTGTGTGTGTTGGGGTCGGCGGTATGTGTGTGTGTTGGGGGGCTGTGTGTTTCAGTGTCGGGGGGGTGTGTGTTTGACGGGGTTCGGGGAGGTGTGTTTTTGTCGGGGTTCGGGGGGTGCGTGTGTGCATGGTTCGGGGGTGTGTGTGTGTGTGTCGGGGTCGGGGTTGGGGGCTGTGTGCGTGTTGGGCTCGGTGGGGTGTGTGTTTCGGGGTCAGGGTTATGTGTGTGTCAGGGTCGGGGTTGTGTGTGTGTGGCGGGGTGGGGGTTTGTATGTGTCGGAGTCGGGGTTTGTTTGTGTGTCAGGGTCGGGGGGGTGTGTGTGTCGGGGTAGGAGGGGTTGTGTGAGTAGGGGTCGGGGTGGGTGTGTGTGTGTTGGGGTCGGGAGGGTTTTGGGGTCGGAGGGGGCGTGTGTGCCGTTGTTGGGGTGTGTGTGTGTGTCTGGGTCGCGGGTGTGTGTGTGTGTCAAGGTCGTGGGGTGTGTGTGTGTGTCGGGGCCAGGGGGTGTGTGTGTGTCTGGGCCAGTGTCGGAGGGTGTGTGTATGTCGGTTCGGGGTCGGGGGTGTGTGTGTGTCGTGGTCGGGGGTGTGTGTGTGTCGGTGTTGGGGGGGTGTGTTTGTCGGGGTCGGGGGGCGTGTGTGTGTCAGGGTTCGGGGGTGTGTATGTGTGTCGGGATTGGGGTTGGGGGTGAGTGTATGTCGAGGTCGGGTGTGTGTGTGTGTCGGTGTCAGGGGGTGTGTGTCGGTGTCGATGTGGGTGTCGTGGTCGGGGGGGTGTTGGGGTCGAGGGGGGTGTGTATGTGTCAGGGTCGGGGGGTTTTGTTTGTTGGTGTCGAGGTCGGGGGGTTGTGGGTGTTTCGGGGGGTTTTGTGTGTTGGTATTGGGGTCGGGGGGTGTGTGTGTGTGTCGGGGTCATGGGGGGTGTGTGTGTGTTGGGGTCGGGAGTGTTTCGGGGTCAGAGGGGGTGTGTGTGTCGGGATTGGGGTGTGTGTGTGTGTCTGGGTCGGGGGTGTGTGTGTGTGTCTGGGTCGGGGGGATTCGTGGTTGGGGTTATGTGTGTGTGTGTCGGGGTCAGGGGGTGTTTGTTTTTTGGGGTTGGGGGGGTGTGTGTGTCGGTGTCGGGGGGGTGTGTTTGTCGGGGTTCAGGGGGGTGTGTGTGTGTCTGGGTCGGAGGCGTGTGTGTGTGTCTGAGTTGGTGTCGGGGGGTGTGTGCGTGTCGGTTTTGGGGTCGGGTAGTGTGTGTGTGTCGTGGTCGGGGGTGTGTGTGTGTAGGGGTCGGGGGGGTGTGTTTGTCGGTGTCGGGGGGTCTGTGTCGCTGTCGAGGTAGGTGTCGTGGTCGGGGGGGTCGTGAGTGTGTCGGGGTCGGGGGGGTGTGTGTGTGTTGGGGTCGGGGAGGGTGTCGATGTCGCGGGGGTGTCTATGTGTCAGGGTCGGGGGGGTTTGTTTGTTGGTGTCAAGGTCGGGGGGGTGTGGGTGTGTCGGGGGGTTTTGTGTGTTGGTATTGGTGTCGGGGGGGTTTGTGTGTGTGTCCGGGTCGGGGGTTGTGTCAGGGTTGGGGTGTGTGTGTCGGGGTCGGTGGCTGTGTTTCGGGGTCGCGGGGGGTGTGTGTGTCGTGGT